>NC_064534.1:40571956-40901956 GCF_023856365.1 Brienomyrus brachyistius
CCACATTCACATTTTACAACTTATTGTTAATAATAAAGAGACAGCTTTTTACACACAGTTTTAAACAAAGTACTGATATAATTCCTCTTCAACTCACCGCTTTGTTTTCTATGCAAAAACCACTTCGCCACAGAATATTCGATATTATTGGCATATTATCTGCTCTTCTCCTCCTTTCAAAACTTGCTAAAAGCTGTATTTAAAAGAGCAGGTTGGCCGGGGTAATTCACACCCTTCAATGCCAGCTTAATGTTTAGGTTAGTGGGAATCACAGAGGAATTAGGGATGGAAACTTCTTTGCTGGTGGTAGAAGCGGTCTGGTGAATTTTTAGAGAGAAGAGGCCGTCGATGTTTGAATGTAGAAAATTGTTCTGGCTGCAGCCTGCAGTATGGACTTCTTGGTGTGTGTAGCTCCCAGTGTTCTGACAGCGCGACGTTATGGGAAAGCATGTGATTCAGCAGCTACCAGTGGGCTTCGTGCGGCGGAGATTTTGTGGCTGTTAGCGGAGTTGATAACAGAAGGTCATTAAGAGAAGCCTGCATGCGGTAGGCAAAGGAGTAATGTTTGCCGGCGGGGGACGTGCGGCGATTAACCTGTGCGGTAGTGAAAAGGAGTTAAAGAGAAGGAAGTGTGCGGATGCGGAAAGAATGGAATAATTGTGGTAGGCTGCCGGCTGAGTAGTTTGGTGAATGTTTGGTGTGGTTCCGGCACTGCCGATTGGATGGTGGGGCTGCAGTGTGAGTCAGATAAAAAAAAAAAAAAAAACAGGAGTAGGATCCAATGAGACTAACTGGCATGTATAGACGCGTGTAATGCAAAAGGGCTATTTTTGGTAGCGTCTCTCGCTTACGGCCATACCACCCTGAACGCGCCCGATCTCGTCTGATCTCGGAAGCTAAGCAGGCTAGGGTCTGGTTAGTACTTGGATGGGAGACCACTAGGGAATACCAGGTGCTGTCAGCTTTTCTCACTTTTACTTTATACAGGGGGCGCTCCACTTCACGATTAATTTAAATGTATCACTCCCCTTCCATTTGACTATTTTATATATTTCTTTTTTCTCTCATTCATAAAGGCAGCTTTTACACACCGTTTTACTCTAAATACTGCCTGGTAATTATAGCTGCTGTAAGCTGTTCGTGCCTTTATTCCACCAGGGAGCGATCTTCTCACAAATTTGAAGACTGTCACTCCCCATTCACGTTTTACAACTTATTGTTAATAATAAAGAGACAGCTTTTTACACACAGTTTTAAACAAAGTACTGATATAATTCCTCTTCAACTCACCGCTTTGTTTTCTATGCAAAAACCACTTCGCCACAGAAGACTCGATATTATTGGCATAGCAAGGTCTGCTCTTCTCCTCCTTTCAAAACTTGCTAAAAGCTGTATTTAAAAGAGCAGGTTGGCCGGGGTAATTCACACCCTTCAATGCCAGCTTAATGTTTAGGTTAGTGGGAATCACAGAGGAATTAGGGATGGAAACTTCTTTGCTGGTGGTAGAAGCGGTCTGGTGAATTTTTAGAGAGAAGAGGCCGTCGATGTTTCAATGTAGAAAATTGTTCTGGCTGCAGCCTGCAGTATGGACTTCTTGGTGTGTGTAGCTCCCAGTGTTCTGACAGCGCGACGTTATGGGGAAGCATGTGATTCAGCAGCTACCAGTGGGCTTCGTGCGGCGGAGATTTTGTGGCTGTTAGCGGAGTTGATAACAGAAGGTCATTAAGAGAAGCCTGCATGCGGTAGGCAAAGGAGTAATGTTTGCCGGCGGGGGACGTGCGGCGATTAACCTGTGCGGTAGTGAAAAGGAGTTAAAGAGAAGGAAGTGTGCGGATGCGGAAAGAATGGAATAATTGTGGTAGGCTGCCGGCTGAGTAGTTTGGTGAATGTTTGGTGTGGTTCCGGCACTGCCGATTGGATGGTGGGGCTGCAGTGTGAGTCAGATAAAAAAAAAAAAAAAAAAAAAACAGGAGTAGGATCCAATGAGACTAACTGGCATGTATAGACGCGTGTAATGCAAAAGGGCTATTTTTGGTAGCGTCTCTCGCTTACGGCCGTACCACCCTGAACGCGCCCGATTTCGTCTGATCTTGGAAGCTAAGCAGGCTAGGGTCTGGTTAGTACTTGGATGGGAGACCTCCTGGGAATACCAGGTGCTGTAAGCTTTTCTCACTTTTACTTTATACAGGGGGCGCTCCACTTCACGATTAATTTAAATCTATCACTCCCCTTCCATTTTACTATTTTATATATTTCTTTTTTCTCTCATTCATAAAGGCAGCTTTTACACACCGTTTTACTCTAAATACTGCCTGGTAATTATAGCTGCTGTAAGCTGTTCGTGCCTTTATTCCACCAGGGAGCGATCTTCTCACAAATTTGAAGACTGTCACTCCCCATTCACGTTTTACAACTTATTGTTAATAATAAAGAGACAGCTTTTTACACACAGTTTTAAACAAAGTACTGATATAATTCCTCTTCAACTCACCGCTTTGTTTTCTATGCAAAAACCACTTCACCACAGAAGACTCGATATTATTGGCATAGCAAGGTCTGCTTTTCTCCTCCTTTCAAAACTTGCTAAAAGCTGTATTTAAAAGAGCAGGTTGGCCGGGGTAATTCACACCCTTCAATGCCAGCTTAATGTTTAGGTTAGTGGGAATCACAGAGGAATTAGGGATGGAAACTTCTTTGCTGGTGGTAGAAGCGGTCTGGTGAATTTTTAGAGAGAAGAGGCCGTCGATGTTTGAATGTAGAAAATTGTTCTGGCTGCAGCCTGCAGTATGGACTTCTTGGTGTGTGTAGCTCCCAGTGTTCTGACAGCGCGACGTTATGGGGAAGCATGTGATTCAGCAGCTACCAGTGGGCTTCGTGCGGTGGAGATTTTGTGGCTGTTAGCGGAGTTGATAACAGAAGGTCGTTAAGAGAAGCCTGCATGCGGTAGGCAAATGAGTAATGTTTGCCGGCGGGGGACGTGCGGCGATTAACCTGTGCGGTAGTGAAAAGGACTTAAAGAGAAGGAAGTGTGCGGATGCGGAAAGAATAGAATAATTGTGGTAGACTGACGGCTGAGTAGTTTGGTGAATGTTTGGTGTGGGTCCGGCGCTGCCGATTGGATGGTGGTGCTGCAGTGTGAGTCAGATAAAAAAAAAAAAAAAACCAGGAGTAGGATCCAATGGGAATAACTGGCATGTATAGACGCGTGTAATGCAAAAGGGCTGTTTTTGATAGCGTCTCTCTCTTACGGCCATACCTTCCTGAACACGCCCGATCTTGTCTGATCTTGGAAGCTAAGCAAGGTAGGGTCTGGTTAGTACTTGGATGGGAGACCACCTGGGAATACCAGGTGCTGTAAGCTTTTCTCACTTTTACGTCATACAGGGGTGGCTGTTAGCTGAGTTGATAGCAGTGGGCTCCACTTCACGATTAATTTAAATCTAGCACTCCCCTTCCATTTTACTATTTTATATATATATTTTTTTTCTCTCTTTCATAAAGCCAGCTTTCAGAAACCGTTTTACTCTAAATACTTCCTGGTAATTCTAGGTGCTGTAAGCTGTCCGTGCCTTTATTCCACCAGGGCACGATCTTCTCACAAACTTGAAGACTGTCACTCCCCATTCACGTTTTACAACTTATTGTTAATGATAAAGAGACAGCTTTTTACACACAGTTTTAAACAAAGTACTGATATAATTCCTCTTCAACTCACCGCTTTGTTTTCTATGCAAAAACCACTTCGCCACAGAAGACTCGATATTATTGGCATAGCAAGTTCTGCTCTTCTCCTTTCAAAACTTGCTGAAAGCTGTATTTAAAAGAGCAGGTTGGCCATGGTAATTCACACACTTCAATGCCAGCTTATTGTTTAGGTTAGTGGGAATCACAGAGGAATTAGGGATGGAAACTTCTTTGCTGGTGGTAGAAGCGGTCTGGTGAATTTTTAGAGAGAAGAGGCCGTCGATGTTTGAATGTAGATAATTGTTCTGGCTGCAGCCTGAAGTATGGACTTGTTGGTGTGTGTAGCTCCCAGTGTTCTGACAGCGCGACGTTTTGGGGAAGCATGTGATTCAGCAGCTACCAGTGGGCTTCGTGCGGCGGTGATTTTGTGGCTGTTAGCTGAGTTGATAGCAGTGGGTCGTTAAGAGAAGCCTGCATGCGGTAGGCAAATGAGTAATGTTTGCCGGCGGGGGACGTGCGGCGATTAACCTGTGAGGTAGTGAAAAGGACTTAAAGAGAAGGAAGTGTGCGGATGCGGAAAGAATGGAATAATTGTGGTAGGCTGCCGGCTGAGTAGTTTGGTGAATGTTTGGTGTGGGTCCGGCGCTGCCGATTGGATGGTGGGGCTGCAGTGTGAGTCAGATAAAAAAAAAAAAAGAACATTAGTAGGATCCAATGGGACCAACTGGCATGTATAGAGGCGTGTAATGCAAAAGGGCTGTTTTTGGTAGCGTCTCTCGCTTACGGCCATACCACCCTGAACGCGCCCGATCTCGTCTGATCTCGGAAGCTAAGCAGTGTAGGGTCTGGCTAGTATTTGGATGGGAGACCTCCTGGGAATACCAGGTGCTGTAAGCTTATCTCACTTTTACTTTATACAGGGGGCGCTCCACTTCACGATTAATTTAAATCTATCACTCCCCTTCCATTTTACTATTTTATATATATATATTTTTTTTTTTCTCTCATTCATAAAGGCAGCTTTTAGAAACCGTTTAACTCTAAATACTTCCTGGTAATTCTAGGTGCTGTAAGCTGTTCGTGCCTTTATTCCACCAGGGCGCGATCTTCTCACAAACTTGAAGACTGTCACTCCCCATTCACGTTTTACAACTTATTGTTAATAATAAAGAGACAGCTTTTTACACACAGTTTTAAACAAAGTACTGATATAATTCCTCTTCAACTCACCGCTTTGTTTTCTATGCAAAAACCACTTCGCCACAGAAGACTCGATATTATTGGCATAGCAAGGTCTGCTCTTCTCCTCCTTTCAAAACTTGCTAAAAGCTGTATTTAAAAGAGCAGGTTGGCCGGGGTAATTTACACACTTCAATGCCAGCTTAATGTTTAGGTTAGTGGGAATCACAGAGGAATTAGGGATGGAAACTTCTTTGCTGGTGGTAGAAGCGGTCTGGTGAATTTTTAGAGAGAAGAGGCCGTCGATGTTTGAATGTAGAAAATTGTTCTGGCTGCAGCCTGCAGTATGGACTTCTTGGTGTGTGTAGCTCCCAGTGTTCTGACAGCGCGACGTTTTGCGGGAAGCATGTGATTCAGCAGCTACCAGTGGGCTTCGTGCGGCGGAGATTTAGTGGCTGTTAGCTGAGTTGATAGCAGAGGGTCGTTAAGAGAAGCCTGCATGCGGTAGGCAAATAAGTAATGTTTGCCGGCGGGGGACGTGCGGCGATTAACCTGTGAGGTAGTGAAAAGGACTTAACGAGAAGGAAGTGTGCGGATGCGGAAAGAATGGAATAATTGTGGTAGGCTGCCGGCTGAGTAGTTTGGTGAATGTTTGGTGTGGGTCCGGCGCTGCCGATTGGATGGTGGTGCTGCAGTGTGAGTCAGATAAAAAAAAAAAAAACCAGGAGTAGGATCCAATGGGAATAACTGGCATGTATAGACGCGTGTAATGCAAAAGGGCTGTTTTTTGTAGCGTCTCTCGCTTATGGCCATACCTTCCTGAACACGCCCGATCTCATCTGATCTTGGAAGCTAAGCAAGGTAGGGTCTGGTTAGTACTTGGATGGGAGACCACCTGGGAATACCAGGTGCTGTAAGCTTTTCTCACTTTTACTTCATACAGGGGGCGCTCCACTTCACGATTAATTTAAATCTATCACTCCCCTTCCATTTTACTATTTTATATATATATTTTCTATTCTCTCTTTCATAAAGCCAGCTTTCAGAAACCGTTTTACTCTAAATACTTCCTGGTAATTCTAGGTGCTGTAAGGTGTTCGTGCCTTTATTCCACCAGGGCGCGATCTTCTCACAAACTTGAAGACTGTCACTCCCCATTCACGTTTTACAACTTATTGTTAATGATAAAGAGACAGCTTTTTACACACAGTTTTAAACAAAGTACTGATATTATTCCTCTTCAACTGACCGCTTTGTTTTCTATGCAAAAAGCACTTCGCCACAGAAGACTCGATATTATTGGCATAGCAAGTTCTGCTCTTCTCCTTTCAAAACTTGCTAAAAGCTGTATTTAAAAGAACAGATTGGCCGGGGTAATTCACACCCTTCAATGCCAGCTTAATGTTTAGGTTAGTGGGAATCACAGAGGAATTAGGGATGGAAACTTCTTTGCTGGTGGTAGAAGCGGTCTGGTGAATTTTTAGAGAGAAGAGGCCGTCGATGTTTGAATGTAGAAAATTGTTCTGGCTGCAGCCTGCAGTATGGACTTGTTGGTGTGTGTAGCTCCCAGTGTTCTGACAGTGCGACGTTTTGGGGAAGCATGTGATTCAGCAGCTACCAGTGGGCTTCGTGCGGCGGAGATTTTGTGGCTGTTAGCGGAGTTGATAACAGAGTGTCGTTAAGAGAAGCCTGCATGCAGTAGGCAAAGGAGTAATGTTTGCCGGCGGGGGACGTGCGGCGATTAACCTGTGCGATAGTGAAAAGGAGTTAAAAAGAAGGAAGTGTGCGGATGCGGAAAGAATGGAATAATTGTGGTAGGCTGCCGGCTGAGTAGTTTGGTGAATGTTTGGTGTGGGTCCGGCGCTGCCGATTGGATGGTGGTGCTGCAGTGTGAGTCAGATAAAAAAAAAAAAAAAACCAGGAATAGGATCCAATGGGACTAACTGGCATGTATAGACGCGTGTAATGCAAAAGGGCTGTTTTTGATAGCGTCTCTCGCTTATGGCCATACCACCCTGAACACGCCTGATCTCATCTGATCGCTGAAGCCAAGCAGGGTAGGGTCTGGTTAGTACTTGGATGGGAGACCTCCTGGGAATACCAGGTGCTGTAAGCTTTTCTCACTTTTACTTTATACAGGGGGCGCTCCACTTCACGATTAATTTAAATCTATCACTCCCCTTCCATTTTACTATTTTATATATATATATATATTTTTTTTTCTCTCATTCATAAAGGCAGCTTTTAGAAACCGTTTTACTCTAAATACTTCATGGTAATTCTAGGTGCTGTAAGCTGTTCGTGCCTTTGTTCCACCAGGGCGCGATCTTCTCACAAACTTGAAGACTGTCACTCCCCATTCACGTTTTACAACTTATTGTTAATAATAAAGAGACAGCTTTTTACACACAGTTTTAAACAAAGTACTGATATTATTCCTCTTCAACTGACCGCTTTGTTTTCTATGCAAAAACCACTTCACCACAGAAGACTCGATATTATTGGCATAGCAAGTTCTGCTCTTCTCCTTTCAAAACTTGCTAAAAGCTGTATTTAAAAGAACAGATTGGCCGGGGTAATTCACACCCTTCAATGCCAGCTTAATGTTTAGGTTAGTGGGAATCACAGAGGAATTAGGGATGGAAACTTCTTTGCTGGTGGTAGAAGTGGTCTGGTGAATTTTTAGAGAGAAGAGTCCGTCGATGTTTGAATGTAGAAAATTGTTCTGGCTGCAGCCTGCAGTATGGACTTGTTGGTGTGTGTAGCTCCCAGTGTTCTGACAGCGCGACGTTTTGGGGAAGCATGTGATTCAGCAGCTACCAGTGGGCTTCGTGCGGCGGAGATTTTGTGGCTGTTAGCGGAGTTGATAACAGAGGGTCGTTAAGAGAAGCCTGCATGCAGTAGGCAAAGGAGTAATGTTTGCCGGCGGGGGACGTGCGGCGATTAACCTGTGCGGTAGTGAAAAGGAGTTAAAAAGAAGGAAGTGTGCGGATGCGGAAAGAATGGAATAATTGTGGTAGGCTGCCGGCTGAGTAGTTTGGTGAATGTTTGGTGTGGGTCCGGCGCTGCCGATTGGATGGTGGGGCTGCAGTGTGAGTCAGATAAAAAAAAAAAAAAAACAGGAGTAGGATCCAATGGGACTAACTGGCATGTATAGAGGCGTGTAATGCAAAAGGGCTGTTTTTGGTAGCGTCTCTCGCTTGCGGCCATACCACCCTGAACACGCCCGATCTCATCTGATCTCGGAAGCTAAGCAGGCTAGGGTCTGGTTAATACTTGGATGGGAGACCTCCTGGGAATACCAGGTGCTGTAAGCTTTTCTCACTTTTACTTTATACAGGGGGCGCTCCACTTCACGATTAATTTAAATCTATCACTCCCCTTCCATTTTACTATTTTATATATATATATATATTTTTCTCTCATTCATAAAGGCAGCTTTTACACACCGTTTTACTCTAAATACTTCCTGGTAATTCTAGGTGCTGTAAGCTGTTCGTACCTTTATTCCACCAGGGCGCGATCTTCTCACAAACTTGAAGACTGTCACTCCCCATTCACGTTTTACAACTTATTGTTAATGATAAAGAGACAGCTTTTTACACACAGTTTTAAACAAAGTACTGATATTATTCCTCTTCAACTGACCGCTTTGTTTTCTATGCAAAAACCACTTCGCCACAGAAGACTCGATATTATTGACATAGCAAGTTCTGCTCTTCTCCTTTCAAAACTTGCTAAAAGCTGTATTTAAAAGAACAGATTGGCCGGGGTAATTCACACCCTTCAATGCCAGCTTAATGTTTAGGTTAGTGGGAATCACAGAGGAATTAGGGATGGAAACTTCTTTGCTGGTGGTAGAAGCGGTCTGGTGAATTTTTAGAGAGAAGAGGCCATCGATGTTTGAATGTAGAAAATTGTTCTGGCTGCAGCCTGCAGTATGGACTTGTTGGTGTGTGTAGCTCCCAGTGTTCTGACAGCACGACGTTTTGGGGAAGCATGTGATTCAGCAGCTACCAGTGGGCTTCGTGCGGCGGAGATTTTGTGGCTGTTAGCGGAGTTGATAACAGAGGGTCGTTAAGAGAAGCCTGCATGCAGTAGGCAAAGGAGTAATGTTTGCCGGCGGGGGACGTGCGGCGATTAACCTGTGCGATAGTGAAAAGGAGTTAAAAAGAAGGAAGTGTGCGGATGCGGAAAGAATGGAATAATTGTGGTAGGCTGCCGGCTGAGTAGTTTGGTGAATGTTTGGTGTGGGTCCGGCGCTGCCGATTGGATGGTGGTGCTGCAGTGTGAGTCAGATAAAAAAAAAAAAAAAACCAGGAGTAGGATCCAATGGGACTAACTGGCATGTATAGACGCGTGTAATGCAAAAGGGCTGTTTTTGGTAGCGTCTCTCGCTTATGGCCATACCACCCTGAACACGCCTGATCTCATCTGATCGTTGAAGCCAAGCAGAGTAGGGTCTGGTTAGTACTTGGATGGGAGACCTCCTGGGAATACCAGGTGCTGTAAGCTTTTCTCACTTTTACTTTATACAGGGGGCGCTCCACTTCACGATTAATTTAAATCTATCACTCCCCTTCCATTTGACTATTTTATATATATATATATATTTTTTTTTTTCTCTCATTCATAAAGGCAGATTTTAGAAACCGTTTTACTCTAAATACTTCATGGTAATTCTAGGTGCTGTAAGCTGTTCGTGCCTTTATTCCACCAGGGCGCGATCTTCTCACAAACTTGAAGACTGTCACTCCCCATTCACGTTTTACAACTTATTGTTAATAATAAAGAGACAGCTTTTTACACACAGTTTTAAACAAAGTACTGATATTATTCCTCTTCAACTGACCGCTTTGTTTTCTATGCAAAAACCACTTCGCCACAGAAGACTCGATATTATTGGCATAGCAAGTTCTGCTCTTCTCCTTTCAAAACTTGCTAAAAGCTGTATTTAAAAGAACAGATTGGCCGGGGTAATTCACACCCTTCAATGCCAGCTTAATGTTTAGGTTAGTGGGAATCACAGAGGAATTAGGGATGGAAACTTCTTTGCTGGTGGTAGAAGTGGTCTGGTGAATTTTTAGAGAGAAGAGGCCGTCGATGTTTGAATGTAGAAAATTGTTCTGGCTGCAGCCTGCAGTATGGACTTGTTGGTGTGTGTAGCTCCCAGTGTTCTGACAGCGC
This sequence comes from Brienomyrus brachyistius, assembly GCF_023856365.1. NCBI lineage: Eukaryota > Metazoa > Chordata > Actinopteri > Osteoglossiformes > Mormyridae > Brienomyrus > Brienomyrus brachyistius. The sequence continues at coordinate 40,582,007 of NC_064534.1, forward strand.
GACGTTTTGGGGAAGCATGTGATTCAGCAGCTACCAGTGGGCTTCGTGCGGCGGAGATTTTGTGGCTGTTAGCGGAGTTGATAACAGAGGGTCGTTAAGAGAAGCCTGCATGCAGTAGGCAAAGGAGTAATGTTTGCCGGCGGGGGACGTGCGGCGATTAACCTGTGCGGTAGTGAAAAGGAGTTAAAAAGAAGGAAGTGTGCGGATGCGGAAAGAATGGAATAATTGTGGTAGGCTGCCGGCTGAGTAGTTTGGTGAATGTTTGGTGTGGGTCCGGCGCTGCCGATTGGATGGTGGGGCTGCAGTGTGAGTCAGATAAAAAAAAAAAAAAAACAGGAGTAGGATCCAATGGGACTAACTGGCATGTATAGAGGCGTGTAATGCAAAAGGGCTGTTTTTGGTAGCGTCTCTCGCTTGCGGCCATACCACCCTGAACACGCCCGATCTCATCTGATCTCGGAAGCTAAGCAGGCTAGGGTCTGGTTAATACTTGGATGGGAGACCTCCTGGGAATACCAGGTGCTGTAAGCTTTTCTCACTTTTACTTTATACAGGGGGCGCTCCACTTCACGATTAATTTAAATCTATCACTCCCCTTCCATTTTACTATTTTATATATATATATATATTTTTCTCTCATTCATAAAGGCAGCTTTTACACACCGTTTTACTCTAAATACTTCCTGGTAATTCTAGGTGCTGTAAGCTGTTCGTACCTTTATTCCACCAGGGCGCGATCTTCTCACAAACTTGAAGACTGTCACTCCCCATTCACGTTTTACAACTTATTGTTAATGATAAAGAGACAGCTTTTTACACACAGTTTTAAACAAAGTACTGATATTATTCCTCTTCAACTGACCGCTTTGTTTTCTATGCAAAAACCACTTCGCCACAGAAGACTCGATATTATTGGCATAGCAAGTTCTGCTCTTCTCCTTTCAAAACTTGCTAAAAGCTGTATTTAAAAGAACAGATTGGCCGGGGTAATTCACACCCTTCAATGCCAGCTTAATGTTTAGGTTAGTGGGAATCACAGAGGAATTAGGGATGGAAACTTCTTTGCTGGTGGTAGAAGCGGTCTGGTGAATTTTTAGAGAGAAGAGGCCGTCGATGTTTGAATGTAGAAAATTGTTCTGGCTGCAGCCTGCAGTATGGACTTGTTGGTGTGTGTAGCTCCCAGTGTTCTGACAGTGCGACGTTTTGGGGAAGCATGTGATTCAGCAGCTACCAGTGGGCTTCGTGCGGCGGAGATTTTGTGGCTGTTAGCGGAGTTGATAACAGAGGGTCGTTAAGAGAAGCCTGCATGCAGTAGGCAAAGGAGTAATGTTTGCCGGCGGGGGACGTGCGGCGATTAACCTGTGCGGTAGTGAAAAGGAGTTAAAAAGAAGGAAGTGTGCGGATGCGGAAAGAATGGAATAATTGTGGTAGGCTGCCGGCTGAGTAGTTTGGTGAATGTTTGGTGTGGGTCCGGCGCTGCCGATTGGATGGTGGGGCTGCAGTGTGAGTCAGATAAAAAAAAAAAAAAAACAGGAGTAGGATCCAATGGGACTAACTGGCATGTATAGAGGCGTGTAATGCAAAAGGGCTGTTTTTGGTAGCGTCTCTCGCTTGCGGCCATACCACCCTGAACACGCCCGATCTCATCTGATCTCGGAAGCTAAGCAGGCTAGGGTCTGGTTAATACTTGGATGGGAGACCTCCTGGGAATACCAGGTGCTGTAAGCTTTTCTCACTTTTACTTTATACAGGGGGCGCTCCACTTCACGATTAATTTAAATCTATCACTCCCCTTCCATTTTACTATTTTATATATATATTTTTTTTTTTCTCTCATTCATAAAGGCAGCTTTTACACACCGTTTTACTCTAAATACTTCCTGGTAATTCTAGGTGCTGTAAGCTGTTCGTACCTTTATTCCACCAGGGCGCGATCTTCTCACAAACTTGAAGACTGTCACTCCCCATTCACGTTTTACAACTTATTGTTAATGATAAAGAGACAGCTTTTTACACACAGTTTTAAACAAAGTACTGATATTATTCCTCTTCAACTGACCGCTTTGTTTTCTATGCAAAAACCACTTCGCCACAGAAGACTCGATATTATTGGCATAGCAAGTTCTGCTCTTCTCCTTTCAAAACTTGCTAAAAGCTGTATTTAAAAGAACAGATTGGCCGGGGTAATTCACACCCTTCAATGCCAGCTTAATGTTTAGGTTAGTGGGAATCACAGAGGAATTAGGGATGGAAACTTCTTTGCTGGTGGTAGAAGCGGTCTGGTGAATTTTTAGAGAGAAGAGGCCGTCGATGTTTGAATGTAGAAAATTGTTCTGGCTGCAGCCTGCAGTATGGACTTGTTGGTGTGTGTAGCTCCCAGTGTTCTGACAGCGCGACATTTTGGGGAAGCATGTGATTCAGCAGCTACCAGTGGGCTTCGTGCGGCGGAGATTTTGTGGCTGTTAGCGGAGTTGATAACAGAGGGTCGTTAAGAGAAGCCTGCATGCAGTAGGCAAAGGAGTAATGTTTGCCGGCGGGGGACGTGCGGCGATTAACCTGTGCGGTAGTGAAAAGGAGTTAAAAAGAAGGAAGTGTGCGGATGCGGAAAGAATGGAATAATTGTGGTAGGCTGCCGGCTGAGTAGTTTGGTGAATGTTTGGTGTGGGTCCGGCGCTGCCGATTGGATGGTGGGGCTGCAGTGTGAGTCAGATAAAAAAAAAAAAAAACAGGAGTAGGATCCAATGGGACTAACTGGCATGTATAGAGGCGTGTAATGCAAAAGGGCTGTTTTTGGTAGCGTCTCTCGCTTGCGGCCATACCACCCTGAACACGCCCGATCTCATCTGATCTCGGAAGCTAAGCAGGCTAGGGTCTGGTTAATACTTGGATGGGAGACCTCCTGGGCATACCAGGTGCTGTAAGCTTTTCTCACTTTTACTTTATACAGGGGGCGCTCCACTTCACGATTAATTTAAATCTATCACTCCCCTTCCATTTTACTATTTTATATATATATATATTTTTTTCTCTCAATCATAAAGGCAGCTTTTACACACCGTTTTACTCTAAATACTTCCTGGTAATTCTAGGTGCTGTAAGCTGTTCATACCTTTATTCCACCAGGGCGCGATCTTCTCACAAACTTGAAGACTGTCACTCCCCATTCACGTTTTACAACTTATTGTTAATGATAAAGAGACAGCTTTTTACACACAGTTTTAAACAAAGTACTGATATTATTCCTCTTCAACTGACCGCTTTGTTTTCTATGCAAAAACCACTTCGCCACAGAAGACTCGATATTATTGGCATAGCAAGTTCTGCTCTTCTCCTTTCAAAACTTGCTAAAAGCTGTATTTAAAAGAACAGATTGGCCGGGGTAATTCACACCCTTCAATGCCAGCTTAATGTTTAGGTTAGTGGGAATCACAGAGGAATTAGGGATGGAAACTTCTTTGCTAGTGGTAGAAGCGGTCTGGTGAATTTTTAGAGAGAAGAGGCCGTCGATGTTTGAATGTAGAAAATTGTTCTGGCTGCAGCCTGCAGTATGGACTTGTTGGTGTGTGTAGCTCCCAGTGTTCTGACAGCGCGACGTTTTGGGGAAGCATGTGATTCAGCAGCTACCAGTGGGCTTCGTGCGGCGGAGATTTTGTGGCTGTTAGCGGAGTTGATAACAGAGGGTCGTTAAGAGAAGCCTGCATGCAGTAGGCAAAGGAGTAATGTTTGCCGGCGGGGGACGTGCGGCGATTAACCTGTGCGGTAGTGAAAAGGAGTTAAAAAGAAGGAAGTGTGCGGATGCGGAAAGAATGGAATAATTGTGGTAGGCTGCCGGCTGAGTAGTTTGGTGAATGTTTGGTGTGGGTCCGGCGCTGCCGATTGGATGGTGGGGCTGCAGTGTGAGTCAGATAAAAAAAAAAAAAAAACAGGAGTAGGATCCAATGGGACTAACTGGCATGTATAGAGGCGTGTAATGCAAAAGGGCTGTTTTTGGTAGCGTCTCTCGCTTGCGGCCATACCACCCTGAACACGCCCGATCTCATCTGATCTCGGAAGCTAAGCAGGCTAGGGTCTGGTTAATACTTGGATGGGAGACCTCCTGGGAATACCAGGTGCTGTAAGCTTTTCTCACTTTTACTTTATACAGGGGGCGCTCCACTTCACGATTAATTTAAATCTATCACTCCCCTTCCATTTTACTATTTTATATATATATATATTTTTTTCTCTCATTCATAAAGGCAGCTTTTACACACCGTTTTACTCTAAATACTTCCTGGTAATTCTAGGTGCTGTAAGCTGTTCGTACCTTTATTCCACCAGGGCGCGATCTTCTCACAAACTTGAAGACTGTCACTCCCCATTCACGTTTTACAACTTATTGTTAATGATAAAGAGACAGCTTTTTACACACAGTTTTAAACAAAGTACTGATATTATTCCTCTTCAACTGACCGCTTTGTTTTCTATGCAAAAACCACTTCGCCACAGAAGACTCGATATTATTGGCATAGCAAGTTCTGCTCTTCTCCTTTCAAAACTTGCTAAAAGCTGTATTTAAAAGAAGAGATTGGACGGGGTAATTCACACCCTTCAATGCCAGCTTAATGTTTAGGTTAGTGGGAGTCACAGAGGAATTAGGGATGGAAACTTCTTTGCTGGTGGTAGAAGCGGTCTGGTGAATTTTTAGAGAGAAGAGGCCGTCGATGTCTGAATGTAGAAAATTGTTCTGGCTGCAGCCTGCATTATGGACTTGTTGGTGTGTGTAGCTCCCAGTGTTCTGACAGCGCGACGTTTTGGGGAAGCATGTGATTCAGCAGCTACCAGTGGGCTTCGTGCGGCGGAGATTTTGTGGCTGTTAGCAGAGTTGATAACAGAGGGTCGTTAAGAGAAGCCTGCATGCAGTAGGCAAAGGAGTAATGTTTGCCGGCGGGGGACGTGCGGCGATTAACCTGTGCGGTAGTGAAAAGGAGTTAAAAAGAAGGAAGTGTGCGGATGCGGAAAGAATGGAATAATTGTGGTAGGCTGCCGGCTGAGTAGTTTGGTGAATGTTTGGTGTGGGTCCGGCGCTGCCGATTGGATGGTGGTGCTGCAGTGTGAGTCAGATAAAAAAAAAAAAAATCAGGAGTAGGATCCAATGGGACTAACTGGCATGTATAGACGCGTGTAATGCAAAAGGGCTGTTTTTGGTTGCGTCTCTCGCTTATGGCCATACCACCCTGAACACACCCGATCTCATCCGATCTCGGAAGCCAAGCAGGGTAGGGTCTGGTTAGTACTTGGATGGGAGACCTCCTGGGAATACCAGGTGCTGTAAGCTTTTCTCACTTTTACTTTATACAGGGGGCGCTCCACTTCACGATTAATTTAAATCTATCACTCCCCTTCCATTTTACTATTTTATATATATATATATTTTTCTCTCATTCATAAAGGCAGCTTTTACACACCGTTTTACTCTAAATACTTCCTGGTAATTCTAGGTGCTGTAAGCTGTTCGTGCCTTTATTCCACCAGGGCGCGATCTTCTCACAAACTTGAAGACTGTCACTCCCCATTCACGTTTTACAACTTATTGTTAATGATAAAGAGACAGCTTTTTACACACAGTTTTAAACAAAGTACTGATATTATTCCTCTTCAACTGACCGCTTTGTTTTCTATGCAAAAAGCACTTCGCCACAGAAGACTCGATATTATTGGCATAGCAAGTTCTGCTCTTCTCCTTTCAAAACTTGCTAAAAGCTGTATTTAAAAGAACAGATTGGCCGGGGTAATTCACACCCTTCAATGCCAGCTTAATGTTTAGGTTAGTGGGAATCACAGAGGAATTAGGGATGGAAACTTCTTTGCTGGTGGTAGAAGCGGTCTGGTGAATTTTTAGAGAGAAGAGGCCGTCGATGTTTGAATGTAGAAAATAGGTCTGGCTGCAGCCTGCAGTATGGACTTGTTGGTGTGTGTAGCTCCCAGTGTTCTGACAGCGCGACGTTTTGGGGAAGCATGTGATTCAGCAGCTACCAGTGGGCTTCGTGCGGCGGAGATTTTGTGGCTGTTAGCGGAGTTGATAACAGAGGGTCGTTAAGAGAAGCCTGCATGCAGTAGGCAAAGGAGTAATGTTTGCCGGCGGGGGACGTGCGGCGATTAACCTGTGCGGTAGTGAAAAGGAGTTAAAAAGAAGGAAGTGTGCGGATGCGGAAAGAATGGAATAATTGTGGTAGGCTGCCGGCTGAGTAGTTTGGTGAATGTTTGGTGTGGGTCCGGCGCTGCCGATTGGATGGTGGTGCTGCAGTGTGAGTCAGATAAAAAAAAAAAAAACCAGGAGTAGGATCCAATGGGACTAACTGGCATGTATAGACGCGTGTAATGCAAAAGGGCTGTTTTTGGTCGCGTCTCTCGCTTATGGCCATACCACCCTGAACACACCCGATCTCATCCGATCTCGGAAGCCAAGCAGGGTAGGGTCTGGTTAGTACTTCGATGGGAGACCTCCTGGGAATACCAGGTGCTGTAAGCTTTTCTCACTTTTACTTTATACAGGGGACGCTCCACTTCACGATTAATTTAAATCTATCACTCCCCTTCCATTTTACTATTTTATATATATATATATTTTTCTCTCATTCATAAAGGCAGCTTTTACACACCGTTTTACTCCAAATACTTCCTGGTAATTCTAGGTGCTGTAAGCTGTTCGTGCCTTTATTCCACCAGGGCGCGATCTTCTCACAAACTTGAAGACTGTCACTCCCCATTCACGTTTTACAACTTATTGTTAATGATAAAGAGACAGCTTTTTACACACAGTTTTAAACAAAGTACTGATATTATTCCTCTTCAACTGACCGCTTTGTTTTCTATGCAAAAACCACTTCGCCACAGAAGACTCGATATTATTGGCATAGCAAGTTCTGCTCTTCTCCTTTCAAAACTTGCTAAAAGCTGTATTTAAAAGAACAGATTGGCCGGGGTAATTCACACCCTTCAATGCCAGCTTAATGTTTAGGTTAGTGGGAATCACAGAGGAATTAGGGATGGAAACTTCTTTGCTGGTGGTAGAAGCGGTCTGGTGAATTTTTAGAGAGAAGAGGCCGTCGATGTTTGAATGTAGAAAATTGTTCTGGCTGCAGCCTGCAGTATGGACTTGTTGGTGTGTGTAGCTCCCAGTGTTCTGACAGCGCGACGTTTTGGGGAAGCATGTGATTCAGCAGCTACCAGTGGGCTTCGTGCGGCGGAGATTTTGTGGCTGTTAGCGGAGTTGATAACAGAGGGTCGTTAAGAGAAGCCTGCATGCAGTAGGCAAAGGAGTAATGTTTGCCGGCGGGGGACGTGCGGCGATTAACCTGTGCGGTAGTGAAAAGGAGTTAAAAAGAAGGAAGTGTGCGGATGCGGAAAGAATGGAATAATTGTGGTAGGCTGCCGGCTGAGTAGTTTGGTGAATGTTTGGTGTGGGTCCGGCGCTGCCGATTGGATGGTGGTGCTGCAGTGTGAGTCAGATAAAAAAAAAAAAAACCAGGAGTAGGATCCAATGGGACTAACTGGCATGTATAGACGCGTGTAATGCAAAAGGGCTGTTTTTGGTTGCGTCTCTCGCTTATGGCCATACCACCCTGAACACACCCGATCTCATCCGATCTCGGAAGCCAAGCAGGGTAGGGTCTGGTTAGTACTTGGATGGGAGACCTCCTGGGAATACCAGGTGCTGTAAGCTTTTCTCACTTTTACTTTATACAGGGGGCGCTCCACTTCACGATTAATTTAAATCTATCACTCCCCTTCCATTTTACTATTTTATATATATATATATTTTTCTCTCATTCATAAAGGCAGCTTTTACACACCGTTTTACTCTAAATACTTCCTGGTAATTCTAGGTGCTGTAAGCTGTTCGTGCCTTTATTCCACCAGGGCGCGATCTTCTCACAAACTTGAAGACTGTCACTCCCCATTCACGTTTTACAACTTATTGTTAATGATAAAGAGACAGCTTTTTACACACAGTTTTAAACAAAGTACTGATATTATTCCTCTTCAACTGACCGCTTTGTTTTCTATGCAAAAAGCACTTCGCCACAGAAGACTCGATATTATTGGCATAGCAAGTTCTGCTCTTCTCCTTTCAAAACTTGCTAAAAGCTGTATTTAAAAGAACAGATTGGCCGAGGTAATTCACACCCTTCAATGCCAGCTTAATGTTTAGGTTAGTGGGAATCACAGAGGAATTACGGATGGAAACTTCTTTGCTGGTGGTAGAAGCGGTCTGGTGAATTTTTAGAGAGAAGAGGCTGTCGATGTTTGAATGTAGAAAATTGTTCTGGCTGCAGCCTGCAGTATGGACTTGTTGGTGTGTGTAGCTTCCAGTGTTCTGACAGCGCGACGTTTTGGGGAAGCATGTGATTCAGCAGCTACCAGTGGGCTTCGTGCGGCAGAGATTTTGTGGCTGTTAGCGGAGTTGATAACAGAGGGTCGTTAAGAGAAGCCTACATGCAGTAGGCAAAGGAGTAATGTTTGCCGGCGGGGGACGTGCGGCGATTAACCTGTGCGGTAGTGAAAAGGAGTTAAAAAGAAGGAAGTGTGCGGATGCGGAAAGAATGGAATAATTGTGGTAGGCTGCCGGCTGAGTAGTTTGGTGAATGTTTGGTGTGGGTCCGGCGCTGCCGATTGGATGGTGGGGCTGCAGTGTGAGTCAGATAAAAAAAAAAAAAAACCAGGAGTAGGATCCAATGGGACTAACTGGCATGTATAGAGACGTGTAATGCAAAAGGGCTGTTTTTGGTAGCATCTCTCGCTTACGGCCATACCACCCTGAACACGTCCGATCTTGTCTGATCTCGGAAGCTAAGCAGGGTAGGGTCTGGTTTGTACCTGGATGGGAGACCACATGGGAATACCAGGTGCTGTAAGCTTTTCTCACTTTTACTTTATACAGGGGGCGCTCCACTTCACGATTAATTTAAATCTATCACTCCCCTTCCATTTTACTATTTTATATATATATTTTTTTTTTTTTCTCATTCATAAAGGCAGCTTTTAGAAACCGTTTTACTCTAAATACTTCCTGGTAATTCTAGGTGCTGTAAGCTGTTCGTGCCTTTATTCCACCAGGGCGCGATCTTCTCACAAACTTGAAGACTGTCACTCCCCATTCACGTTTTACAACTTATTGTTAATGATAAAGAGACAGCTTTTTACACACAGTTTTAAACAAAGTACTGATATTATTCCTCTTCAACTGACCGCTTTGTTTTCTATGCAAAAAGCACTTCGCCACAGAAGACTCGATATTATTGGCATAGCAAGTTCTGCTCTTCTCCTTTCAAAACTTGCTAAAAGCTGTATTTAAAAGAACAGATTGGCCGGGGTAATTCACACCCTTCAATGCCAGCTTAATGTTTAGGTTAGTGGGAATCACAGAGGAATTAGGGATGGAAACTTCTTTACTGGTGGTAGAAGCGGTCTGGTGAATTTTTAGAGAGAAGAGGCTGTCGATGTTTGAATGTAGAAAATAGGTCTGGCTGCAGCCTGCAGTATGGACTTGTTGGTGTGTGTAGCTCCCAGTGTTCTTACAGCGCGACGTTTTGGGGAAGCATGTGATTCAGCAGCTACCAGTGGGCTTCGTGCGGCGGAGATTTTGTGGCTGTTAGCGGAGTTGATAACAGAGGGTCGTTAAGAGAAGCCTGCATGCAGTAGGCAAAAGAGTAATGTTTGCCGGCGGGGGACGTGCGGCGATTAACCTGTGCGGTAGTGAAAAGGAGTTAAAAAGAAGGAAGTGTGCGGATGCGGAAAGAATGGAATAATTGTGGTAGGCTGCCGGCTGAGTAGTTTGGTGAATGTTTGGTGTGGGTCCGGCGCTGCCGATTGGATGGTGGGGCTGCAGTGTGAGTCAGATAAAAAAAAAAAAAAAAGAACATTAGTAGTATCCAATGGGACCAACTGGCATGTATAGAGGCGTGTAATGCAAAAGGGCTGTTTTTGGTAGCATCTCACGCTTACGGCCATACCACCCTGAACACGCCTGATCTTGTCTGATCTCGGAAGCTAAGCAGGGTAGGGTCTGGTTAGTACTTGGATGGGAGACCACCTAGGAATACCAGGTGCTGTAAGCTTTTCTCACTTTTACTTTATACAGGGGGCGCTCCACTTCACGATTAATTTAAATCTATCACTCCCCTTCCATTTTACTATTTTATATATATATATTTTTTTTCTGTCATTCATAAAGGCAGCTTTTAGAAACCGTTTTACTCTAAATACTTCCTGGTAATTCTAGGTGCTGTAAGCTGTTCGTGCCTTTATTCCACCAGGGCGCGATCTTCTCACAAACTTGAAGACTGTCACTCCCCATTCACGTTTTACAACTTATTGTTAATGATAAAGAGACAGCTTTTTACACACAGTTTTAAACAAAGTACTGATATTATTCCTCTTCAACTGACCGCTTTGTTTTCTATGCAAAAACCACTTCGCCACAGAATACTCGATATTATTGGCATAGCAAGTTCTGCTCTTCTCCTTTCAAAACTTGCTAAAAGCTGTATTTAAAAGAACAGATTGGCCGAGGTAATTCACACCCTTCAATGCCAGCTTAATGTTTAGGTTAGTGGGAATCACGGAGGAATTACGGATGGAAACTTCTTTGCTGGTGGTAGAAGCGGTCTGGTGAATTTTTAGAGAGAAGAGGCTGTCGATGTTTGAATGTAGAAAATTGTTCTGGCTGCAGCCTGCAGTATGGTCTTGTTGGTGTGTGTAGCTTCCAGTGTTCTGACAGCGCGACGTTTTGGGGAAGCATGTGATTCAGCAGCTACCAGTGGGCTTCGTGCGGCAGAGATTTTGTGGCTGTTAGCGGAGTTGATAACAGAGGGTCGTTAAGAGAAGCCTACATGCAGTAGGCAAAGGAGTAATGTTTGCCGGTGGGGGACGTGCGGCGATTAACCTGTGCGGTAGTGAAAAGGAGTTAAAAAGAAGGAAGTGTGCGGATGCGGAAAGAATGGAATAATTGTGGTAGGCTGCCGGCTGAGTAGTTTGGTGAATGTTTGGTGTGGGTCCGGCGCTGCCGATTGGATGGTGGGGCTGCAGTGTGAGTCAGATAAAAAAAAAAAAAAACAGGAGTAGGATCCAATGGGACTAACTGGCATGTATAGACGCGTGTAATGCAAAAGGGCTGTTTTTGGTAGCATCTCTCGCTTACGGCCATACCACCCTGAACACGTCCGATCTTGTCTGATCTTGGAAGCTAAGCAGGGTAGGGTCTGGTTAGTGCTTGGATGGGAGACCACCTGGGAATACCAGGTGCTGTAAGCTTTTCTCACTTTTACTTTATACAGGGGGCGCTCCACTTCACGATTAATTTAAATCTATCACTCCCCTTCCATTTTACTATTTTATATATATATTTTTTTTTCTCTCATTCATAAAGGCAGCTTTTAGAAACCGTTTTACTCTAAATACTTCCTGGTAATTCTAGGTGCTGTAAGCTGTTCGTGCCTTTATTCCACCAGGGCGCGATCTTCTCACAAACTTGAAGACTGTCACTCCCCATTCACGTTTTACAACTTATTGTTAATGATAAAGAGACAGCTTTTTACACACAGTTTTAAACAAAGTACTGATATTATTCCTCTTCAACTGACCGCTTTGTTTTCTATGCAAAAACCACTTCGCCACAGAAGACTCGATATTATTGGCATAGCAAGTTCTGCTCTTCTCCTTTCAAAACTTGCTAAAAGCTGTATTTAAAAGAACAGATTGGCCGGGGTAATTCACACCCTTCAATGCCAGCTTAATGTTTAGGTTAGTGGGAATCACAGAGGAATTAGGGATGGAAACTTCTTTGCTGGTGGTAGAAGCGGTCTGGTGAATTTTTAGAGAGAAGAGGCCGTCGATGTTTGAATGTAGAAAATTGTTCTGGCTGCAGCCTGCAGTATGGACTTGTTGGTGTGTGTAGCTCCCAGTGTTCTGACAGCGCGACGTTTTGGGGAAGCATGTGATTCAGCAGCTACCAGTGGGCTTCGTGCGGCGGAGATTTTGTGGCTGTTAGCGGAGTTGATAACAGAGGGTCGTTAAGAGAAGCCTGCATGCAGTAGGCAAAGGAGTAATGTTTGCCGGCGGGGGACGTGCGGCGATTAACCTGTGCGGTAGTGAAAAGGAGTTAAAAAGAAGGAAGTGTGCGGATGCGGAAAGAATGGAATAATTGTGGTAGGCTGCCGGCTGAGTAGTTTGGTGAATGTTTGGTGTGGGTCCGGCGCTGCCGATTGGATGGTGGGGCTGCAGTGTGAGTCAGATAAAAAAAAAAAAAAGAACATTAGTAGTATCCAATGGGACCAACTGGCATGTATAGAGGCGTGTAATGCAAAAGGGCTGTTTTCGGTAGCATCTTTCGCTTACGGCCATACCACCCTGAACTCGTCTGATCTCGGAAGCTAAGCAGGGTAGGGTCTGGTTAGTACTTGGATGGGAGACCACCTGGGAATACCAGGTGCTGTAAGCTTTTCTCACTTTTACTTTATACAGGGGGCGCTCCACTTCACGATTAATTTAAATCTATCACTCCCCTTCCATTTTACTATTTTATATATATATATTTTTTTTCTCTCATTCATAAAGGCAGCTTTTAGAAACCGTTTTACTCTAAATACTTCCTGGTAATTCTAGGTGCTGTAAGCTGTTCGTGCCTTTATTCCACCAGGGCGCGATCTTCTCACAAACTTGAAGACTGTCACTCCCCATTCACGTTTTACAACTTATTGTTGATGATAAAGAGACAGCTTTTTACACACAGTTTTAAACAAAGTACTGATATTATTCCTCTTCAACTGACCGCTTTGTTTTCTATGCAAAAACCACTTCGCCACAGAAGACTCGATATTATTGGCATAGCAAGTTCTGCTCTTCTCCTTTCAAAACTTGCTAAAAGCTGTATTTAAAAGAACAGATTGGCCAGGGTAATTCACACCCTTCAATGCCAGCTTAATGTTTAGGTTAGTGGGAATCACAGAGGAATTAGGGATGGAAACTTCTTTGCTGGTGGTAGAAGCGGTCTGCTGAATTTTTAGAGAGAAGAGGCCGTCGATGTTTTAATGTAGAAAATTGTTCTGGCTGCTGCTTGCAGTATGGACTTGTTGGTGTGTGTAGCTCCCAGTGTTCTGACAGCGCGACGTTTTGGGGAAGCATGTGATTCAGCAGCTACCAGTGGGCTTCGTGCGGCGGAGATTTTGTGGCTGTTAGCGGAGTTGATAACAGAGGGTCGTTAAGAGAAGCCTGCATGCAGTAGGCAAAGGAGTAATGTTTGCCGGCGGGGGACGTGCGGCGATTAACCTGTGCGGTAGTGAAAAGGAGTTAAAAAGAAGGAAGTGTGCGGATGCGGAAAGAATGGAATAATTGTGGTAGGCTGCCGGCTGAGTAGTTTGGTGAATGTTTGGTGTGGGTCCGGCGCTGCCGATTGGATGGTGGGGCTGCAGTGTGAGTCAGATAAAAAAAAAAAAAGAACATTTGTAGGATCCAATGGGACCAACTGGCATGTATAGAGGCGTGTAATGCAAAAGGGATGTTTTTGGTAGCATCTCTCGCTTACGGCCATACCACCCTGAACACGCCTGATCTCGTCTGGTCTTGGAAGCTAAGCAGGGTAGGGTCTGGTTAGTACTTGGATGGGAGACCACCTGGGAATACCTGGTGCTGTAAGCTTTTCTCACTTTTACTTTATACAGGGGGCGCTCCACTTCACGATTAATTTAAATCTATCACTCCCCTTCCATTTTACTATTTTATATATATATATTTTTTTTTCTCTCATTCATAAAGGCAGCTTTTAGAAACCGTTTTACTCTAAATACTTCCTGGTAATTCTAGGTGCTGTAAGCTGTTCGTGCCTTTATTCCACCAGGGCGCGATCTTCTCACAAACTTGAAGAATGTCACTCCCCATTCACGTTTTACAACTTATTGTTAATGATAAAGAGACAGCTTTTTACACACAGTTTTAAACAAAGTACTGATATTATTCCTCTTCAACTGACCGCTTTGTTTTCTATGCAAAAACCACTTCGCCACAGAAGACTCGATATTATTGGCATAGCAAGTTCTGCTCTTCTCCTTTCAAAACTTGCTAAAAGCTGTATTTAAAAGAACAGATTGGCCGGGGTAATTCACACCCTTCAATGCCAGCTTAATGTTTAGGTTAGTGGGAATCACAGAGGAATTAGGGATGGAAACTTCTTTGCTGCTGGTAGAAGCGGTCTGGTGAATTTTTAGAGAGAAGAGGCCGTCGATGTTTGAATGTAGAAAATTGTTCTGGCTGCAGCCTGCAGTATGGACTTGTTGGTGTGTGTAGCTCCCAGTGTTCTGACAGCGCGACGTTTTGGGGAAGCATGTGATTCAGCAGCTACCAGTGGGCTTCGTGCGGCGGAGATTTTGTGGCTGTTAGCGGAGTTGATAACAGAGGGTCGTTAAGAGAAGCCTGCATGCAGTAGGCAAAGGAGTAATGTTTGCCGGCGGGGGACGTGCGGCGATTAACCTGTGCGGTAGTGAAAAGGAGTTAAAAAGAAGGAAGTGTGCGGATGCGGAAAGAATGGAATAATTGTGGTAGGCTGCCGGCTGAGTAGTTTGGTGAATGTTTGGTGTGGGTCCGGCGCTGCCGATTGGATGGTGGTGCTGCAGTGTGAGTCAGATAAAAAAAAAAAAAACCAGGAGTAGGATCCAATGGGACTAACTGGCATGTATAGACGCGTGTAATGCAAAAGGGCTGTTTTTGGTCACATCTCTCGCTTACGGCCATACCACCCTGAACACGCCCGATCTCGTCTGATCTCGGAAGCTAAGGAGGGTAGGTTCTGGTTAGTACTTGGATGGGAGACCACCTGGGAATACCAGGTGCTGTAAACTTTTCTCACTTTTACTTTATACAGGGGGCGCTCCACTTCACGATTTATTTAAATCTATCACTCCCCTTCCATTTTACTATTTTATATATATATTTTTTTTTCTCTCATTCATAAAGGCAGCTTTTACACACCGTTTTACTCTAAATACTTCCTGGTAATTCTAGGTGCTGTAAGCTGTTCGTGCCTTTATTCCACCAGGGCGCGATCTTCTCACAAACTTGAAGACTGTCACTCCCCATTCACGTTTTACAACTTATTGTTAATGATAAAGAGACAGCTTTTTACACACAGTTTTAAACAAAGTACTGATATTATTCCTCTTCAACTGACCGCTTTGTTTTCTATGCAAAAACCACTTCGTCACAGAAGACTCGATATTATTGGCATAGCAAGTTCTGCTCTTCTCCTTTCAAAACTTGCTAAAAGCTGTATTTAAAAGAACAGATTGGCCGGGGTAATTCACACCCTTCAATGCCAGCTTAATGTTTAGGTTAGTGGGAATCACAGAGGAATTAGGGATGGAAACTTCTTTGCTGGTGGTAGAAGCGGTCTGGTGAATTTTTAGAGAGAAGAGGCCGTCGATGTTTGAATGTAGAAAATTGTTCTGGCTGCAGCCTGCAGTATGGACTTGTTGGTGTGTGTAGCTCCCAGTGTTCTGACAGCGCGACGTTTTGGGGAAGCATGTGATTCAGCAGCTACCAGTGGGCTTCGTGCGGCGGAGATTTTGTGGCTGTTAGCGGAGTTGATAACAGAGGGTCGTTAAGAGAAGCCTGCATGCAGTAGGCAAAGGAGTAATGTTTGCCGGCGGGGGACGTGCGGCGATTAACCTGTGCGGTAGTGAAAAGGAGTTAAAAAGAAGGAAGTGTGCGGATGCGGAAAGAATGGAATAATTGTGGTAGGCTGCCGGCTGAGTAGTTTGGTGAATGTTTGGTGTGGGTCCGGCGCTGCCGATTGGATGGTGGGGCTGCAGTGTGAGTCAGATAAAAAAAAAAAAAAGAACATTAGTAGTATCCAATGGGACCAACTGGCATGTATAGAGGCGTGTAATGCATAAGGGCTGTTTTCGGTAGCATCTCTCGCTTACGGCCATACCACCCTGAACACGCCTGATCTCGTCTGATCTTGGAAGCTAAGCAGGGTAGGGTCTGGTTAGTACTTGGATGGGAGACCGCCTGGGAATACCAGGTGCTGTAAGCTTTTCTCACTTTTACTTTATACAGGGGGCGCTCCACTTCACGATTAATTTAAATCTATCACTCCCCTTCCATTTTACTATTTTATATATATATTTTTTTTTTCTCTCATTCATAAAGGCAGCTTTTAGAAACCGTTTTACTCTAAATACTTCCTGGTAATTCTAGGTGCTGTAAGCTGTTTGTGCCTTTATTCCACCAGGGCGCGATCTTCTCACAAACTTGAAGACTGTCACTCCCCATTCACGTTTTACAACTTATTGTTGATGATAAAGAGACAGCTTTTTACACAAAGTTTTAAACAAAGTACTGATATTATTCCTCTTCAACTGACCGCTTTGTTTTCTATGCAAAAACCACTTCGCCACAGAAGACTCGATATTATTGGCATAGCAAGTTCTGCTCTTCTCCTTTCAAAACTTGCTAAAAGCTGTATTTAAAAGAACAGATTGGCCGGGGTAATTCACACCCTTCAATGCCAGCTTAATGTTTAGGTTAGTGGGAATCACAGAGGAATTAGGGATGGAAACTTCTTTGCTGCTGGTAGAAGCGGTCTGGTGAATTTTTAGAGAGAAGAGGCCGTCGATGTTTGAATGTAGAAAATTGTTCTGGCTGCAGCCTGCAGTATGGACTTGTTGGTGTGTGTAGCTCCCAGTGTTCTGACAGCGCGACGTTTTGGGGAAGCATGTGATTCAGCAGCTACCAGTGGGCTTCGTGCGGCGGAGATTTTGTGGCTGTTAGCGGAGTTGATAACAGAGGGTCGTTAAGAGAAGCCTGCATGCAGTAGGCAAAGGAGTAATGTTTGCCGGCGGGGGACGTGCGGCGATTAACCTGTGCGGTAGTGAAAAGGAGTTAAAAAGAAGGAAGTGTGCGGATGCGGAAAGAATGGAATAATTGTGGTAGGCTGCCGGCTGAGTAGTTTGGTGAATGTTTGGTGTGGGTCCGGCGCTGCCGATTGGATGGTGGTGCTGCAGTGTGAGTCAGATAAAAAAAAAAAAAACCAGGAGTAGGATCCAATGGGACTAACTGGCATGTATAGACGCGTGTAATGCAAAAGGGCTGTTTTTGGTCACGTCTCTCGCTTACGGCCATACCACCCTGAACACGCCCGATCTCGTCTGATCTCGGAAGCTAAGGAGGGTAGGTTCTGGTTAGTACTTGGATGGGAGACCACCTGGGAATACCAGGTGCTGTAAGCTTTTCTCACTTTTACTTTATACAGGGGGCGCTCCACTTCACGATTTATTTAAATCTATCACTCCCCTTCCATTTTACTATTTTATATATATATTTTTTTTTCTCTCATTCATAAAGGCAGCTTTTACACACCGTTTTACTCTAAATACTTCCTGGTAATTCTAGGTGCTGTAAGCTGTCCGTGCCTTTATTCCACCAGGGCGCGATCTTCTCACAAACTTGAAGACTGTCACTCCCCATTCACGTTTTACAACTTATTGTTAATGATAAAGAGACAGCTTTTTACACACAGTTTTAAACAAAGTACTGATATTATTCCTCTTCAACTGACCGCTTTGTTTTCTATGCAAAAACCACTTCGCCACAGAAGACTCGATATTATTGGCATAGCAAGTTCTGCTCTTCTCCTTTCAAAACTTGCTAAAAGCTGTATTTAAAAGAACAGATTGGCCGGGGTAATTCACACCCTTCAATGCCAGCTTAATGTTTAGGTTAGTGGGAATCACAGAGGAATTAGGGATGGAAACTTCTTTGCTGGTGGTAGAAGCGGTCTGGTGAATTTTTAGAGAGAAGAGGCCGTCGATGTTTGAATGTAGAAAATAGGTCTGGCTGCAGCCTGCAGTATGGACTTGTTGGTGTGTGTAGCTCCCAGTGTTCTGACAGCGCGACGTTTTGGGGAAGCATGTGATTCAGCAGCTACCAGTGGGCTTCGTGCGGCGGAGATTTTGTGGCTGTTAGCGGAGTTGATAACAGAGGGTCGTTAAGAGAAGCCTGCATGAGGTAGGCAAAGGAGTAATGTTTGCCGTCGGGGGACGTGCGGCGATTAACCTGTGCGGTAGTGAAAAGGAGTTAAAAAGAAGGAAGTGTGCGGATGCGGAAAGAATGGAATAATTGTGGTAGGCTGCCGGCTGAGTAGTTTGGTGAATGTTTGGTGTGGGTCCGGCGCTGCCGATTGGATGGTGGGGCTGCAGTGTGAGTCAGATAAAAAAAAAAAAAAAGAACATTAGTAGTATCCAATGGGACCAACTGGCATGTATAGAGGCGTGTAATGCAAAAGGGCTGTTTTCGGTAGCATCTCTCGCTTACGGCCATACCACCCTGAACACGCCTGATCTCGTCTGATCTCGGAAGCTAAGCAGGGTAAGGTCTGGTTAGTACTTGGATGGGAGACCGCCTGGGAATAACAGGTGCTGTAAACTTTTCTCACTTTTACTTTATACAGGGGGCGCTCCACTTCACGATTAATTTAAATCTATCACTCCCCTTCCATTTTACTATTTTATATATATATTTTTTTTTTCTCTCATTCATAAAGGCAGCTTTTAGAAACCGTTTTACTCTAAATACTTCCTGGTAATTCTAGGTGCTGTAAGCTGTTCATGCCTTTATTCCACCAGGGCGCGATCTTCTCACAAACTTGAAGACTGTCACTCCCCATTCACGTTTTACAACTTATTGTTGATGATAAAGAGACAGCTTTTTACACACAGTTTTAAACAAAGTACTGATATTATTCCTCTTCAACTGACCGCTTTGTTTTCTATGCAAAAACCACTTCGCCACAGAAGACTCGATATTATTGGCATAGCAAGTTCTGCTCTTCTCCTTTCAAAACTTGCTAAAAGCTGTATTTAAAAGAACAGATTGGCCGGGGTAATTCACACCCTTCAATGCCAGCTTAATGTTTAGGTTAGTGGGAATCACAGAGGAATTAGGGATGGAAACTTCTTTGCTGCTGGTAGAAGCGGTCTGGTGAATTTTTAGAGAGAAGAGGCCGTCGATGTTTGAATGTAGAAAATTGTTCTGGCTGCAGCCTGCAGTATGGACTTGTTGGTGTGTGTAGCTCCCAGTGTTCTGACAGCGCGACGTTTTGGGGAAGCATGTGATTCAGCAGCTACCAGTGGGCTTCGTGCGGCGGAGATTTTGTGGCTGTTAGCGGAGTTGATAACAGAGGGTCGTTAAGAGAAGCCTGCATGCAGTAGGCAAAGGAGTAATGTTTGCCGGCGGGGGACGTGCGGCGATTAACCTGTGCGGTAGTGAAAAGGAGTTAAAAAGAAGGAAGTGTGCGGATGCGGAAAGAATGGAATAATTGTGGTAGGCTGCCGGCTGAGTAGTTTGGTGAATGTTTGGTGTGGGTCCGGCGCTGCCGATTGGATGGTGGGGCTGCAGTGTGAGTCAGATAAAAAAAAAAAAAGAACATTAGTAGTATCCAATGGGACCAACTGGCATGTATAGAGGCGTGTAATGCAAAAGGGCTGTTTTCGGTAGCATCTCTCGCTTACGGCCATACCACCCTGAACACGCCTGATCTCGTCTGATCTCGGAAGCTAAGCAGGGAAGGGTCTGGTTAGTACTTGGATGGGAGACCGCCTGGGAATACCAGGTGCTGTAAGCTTTTCTCACTTTTACTTTATACAGGGGGCGCTCCACTTCACGATTAATTTAAATCTATCACTCCCCTTCCATTTTACTATTTTATATATATTTTTTTTTTTTCTCTCATTCATAAAGGCAGCTTTTAGAAACCGTTTTACTCTAAATACTTCCTGGTAATTCTAGGTGCTGTAAGCTGTTCGTGCCTTTATTCCACCAGGGCGCGATCTTCTCACAAACTTGAAGACTGTCACTCCCCATTCACGTTTTACAACTTATTGTTGATGATAAAGAGACAGCTTTTTACACACAGTTTTAAACAAAGTACTGATATTATTCCTCTTCAACTGACCGCTTTGTTTTCTATGCAAAAACCACTTCGCCACAGAAGACTCGATATTATTGGCATAGCAAGTTCTGCTCTTCTCCTTTCAAAACTTGCTAAAAGCTGTATTTAAAAGAACAGATTGGCCAGGGTAATTCACACCCTTCAATGCCAGCTTAATGTTTAGGTTAGTGGGAATCACAGAGGAATTAGGGATGGAAACTTCTTTGCTGGTGGTAGAAGCGGTCTGCTGAATTTTTAGAGAGAAGAGGCCGTCGATGTTTGAATGTAGAAAATTGTTCTGGCTGCTGCTTGCAGTATGGACTTGTTGGTGTGTGTAGCTCCCAGTGTTCTGACAGCGCGACGTTTTGGGGAAGCATGTGATTCAGCAGCTACCAGTGGGCTTCGTGCGGCGGAGATTTTGTGGCTGTTAGCGGAGTTGATAACAGAGGGTCGTTAAGAGAAGCCTGCATGCAGTAGGCAAAGGAGTAATGTTTGCCGGCGGGGGACGTGCGGCGATTAACCTGTGCGGTAGTGAAAAGGAGTTAAAGAGAAGGAAGTGTGCGAATGCGGAAAGAATGGAATAATTGTGGTAGGCTGCCGGCTGAGTAGTTTGGTGAATGTTTGGTGTGGGTCCGGCGCTGCCGATTGGATGGTGGGGCTGCAGTGTGAGTCAGATATAAAAAAAAAAAAAAAACCAGGAGTAGGATCCAATGGGACTAACTGGCATGTATAGACGCGTGTAATGCAAAAGGGCTGTTTTTGGTAGCATCCCTCGCTTACGGCCATACCACCCTGAACACGCCCGATCTCGTCTGATCTCGGAAGCCAAGCAGGGTAGGGTCTGATTAGTACTTGGATGGGAGACCTCCTGGGAATACCAGGTGCTGTAAGCCTTTCTCACTTTTACTTTATACAGGGGGCGCTCCACTTCACGATTAATTTAAATCTATCACTCCCCTTCCATTTTACTATTTTATATATATATATATATTTTTTTCTCTCATTCCTAAAGGCAGCTTTTAGAAACCGTTTTACTCTAAATACTTCCTGGTAATTCTAGGTGCTGTAAGCTGTTCGTGCCTTTATTCCACCAGGGCGCGATCTTCTCACAAACTTGAAGACTGTCACTCCCCATTCACGTTTTACAACTTATTGTTAATGATAAAGAGACAGCTTTTTACACACAGTTTTAAACAAAGTACTGATATTATTCCTCTTCAACTGACCGCTTTGTTTTCTATGCAAAAAGCACTTCGCCACAGAAGACTCGATATTATTGGCATAGCAAGTTCTGCTCTTCTCCTTTCAAAACTTGCTAAAAGCTGTATTTAAAAGAACAGATTGGCCGGGGTAATTCACACCCTTCAATGCCAGCTTAATGTTTAGGTTAGTGGGAATCACAGAGGAATTAGGGATGGAAACTTCTTTGCTGGTGGTAGAAGCGGTCTGGTGAATTTTTAGAGAGAAGAGGCCGTCGATGTTTGAATGTAGAAAATTGTTCTGGCTGCAGCCTGCAGTATGGACTTGTTGGTGTGTGTAGCTCCCAGTGTTCTGACAGCGCGACGTTTTGGGGAAGCATGTGATTCAGCAGCTACCAGTGGGCTTCGTGCGGCGGAGATTTTGTGGTTGTTAGCGGAGTTGATAACAGAGGGTCGTTAAGAGAAGCCTGCATGAGGTAGGCAAAGGAGTAATGTTTGTCGTCGGGGGACGTGCGGCGATTAACCTGTGCGGTAGTGAAAAGGAGTTAAAAAGAAGGAAGTGTGCGGATGTGGAAAGAATGGAATAATTGTGGTAGGCTGCCGGCTGAGTAGTTTGGTGAATGTTTGGTGTGGGTCCGGCGCTGCCGATTGGATGGTGGTGCTGCAGTGTGAGTCAGATAAAAAAAAAAAAAAACCAGGAGTAGGATCCAATGGGACTAACTGGCATGTATAGACGCGTGTAATGCAAAAGGGCTGTTTTTGGTCGCGTCTCTCGCTTATGGCCATACCACCCTGAACACGCCCGATATCGTCTGATCTCGGAAGCTAAGCAGGGTAGGTTCTGGTTAGTACTTGGATGGGAGACCACCTGGGAATACCAGGTGCTGTAAGCTTTTCTCACTTTTACTTTATACAGGGGGCGCTCCACTTCACGATTAATTTAAATCTATCACTCCCCTTCCATTTTACTATTTTATATATATATTTTTTTTTCTCTCATTCATAAAGGCAGCTTTTACACACCGTTTTACTCTAAATACTTCCTGGTAATTCTAGGTGCTGTAAGCTGTTCGTGCCTTTATTCCACCAGGGCGCGATCTTCTCACAAACTTGAAGACTGTCACTCCCCATTCACGTTTTACAACTTATTGTTAATGATAAAGAGACAGCTTTTTACACACAGTTTTAAACAAAGTACTGATATTATTCCTCTTCAACTGACCGCTTTGTTTTCTATGCAAAAAGCACTTCGCCACAGAAGACTCGATATTATTGGCATAGCAAGTTCTGCTCTTCTCCTTTCAAAACTTGCTAAAAGCTGTATTTAAAAGAACAGATTGGCCGGGGTAATTCACACCCTTCAATGCCAGCTTAATGTTTAGGTTAGTGGGAATCACAGAGGAATTAGGGATGGAAACTTCTTTGCTGGTGGTAGAAGCGGTCTGGTGAATTTTTAGAGAGAAGAGGCCGTCGATGTTTGAATGTAGAAAATTGTTCTGGCTGCAGCCTGCAGTATGGACTTGTTGGTGTGTGTAGCTCCCAGTGTTCTGACAGCGCGACGTTTTGGGGAAGCATGTGATTCAGCAGCTACCAGTGGGCTTCGTGCGGCGGAGATTTTGTGGCTGTTAGCGGAGTTGATAACAGAGGGTCGTTAAGAGAAGCCTGCATGAGGTAGGCAAAGGAGTAATGTTTGCCGTCGGGGGACGTGCGGCGATTAACCTGTGCGGTAGTGAAAAGGAGTTAAAAAGAAGGAAGTGTGCGGATGCGGAAAGAATGGAATAATTGTGGTAGGCTGCCGGCTGAGTAGTTTGGTGAATATTTGGTGTGGGTCCGGCGCTGCCGATTGGATGGTGGTGCTGCAGTGTGAGTCAGATAAAAAAAAAAAAAAAAACCAGGAGTAGGATCCAATGGGACTAACTGGCATGTATAGACGCGTGTAATGCAAAAGGGCTGTTTTTGGTCGCGTCTCTCGCTTATGGCCATACCACCCTGAACACGCCCGATATCGTCTGATCTCGGAAGCTAAGCAGGGTAGGTTCTGGTTAGTACTTGGATGGGAGACCACCTGGGAATACCAGGTGCTGTAAGCTTTTCTCACTTTTACTTTATACAGGGGGCGCTCCACTTCACGATTAATTTAAATCTATCACTCCCCTTCCATTTTACTATTTTATATATATATATTTTTTTTCTCTCATTCATAAAGGCAGCTTTTACACACCGTTTTACTCTAAATACTTCCTGGTAATTCTACGTGCTGTAAGCTGTTCGTGCCTTTATTCCACCAGGGCGCGATCTTCTCACAAACTTGAAGACTGTCACTCCCCATTCACGTTTTACAACTTATTGTTAATGATAAAGAGACAGCTTTTTACACACAGTTTTAAACAAAGTACTGATATTATTCCTCTTCAACTGACCGCTTTGTTTTCTATGCAAAAACCACTTCGCCACAGAAGACTCGATATTATTGGCATAGCAAGTTCTGCTCTTCTCCTTTCAAAACTTGCTAAAAGCTGTATTTAAAAGAACAGATTGGCCGGGGTAATTCACACCCTTCAATGCCAGCTTAATGTTTAGGTTAGTGGGAATCACAGAGGAATTAGGGATGGAAACTTCTTTGCTGGTGGTAGAAGCGGTCTGGTGAATTTTTAGAGAGAAGAGGCCGTCGATGTTTGAATGTAGAAAATTGTTCTGGCTGCAGCCTGCAGTATGGACTTGTTGGTGTGTGTAGCTCCCAGTGTTCTGACAGCGCGACGTTTTGGGGAAGCATGTGATTCAGCAGCTACCAGTGGGCTTCGTGCGGCGGAGATTTTGTGGCTGTTAGCGGAGTTGATAACAGAGGGTCGTTAAGAGAAGCCTGCATGCAGTAGGCAAAGGAGTAATGTTTGCCGGCGGGGGACGTGCGGCGATTAACCTGTGCGGTAGTGAAAAGGAGTTAAAAAGAAGGAAGTGTGCGGATGCGGAAAGAATGGAATAATTGTGGTAGGCTGCCGGCTGAGTAGTTTGGTGAATGTTTGGTGTGGGTCCGGCGCTGCCGATTGGATGGTGGGGCTGCAGTGTGAGTCAGATAAAAAAAAAAAAAAGAACATTAGTAGTATCCAATGGGACCAACTGGCATGTATAGAGGCGTGTAATGCAAAAGGGCTGTTTTCGGTAGCATCTTTCGCTTACGGCCATACCACCCTGAACACGCCTGATCTCGTCTGATCTCGGAAGCTAAGCAGGGTAGGGTCTGGTTAGTACTTGGATGGGAGACCACCTGGGAATACCAGGTGCTGTAAGCTTTTCTCACTTTTACTTTATACAGGGGGCGCTCCACTTCACGATTAATTTAAATCTATCACTCCCCTTCCATTTTACTATTTTATATATATATATTTTTTTTCTCTCATTCATAAAGGCAGCTTTTAGAAACCGTTTTACTCTAAATACTTCCTGGTAATTCTAGGTGCTGTAAGCTGTTCGTGCCTTTATTCCACCAGGGCGCGATCTTCTCACAAACTTGAAGACTGTCACTCCCCATTCACGTTTTACAACTTATTGTTGATGATAAAGAGACAGCTTTTTACACACAGTTTTAAACAAAGTACTGATATTATTCCTCTTCAACTGACCGCTTTGTTTTCTATGCAAAAACCACTTCGCCACAGAAGACTCGATATTATTGGCATAGCAAGTTCTGCTCTTCTCCTTTCAAAACTTGCTAAAAGCTGTATTTAAAAGAACAGATTGGCCGGGGTAATTCACACCCTTCAATGCCAGCTTAATGTTTAGGTTAGTGGGAATCACAGAGGAATTAGGGATGGAAACTTCTTTGCTGGTGGTAGAAGCGGTCTGGTGAATTTTTAGAGAGAAGAGGCCGTCGATTTTTGAATGTAGAAAATTGTTCTGGCTGCAGCCTGCAGTATGGACTTGTTGGTGTGTGTAGCTCCCAGTGTTCTGACAGCGCGACGTTTTGGGGAAGCATGTGATTCAGCAGCTACCAGTGGGCTTCGTGCGGCGGAGATTTTGTGGCTGTTAGCGGAGTTGATAACAGAGGGTCGTTAAGAGAAGCCTGCATGCAGTAGGCAAAGGAGTAATGTTTGCCGGCGGGGGACGTGCGGCGATTAACCTGTGCGGTAGTGAAAAGGAGTTAAAAAGGAGGAAGTGTGCGGATGCGGAAAGAATGGAATAATTGTGGTAGGCTGCCGGCTGAGTAGTTTGGTGAATGTTTGGTGTGGGTCCGGCGCTGCCGATTGGATGGTGGTGCTGCAGTGTGAGTCAGATAAAAAAAAAAAAAAAACAGGAGTAGGATCCAATGGGACTAACTGGCATGTATAGACGCGTGTAATGCAAAAGGGCTGTTTTTGGTCGCGTCTATCGCTTATGGCCATACCACCCTGAACACACCCGATCTCATCCGATCTCGGAAGCCAAGCAGGGTAGGGTCTGGTTAGTACTTGGATGGGAGACCTCCTGGGAATACCAGGTGCTGTAAGCTTTTCTCACTTTTACTTTATACAGGGGGCGCTCCACTTCACGATTAATTTAAATCTATCACTCCCCTTCCATTTTACTATTTTATATATATATATATTTTTCTCTCATTCATAAAGGCAGCTTTTACACACCGTTTTACTCTAAATACTTCCTGGTAATTCTAGGTGCTGTAAGCTGTTCGTGCCTTTATTCCACCAGGGCGCGATCTTCTCACAAACTTGAAGACTGTCACTCCCCATTCACGTTTTACAACTTATTGTTAATGATAAAGAGACAGCTTTTTACACACAGTTTTAAACAAAGTACTGATATTATTCCTCTTCAACTGACCGCTTTGTTTTCTATGCAAAAACCACTTCGCCACAGAAGACTCGATATTATTGGCATAGCAAGTTCTGCTCTTCTCCTTTCAAAACTTGCTAAAAGCTGTATTTAAAAGAACAGATTGGCCGGGGTAATTCACACCCTTCAATGCCAGCTTAATGTTTAGGTTAGTGGGAATAACAGAGGAATTAGGGATGGAAACTTCTTTGCTGGTGGTAGAAGCGGTCTGGTGAATTTTTAGAGAGAAGAGGCCGTCGATGTTTGAATGTAGAAAATTGTTCTGGCTGCAGCCTGCAGTATGGACTTGTTGGTGTGTGTAGCTCCCAGTGTTCTGACAGCGCGACGTTTTGGGGAAGCATGTGATTCAGCAGCTACCAGTGGGCTTCGTGCGGCGGAGATTTTGTGGCTGTTAGCGGAGTTGATAACAGAGGGTCATTAAGAGAAGCCTGCATGCAGTAGGCAAAGGAGTAATGTTTGCCGGCGGGGGACGTGCGGCGATTAACCTGTGCGGTAGTGAAAAGGAGTTAAAAAGAAGGAAGTGTGCGGATGCGGAAAGAATGGAATAATTGTGGTAGGCTGCCGGCTGAGTAGTTTGGTGAATGTTTGGTGTGGGTCCGGCGCTGCCGATTGGATGGTGGTGCTGCAGTGTGAGTCAGATAAAAAAAAAAAAAAAAGCAGGAGTAGGATCCAATGGGACTAACTTGCATGTATAGACGCGTGTAATGCAAAAGGGCTTTTTTTGGTAGCATCTTTTGCTTACGGCCATACCACCCTGAACTCGTCTGATCTCGGAAGCTAAGGAGGGTAGGTTCTGGTTAGTACTTGGATGGGAGACCACCTGGGAATACCAGGTGCTGTAAGCTTTTCTCACTTTTACTTTATATAGGGGGCGCTCCACTTCACGATTTATTTAAATCTATCACTCCCCTTCCATTTTACTATTTTATATATATTTTTTTTTTTCTCTCATCCATAAAGGCAGCTTTTACACACCGTTTTACTCTAAATACTTCCTGGTAATTCTAGGTGCTGTAAGCTGTCCGTGTCTTTATTCCACCAGGGCGCGATCTTCTCACAAACTTGAAGACTGTCACTCCCCATTCACGTTTTACAACTTATTGTTAATGATAAAGAGACAGCTTTTTACACACAGTTTTAAACAAAGTACTGATATTATTCCTCTTCAACTGACCGCTTTGTTTTCTATGCAAAAACCACTTCGCCACAGAAGACTCGATATTATTGGCATAGCAAGTTCTGCTCTTCTCCTTTCAAAACTTGCTAAAAGCTGTATTTAAAAGAACAGATTGGCCGGGGTAATTCACACCCTTCAATGCCAGCTTAATGTTTAGGTTAGTGGGAATCACAGAGGAATTAGGGATGGAAACTTCTTTGCTGGTGGTAGAAGCGGTCTGGTGAATTTTTAGAGAGAAGAGGCCGTCGATGTTTGAATGTAGAAAATTGTTCTGGCTGCAGCCTGCAGTATGGACTTGTTGGTGTGTGTAGCTCCCAGTGTTCTGACAGCGCGACGTTTTGGGGAAGCATGTGATTCAGCAGCTACCAGTGGGCTTCGTGCGGCGGAGATTTTGTGGCTGTTAGCGGAGTTGATAACAGAGGGTCATTAAGAGAAGCCTGCATGCAGTAGGCAAAGGAGTAATGTTTGCCGGCGGGGGACGTGCGGCGATTAACCTGTGCGGTAGTGAAAAGGAGTTAAAAATAAGGAAGTGTGCGGATGCGGAAAGAATGGAATAATTGTGGTAGGCTGCCGGCTGAGTAGTTTGGTGAATGTTTGGTGTGGGTCCGGCGCTGCCGATTGGATGGTGGTGCTGCAGTGTGAGTCAGATAAAAAAAAAAAAAAAAACAGGAGTAGGATCCAATGGGACTAACTGGCATGTATAGACGCGTGTAATGCAAAAGGGCTGTTTTTGGTAGCATCTTTCGCTTACGGCCATACCACCCTGAACACGCCCGATCTCGTCTGATCTCGGAAGCTAAGGAGGGTAGGTTCTGGTTAGTACTTGGATGGGAGACCACCTGGGAATACCAGGTGCTGTAAGCTTTTCTCACTTTTACTTTATACAGGGGGCGCTCCACTTCACGATTTATTTAAATCTATCACTCCCCTTCCATTTTACTATTTTATATATATATATTTTTTTCTCTCATTCATAAAGGCAGCTTTTACACACCGTTTTACTCTAAATACTTCCTGGTAATTCTAGGTGCTGTAAGCTGTCCGTGCCTTTATTCCACCAGGGCGCGATCTTCTCACAAACTTGAAGACTGTCACTCCCCATTCACGTTTTACAACTTATTGTTAATGATAAAGAGACAGCTTTTTACACACAGTTTTAAACAAAGTACTGATATTATTCCTCTTCAACTGACCGCTTTGTTTTCTATGCAAAAACCACTTCGCCACAGAAGACTCGATATTATTGGCATAGCAAGTTCTGCTCTTCTCCTTTCAAAACTTGCTAAAAGCTGTATTTAAAAGAACAGATTGGCCGGGGTAATTCACACCCTTCAATGCCAGCTTAATGTTTAGGTTAGTGGGAATCACAGAGGAATTAGGGATGGAAACTTCTTTGCTGGTGGTAGAAGCGGTCTGGTGAATTTTTAGAGAGAAGAGGCCGTCGATGTTTGAATGTAGAAAATAGGTCTGGCTGCAGCCTGCAGTATGGACTTGTTGGTGTGTGTAGCTCCCAGTGTTCTGACAGCGCGACGTTTTGGGGAAGCATGTGATTCAGCAGCTACCAGTGGGCTTCGTGCGGCGGAGATTTTGTGGCTGTTAGCGGAGTTGATAACAGAGGGTCGTTAAGAGAAGCCTGCATGAGGTAGGCAAAGGAGTAATGTTTGCCGTCGGGGGACGTGCGGCGATTAACCTGTGCGGTAGTGAAAAGGAGTTAAAAAGAAGGAAGTGTGCGGATGCGGAAAGAATGGAATAATTGTGGTAGGCTGCCGGCTGAGTAGTTTGGTGAATGTTTGGTGTGGGTCCGGCGCTGCCGATTGGATGGTGGTGCTGCAGTGTGAGTCAGATAAAAAAAAAAAAAAGAACATTAGTAGTATCCAATGGGACCAACTGGCATGTATAGAGGCGTGTAATGCAAAAGGGCTGTTTTCGGTATCATCTCTCGCTTACGGCCATACCACCCTGAACATGCCTGATCTCGTCTGATCTCGGAAGCTAAGCAGGGTAGGGTCTGGTTAGTACTTGGATGGGAGACCGCCTGGGAATACCAGGTGCTGTAAGCTTTTCTCACTTTTACTTTATACAGGGGGCGCTCCACTTCACGATTAATTTAAATCTATCACTCCCCTTCCATTTTACTATTTTATATATATATATTTTTTTTCTCTCATTCATAAAGGCAGCTTTTAGAAACCGTTTTACTCTAAATACTTCCTGGTAATTCTAGGTGCTGTAAGCTGTTCGTGCCTTTATTCCACCAGGGCGCGATCTTCTCACAAACTTGAAGACTGTCACTCCCCATTCACGTTTTACAACTTATTGTTGATGATAAAGAGACAGCTTTTTACACACAGTTTTAAACAAAGTACTGATATTATTCCTCTTCAACTGACCGCTTTGTTTTCTATGCAAAAACCACTTCGCCACAGAAGACTCGATATTATTGGCATAGCAAGTTCTGCTCTTCTCCTTTCAAAACTTGCTAAAAGCTGTATTTAAAAGAACAGATTGGCCGGGGTAATTCACACCCTTCAATGCCAGCTTAATGTTTAGGTTAGTGGGAATCACAGAGGAATTAGGGATGGAAACTTCTTTGCTGGTGGTAGAAGCGGTCTGGTGAATTTTTAGAGAGAAGAGGCCGTCGATGTTTGAATGTAGAAAATTGTTCTGGCTGCTGCTTGCAGTATGGACTTGTTGGTGTGTGTAGCTCCCAGTGTTCTGACAGCGCGACGTTTTGGGGAAGCATGTGATTCAGCAGCTACCAGTGGGCTTCGTGCGGCGGAGATTTTGTGGCTGTTAGCGGAGTTGATAACAGAGGGTCGTTAAGAGAAGCCTGCATGCAGTAGGCAAAGGAGTAATGTTTGCCGGCGGGGGACGTGCGGCGATTAACCTGTGCGGTAGTGAAAAGGAGTTAAAAAGAAGGAAGTGTGCGGATGCGGAAAGAATGGAATAATTGTGGTAGGCTGCCGGCTGAGTAGTTTGGTGAATGTTTGGTGTGGGTCCGGCGCTGCCGATTGGATGGTGGGGCTGCAGTGTGAGTCAGATAAAAAAAAAAAAAAAAGCAGGAGTAGGATCCAATGGGACTAACTGGCATGTATAGACGCGTGTAATGCAAAAGGGCTTTTTTTGGTAGCATCTTTCGCTTACGGCCATACCACCCTGAACACGCCCGATCTCGTCTGATCTCGGAAACTAAGGAGGGTAGGGTCTGGTTAGTACTTGGATGGGAAACCACCTGGGAATACCAGGTGCTGTAAGCTTTTCTCACTTTTACTTTATACAGGGGGCGCTCCACTTCACGATTTATTTAAATCTATCACTCCCCTTCCATTTTACTATTTTATATATATATTTTTTTTTTTCTCTCATTCATAAAGGCAGCTTTTACACACCGTTTTACTCTAAATACTTCCTGGTAATTCTAGGTGCTGTAAGCTGTCCGTGCCTTTATTCCACCAGGGCGCGATCTTCTCACAAACTTGAAGACTGTCACTCCCCATTCACGTTTTACAACTTATTGTTAATGATAAAGAGACAGCTTTTTACACACAGTTTTAAACAAAGTACTGATATTATTCCTCTTCAACTGACCGCTTTGTTTTCTATGCAAAAACCACTTCGCCACAGAAGACTCGATATTATTGGCATAGCAAGTTCTGCTCTTCTCCTTTCAAAACTTGCTAAAAGCTGTATTTAAAAGAACAGATTGGCCGGGGTAATTCACACCCTTCAATGCCAGCTTAATGTTTAGGTTAGTGGGAATCACAGAGGAATTAGGGATGGAAACTTCTTTGCTGGTGGTAGAAGCGGTCTGGTGAATTTTTAGAGAGAAGAGGCCGTCGATGTTTGAATGTAGAAAATTGTTCTGGCTGCAGCCTGCAGTATGGACTTGTTGGTGTGTGTAGCTCCCAGTGTTCTGACAGCGCGACGTTTTGGGGAAGCATGTGATTCAGCAGCTACCAGTGGGCTTCGTGCGGCGGAGATTTTGTGGCTGTTAGCGGAGTTGATAACAGAGGGTCGTTAAGAGAAGCCTGCATGCAGTAGGCAAAGGAGTAATGTTTGCCGGCGGGGGACGTGCGGCGATTAACCTGTGCGGTAGTGAAAAGGAGTTAAAGAGAAGGAAGTGTGCGGATGCGGAAAGAATGGAATAATTGTGGTAGGCTGCCGGCTGAGTAGTTTGGTGAATGTTTGGTGTGGGTCCGGCGCTGCCGATTGGATGGTGGGGCTGCAGTGTGAGTCAGATAAAAAAAAAAAAAAAAACCAGGAGTAGGATCCAATGGGACTAACTGGCATGTATAGACGCGTGTAATGCAAAAGGGCTGTTTTTGGTAGCATCCCTCGCTTACGGCCATACCACCCTGAACACGCCAGATCTCGTCTGATCTCGGAAGCCAAGCAGGGTAGGGTCTGGTTAGTACTTGGATGGGAGACCTCCTGGGAATACCAGGTGCTGTAAGCCTTTCTCACTTTTACTTTATACAGGGGGCGCTCCACTTCACGATTAATTTAAATCTATCACTCCCCTTCCATTTTACTATTTTATATATATATATATATTTTTTTTTCTCTCATTCCTAAAGGCAGCTTTTAGAAACCGTTTTACTCTAAATACTTCCTGGTAATTCTAGGTGCTGTAAGCTGTTCGTGCCTTTATTCCACCAGGGCGCGATCTTCTCACAAACTTGAAGACTGTCACTCCCCATTCACGTTTTACAACTTATTGTTAATGATAAAGAGACAGCTTTTTACACACAGTTTTAAACAAAGCACTGATATTATTCCTCTTCAACTGACCGCTTTGTTTTCTATGCAAAAAGCACTTCGCCACAGAAGACTCGATATTATTGGCATAGCAAGTTCTGCTCTTCTCCTTTCAAAACTTGCTAAAAGCTGTATTTAAAAGAACAGATTGGCCGGGGTAATTCACACCCTTCAATGCCAGCTTAATGTTTAGGTTAGTGGGAATCACAGAGGAATTAGGGATGGAAACTTCTTTGCTGGTGGTAGAAGCGGTCTGGTGAATTTTTAGAGAGAAGAGGCCGTCGATGTTTGAATGTAGAAAATTGTTCTGGCTGCAGCCTGCAGTATGGACTTGTTGGTGTGTGTAGCTCCCAGTGTTCTGACAGCGCGACGTTTTGGGGAAGCATGTGATTCAGCAGCTACCAGTGGGCTTCGTGCGGCGGAGATTTTGTGGCTGTTAGCGGAGTTGATAACAGAGGGTCGTTAAGAGAAGCCTGCATGCAGTAGGCAAAGTAGTAATGTTTGCCGGCGGGGGACGTGCGGCGATTAACCTGTGCGGTAGTGAAAAGGAGTTAAAGAGAAGGAAGTGTGCGGATGCGGAAAGAATGGAATAATTGTGGTAGGCTGCCGGCTGAGTAGTTTGGTGAATGTTTGGTGTGGGTCCGGCGCTGCCGATTGGATGGTGGGGCTGCAGTGTGAGTCATATAAAAAAAAAAAAAAAAACCAGGAGTAGGATCCAATGGGACTAACTGGCATGTATAGACGCGTGTAATGCAAAAGGGCTGTTTTTGGTAGCATCCCTCGCTTACGGCCATACCACCCTGAACACGCCTGATCTCATCTGATCTCGGAAGCCAAGCAGGGTAAGGTCTGGTTAGTACTTGGATGGGAGACCTCCTGGGAATACCAGGTGCTGTAAGCCTTTCTCACTTTTACTTTATACAGGGGGCGCTCCACTTCACGATTAATTTAAATCTATCACTCCCCATCCATTTTACTATTTTATATATATATATATATTTTTTTTCTCTCATTCCTAAAGGCAGCTTTTAGAAACCGTTTTACTCTAAATACTTCCTGGTAATTCTAGGTGCTGTAAGCTGTTCGTGCCTTTATTCCACCAGGGCGCGATCTTCTCACAAACTTGAAGACTGTCACTCCCCATTCACGTTTTACAACTTATTGTTAATGATAAAGAGACAGCTTTTTACACACAGTTTTAAACAAAGTACTGATATTATTCCTCTTCAACTGACCGCTTTGTTTTCTATGCAAAAACCACTTCGCCACAGAAGACTCGATATTATTGGCATAGCAAGTTCTGCTCTTCTCCTTTCAAAACTTGCTAAAAGCTGTATTTAAAAGAACAGATTGGCCGGGGTAATTCACACCCTTCAATGCCAGCTTAATGTTTAGGTTAGTGGGAATCACAGAGGAATTAGGGATGGAAACTTCTTTGCTGGTGGTAGAAGCGGTCTGGTGAATTTTTAGAGAGAAGAGGCCGTCGATGTTTGAATGTAGAAAATTGTTCTGGCTGCAGCCTGCAGTATGGACTTGTTGGTGTGTGTAGCTCCCAGTGTTCTGACAGCGCGACGTTTTGGGGAAGAATGTGATTCAGCAGCTACCAGTGGGCTTCGTGCGGCGGACATTTTGTGGCTGTTAGCGGAGTTGATAACAGAGGGTCGTTAAGAGAAGCCTGCATGCGGTAGGCAAAGGAGTAATGTTTGCTGGCGGGGGACGTGCGGCGATTAACCTGTGCGGTAGTGAAAAGGAGTTAAAAAGAAGGAAGTGTGCGGATGCGGAAAGAATGGAATAATTGTGGTAGGCTGCCGGCTGAGTAGTTTGCTGAATGTTTGGTGTGGGTCCGGCGCTGCCGATTGGTTGGTGGGGCTGCAGTGTGAGTCAGATGAAAAAAAAAAAAAACCAGGAGTAGGATCCAATGGGACTAACTGGCATGTATAGACGCGTGTAATGCAAAAGGGCTGTTTTTGGTAGCATCTCTCGCTTACGGCCATGCCACCCTGAACACGCCCGATCTCGTCTGATCTCGGAAGCTAAGCAGGGTAGGGTCTGGTTAGTACTTGGATGGGAGACCACCTGGGAATACCAGGTGCTGTAAGCTTTTCTCACTTTTACTTTATACAGGGGGCGCTCCACTTCACGATTAATTTAAATCTATCACTCCCCTTCCCTTTTACTATTTTATATATATATATTTTTTTTTCTCTCATTCATAAAGGCAGCTTTTAGAAACCGTTTTACTCTAAATACTTCCTGGTAATTCTAGGTGCTGTAAGCTGTTCGTGCCTTTATTCCACCAGGGCGCGATCTTCTCACAAACTTGAAGACTGTCACTCCCCATTCACGTTTTACAACTTATTGTTAATGATAAAGAGACAGCTTTTTACACACAGTTTTAAACAAAGTACTGATATTATTCCTCTTCAACTGACCGCTTTGTTTTCTATGCAAAAACCACTTCGCCACAGAAGACTCGATATTATTGGCATAGCAAGTTCTGCTGTTCTCCTTTCAAAACTTGCTAAAAGCTGTATTTAAAAGAACAGATTGGCCGGGGTAATTCACACCCTTCAATGCCAGCTTAATGTTTAGGTTAGTGGGAATCACAGAGGAATTAGGGATGGAAACTTCTTTGCTGGTGGTAGAAGCGGTCTGGTGAATTTTTAGAGAGAAGAGGCCGTCGATGTTTGAATGTAGAAAATTGTTCTGGCTGCAGCCTGCAGTATGGACTTGTTGGTGCGTGTAGCTCCCAGTGTTCTGACAGCGCGACGTTTTGGGGAAGCATGTGATTCAGCAGCTACCAGTGGGCTTCGTGCGGCGGAGATTTTGTGGCTGTTAGCGGAGTTGATAACAGAGGGTCGTTAAGAGAAGACTGCATGCAGTAGGCAAAGGAGTAATGTTTGCCGGCGGGGGACGTGCGGCGATTAACCTGTGCGGTAGTGAAAAGGAGTTAAAAAGAAGGAAGTGTGCGGATGCGGAAAGAATGGAATAATTGTGGTAGGCTGCCGGCTGAGTAGTTTGGTGAATGTTTGGTGTGGGTCCGGCGCTGCCGATTGGATGGTGGGGCTGCAGTGTGAGTCAGATAAAAAAAAAAAAAAAAAACAGGAGTAGGATCCAATGGGACTAACTGGCATGTATAGACGCGTGTAATGCAAAAGGGCTGTTTTTGGTAGCATCTCTCGCTTGCGGCCATACCACCCTGAACACGCCTGATCGCATCTGATCTCGGAAGCCAAGCAGGGTAGGGTCTGGTTAGTACTTGGATGGGAGACCACCTGGGAATACCAGGTGCTGTAAGCTTTTCTCACTTTTACTTTATACAGGGGGCGCTCCACTTCACGATTAATTTAAATCTATCACTCCCCTTCCATTTTACTAATTTATATATATATTTTTTTTTTTCTCTCATTCATAAAGGCAGGTTTTAGAAACCGTTTTACTCTAAATACTTCCTGGTAATTCTAGGTGCTGTAAGCTGTTCGTGCCTTTATTCCACCAGGGCGCGATCTTCTCACAAACTTGAAGACTGTCACTCCCCATTCACGTTTTACAACTTATTGTTAATGATAAAGAGACAGCTTTTTACACACAGTTTTAAACAAAGTACTGATATTATTCTTCTTCAACTGACCGCTTTGTTTTCTATGCAAAAATCACTTCGCCACAGAAGACTCGATATTATTGGCATAGCAAGTTCTGCTCTTCTCCTTTCAAAACTTGCTAAAAGCTGTATTTAAAAGAGCAGGTTGGCCGGGGTAATTCACACCCTTCAATGCCAGCTTAATGTTTAGGTTAGTGGGAATCACAGAGGAATTAGGGATGGAAACTTCTTTGCTGGTGGTAGAAGCGGTCTGGTGAATTTTTAGAGAGAAGAGGCCGTCGATGTTTGAATGTAGAAAATTGTTCTGGCTGCAGCCTGCAGTATGGACTTGTTGGTGTGTGTAGCTCCCAGTGTTCTGACAGCGCGACGTTTTGGGGAAGCATGTGATTCAGCAGCTACCAGTGGGCTTCGTGCGGCGGAGATTTTGTGGCTGTTAGCGGAGTTGATAACAGAGGGTCGTTAAGAGAAGCCTGCATGCAGTAGGCAAAGGAGTAATGTTTGCCGGCGGGGGACGTGCGGCGATTAACCTGTGCGGTAGTGAAAAGGAGTTAAAAAGAAGGAAGTGTGCGGATGCGGAAAGAATGGAATAATTGTGGTAGGCTGCCGGCTGAGTAGTTTGGTGAATGTTTGGTGTGGGTCCGGCGCTGCCGATTGGATGGTGGGGCTGCAGTGTGAGTCAGATAAAAAAAAAAAAAAAGAACATTAGTAGTATCCAATGGGACCAACTGGCATGTATAGAGGCGTGTAATGCAAAAGGGCTGTTTTCGGTAGCATCTCTCGCTTACGGCCATACCACCCTGAACACGCCTGATCTCGTCTGATCTCGGAAGCTAAGCAGGGTAGGGTCTGGTTAGTACTTGGATGGGAGACCACCTGGGAATACCAGGTGCTGTAAGCTTTTCTCACTTTTACTTTATACAGGGGGCGCTCCACTTCACGATTAATTTAAATCTATCACTCCCCTTCCATTTTACTATTTTATTTATATATTTTTATTTTCTCTCTTTCATAAAGGCAGCTTTTACACACCGTTTTACTCTAAATACTGCCTGGTAATTCTAGGTGCTGTAAGCTCTTCGTGCCTTTATTCCACCAGGGCGCGATCTTCTCACAAACTTGAAGACTGTCACTCCCCATTCACGTTTTACAACTTATTGTTAATGATAAAGAGACAGCTTTTTACACACAGTTTTAAACAAAGTACTGATATTATTCCTCTTCAACTGACCGCTTTGTTTTCTATGCAAAAACCACTTCGCCACAGAAGACTCGATATTATTGGCATAGCAAGTTCTGCTCTTCTCCTTTCAAAACTTGCTAAAAGCTGTATTTAAAAGAACAGATTGGCCGGGGTAATTCACACCCTTCAATGCCAGCTTAATGTTTAGGTTAGTGGGAATCACAGAGGAATTAGGGATGGAAACTTCGTTGCTGGTGGTAGAAGCGGTCTGGTGAATTTTTAGAGAGAAGAGGCCATCGATGTTTGAATGTAGAAAATTGTTCTGGCTGCAGCCTGCAGTATGGACTTGTTGGTGTGTGTAGCTCCCAGTGTTCTGACAGCGCGACGTTTTGGGGAAGCATGTGATTCAGCAGCTACCAGTGGGCTTCGTGCGGCGGAGATTTTGTGGCTGTTAGCGGAGTTGATAACAGAGGGTCGTTAAGAGAAGCCTGCATGCAGTAGGCAAAGGAGTAATGTTTGCCGGCGGGGGACGTGCGGCGATTAACCTGTGCGGTAGTGAAGAGGAGTTAAAAAGAAGGAAGTGTGCAGATGCGGAAAGAATGGAATAATTGTGGTAGGCTGCCGGCTGAGTAGTTTGGTGAATGTTTGGTGTGGGTCCGGCGCTGCCGATTGGATGGTGGGGCTGCAGTGTGAGTCAGATAAAAAAAAAAACAAAAAACAGGAGTAGGATCCAATGGGACCAACTGGCATGTATAGAGGCGTGTAATGCAAAAGGGCTGTTTTTGGTCGCGTCTCTCGCTTATGGCCATACCACCCTGAACACGCCCGATCTCGTCTGATCTCGGAAGCTAAGCAGGGTAGGGTCTGGTTAGTACTTGGATGGGAGACCATCTGGGAATACCAGGTGCTGTAAGCTTTTCTCACTTTTACTTTATACAGGGGGCGCTCCACTTCACGATTAATTTAAATCTATCACTCCCCTTCCATTTTACTATTTTATATATATATTTTTATTTTCTCTCTTTCATAAAGGCAGCTTTTACACACCGTTTTACTCTAAATACTGCCTGGTAATTCTAGGTGCTGTAAGCTGTCCGTGCCTTTATTCCACCAGGGCGCGATCTTCTCACAAACTTGAAGACTGTCACTCCCCATTCACGTTTTACAACTTATTGTTAATGATAAAGAGACAGCTTTTTACACACAGTTTTAAACAAAGTACTGATATTATTCCTCTTCAACTGACCGCTTTGTTTTCTATGCAAAAACCACTTCGCCACAGAAGACTCGATATTATTGGCATAGCAAGTTCTGCTCTTCTCCTTTCAAAACTTGCTAAAAGCTGTATTTAAAAGAACAGATTGGCCGGGGTAATTCACACCCTTCAATGCCAGCTTAATGTTTAGGTTAGTGGGAATCACAGAGGAATTAGGGATGGAAACTTCTTTGCTGGTGGTAGAAGCGGTCTGGTGAATTTTTAGAGAGAAGAGGCCGTCGATGTTTGAATGTAGAAAATTGTTCTGGCTGCAGCCTGCAGTATGGACTTGTTGGTGTGTGTAGCTCCCAGTGTTCTGACAGCGCGACGTTTTGGGGAAGCATGTGATTCAGCAGCTACCAGTGGGCTTCGTGCGGCGGAGATTTTGTGGCTGTTAGCGGAGTTGATAACAGAGGGTCGTTAAGAGAAGCCTGCATGCAGTAGGCAAAGGAGTAATGTTTGCCGGCGGGGGACGTGCGGCGATTAACCTGTGCGGTAGTGAAAAGGAGTTAAAAAGAAGGAAGTGTGCGGATGCGGAAAGAATGGAATAATTGTGGTAGGCTGCCGGCTGAGTAGTTTGGTGACTGTTTGGTGTGGGTCCGGCGCTGCCGATTGGATGGTGGGGCTGCAGTGTGAGTCAGAAAAAAAAAAAAAAAGAACATTAGTAGGATCCAATGGGACCAACTGGCATGTATAGAGGCGTGTAATGCAAAAGGGCTCTTTTTGATAGCATTTCTCGCTTACGGCCATACCACCCTGAACACGCCCGATCTCGTCTGATCTCGGAAGCCAAGCAGGGTAGGGTCTGGTTAGTACTTGGATGGGAGACCTCCTGGGAATACCAGGTGCTGTAAGCTTTTCTCACTTTTACTTTATACAGGGGGCGCTCCACTTCACGATTAATTTAAATCTATCACTCCCCTTCCATTTTACTATTTTATATATATATTTTTATTTTCTCTCTTTCATAAAGGCAGCTTTTACACACCGTTTTACTCTAAATACTGCCTGGTAATTCTAGGTGCTGTAAGCTCTTCGTGCCTTTATTCCACCAGGGCGCGATCTTCTCACAAACTTGAAGACTGTCACTCCCCATTCACGTTTTACAACTTATTGTTAATGATAAAGAGACAGCTTTTTACACACAGTTTTAAACAAAGTACTGATATTATTCCTCTTCAACTGACCGCTTTGTTTTCTATGCAAAAACCACTTCGCCACAGAAGACTCGATATTATTGGCATAGCAAGTTCTGCTCTTCTCCTTTCAAAACTTGCTAAAAGCTGTATTTAAAAGAACAGATTGGCCGGGGTAATTCACACCCTTCAATGCCAGCTTAATGTTTAGGTTAGTGGGAATCACAGAGGAATTAGGGATGGAAACTTCGTTGCTGGTGGTAGAAGCGGTCTGGTGAATTTTTAGAGAGAAGAGGCCGTCGATGTTTGAATGTAGAAAATTGTTCTGGCTGCAGCCTGCAGTATGGACTTGTTGGTGTGTGTAGCTCCCAGTGTTCTGACAGCGCGACGTTTTGGGGAAGCATGTGATTCAGCAGCTACCAGTGGGCTTCGTGCGGCGGAGATTTTGTGGCTGTTAGCGGAGTTGATAACAGAGGGTCGTTAAGAGAAGCCTGCATGCAGTAGGCAAAGGAGTAATGTTTGCCGGCGGGGGACGTGCGGCGATTAACCTGTGCGGTAGTGAAAAGGAGTTAAAAAGAAGGAAGTGTGCGGATGCGGAAAGAATGGAATAATTGTGGTAGGCTGCTGGCTGAGTAGTTTGGTGAATGTTTGGTGTGGGTCCGGCGCTGCCGATTGGATGGTGGGGCTGCAGTGTGAGTCAGATAAAAAAAAAAAAAAAGAATATTAGTAGGATCCAATGGGACCAACTGGCATGTATAGAGGCGTGTAATGCAAAAGGGCTGTTTTTGGTAGCATCTCTCGCTTACGGCCATACCACCCTGAACACGCCCGATCTCGTCTGATCTCGGAAGCCAAGCAGGGTAGGGTCTGGTTCGTACTTGGATGGGAGACCTCCTGGAAATACCAGGTGCTGTAAGCTTTTCTCACTTTTACTTTATACAGGGGGCGCTCCACTTCACGATTAATTTAAATCTATCACTCCCCTTCCATTTTACTATTTTATATATATATATATATTTTTCTCTCATTCATAAAGGCAGCTTTTACACACCGTTTTACTCTAAATACTTCCTGGTAATTCTAGGTGCTGTAAGCTGTTCGTGCCTTTATTCCACCAGGGCGCGATCTTCTCACAAACTTGAAGACTGTCACTCCCCATTCACGTTTTACAACTTATTGTTAATGATAAAGAGACAGCTTTTTACACACAGTTTTAAAGAAAGTACTGATATTATTCCTCTTCAACTGACCGCTTTGTTTTCTATGCAAAAACCACTTCGCCACAGAAGACTCGATATTATTGGCATAGCAAGTTCTGCTCTTCTCCTTTCAAAACTTGCTAAAAGCTGTATTTAAAAGAACAGATTGGCCGGGGTAATTCACACCCTTCAATGCCAGCTTAATGTTTAGGTTAGTGGGAATCACAGAGGAATTAGGGATGGAAACTTCTTTGCTGGTGGTAGAAGCGGTCTGGTGAATTTTTAGAGAGAAGAGGCCGTCGATGTTTGAATGTAGAAAATAGTTCTGGCTGTAGCCTGCAGTATGGACTTGTTGGTGTGTGTAGCTCCCAGTGTTCTGACAGCGCAACGTTTTGGGGAAGCATGTGATTCAGCAGCTACCAGTGGGCTTGGTGCGGCGGAGATTTTGTGGCTGTTAGCGGAGTTGATAACAGAGGGTCGTTAAGAGAAGCCTGCATGCAGTAGGCAAAGGAGTAATGTTTGCCGGCGGGGGACGTGCGGCGATTAACCTGTGCGGTAGTGAAAAGGAGTTAAAAAGAAGGAAGTGTGCGGATGCGGAAAGAATGGAATAATTGTGGTAGGCTGCCGGCTGAGTAGTTTGGTGAATGTTTGGTGTGGGTCCGGCGCTGCCGATTGGATGGTGGTGCTGCAGTGTGAGTCAGATAAAAAAAAAAAAAAAACCAGGAGTATGATCCAATGGGACTAACTGGCATGTATAGACGCGTGTAATGCAAAAGGGCTGTTTTTGGTCATGTCTCTCGCTTATGGCCATACCACCCTGAACACACCCGATCTCATCCGATCTCGGAAGCCAAGCAGGGTAGGGTCTGGTTAGTACTTGGATGGGAGACCTCCTGGGAATACCAGGTGCTCTAAGCTTTTCTCACTTTTACTTTATACAGGGGGCGCTCCACTTCACGATTAATTTAAATCTATCACTCCCCTTCCATTTTACTATTTTATATATATATATATATATATATTTTTTTCTCTCTTTCATAAAGGCAGCTTTTAGAAACCGTTTTACTCTAAATACTTCCTGGTAATTCTAGGTGCTGTAAGCTGTTCGTGCCTTTATTCCACCAGGGCGCGATCTTCTCACAAACTTGAAGACTGTCACTCCCCATTCACGTTTTACAACTTATTGTTAATGATAAAGAGACAGCTTTTTACAAACAGTTTTAAACAAAGTACTGATATTATTCCTCTTCAACTGACCGCTTTGTTTTCTATGCAAAAACCACTTCGCCACAGAAGACTCGATATTATTGGCATAGCAAGTTCTGCTCTTCTCCTTTCAAAACTTGCTAAAAGCTGTATTTAAAAGAACAGATTGGCCGGGGTAATTCACACACTTCAATGCCAGCTTAATGTTTAGGTTAATGGGAATCACAGAGGAATTAGGGATGGAAACTTCTTTGCTGGTGGTAGAAGCGGTCTGGTGAATTTTTAGAGAGAAGAGGCCGTCGATGTTTGAATGTAGAAAATTGTTCTGGCTGCAGCCTGCAGTATGGACTTGTTGGTGTGTGTAGCTCCCAGTGTTCTGACAGCGCGATGTTTTGGGGAAGCATCTGATTCAGCAGCTACCAGTGGGCTTCGTGCGGCGGAGATTTTGTGGCTGTTAGCGGAGTTGATAACAGAGGGTCGTTAAGAGAAGCCTGCATGCAGTAGGCAAAGGAGTAATGTTTGCCGGCGGGGGACGTGCGGCGATTAACCTGTGCGGTAGTGAAAAGGAGTTAAAAAGAAGGAAGTGTGCGGATGCGGAAAGAATGGAATAATTGTGGTAGGCTGCCGGCTGAGTAGTTTGGTGAATGTTTGGTGTGGGTCCGGCGCTGCCGATTGGATGGTGGTGCTGCAGTGTGAGTCAGATAAAAAAAAAAAAAACCAGGAGTATGATCCAATGGGACTAACTGGCATGTATAGAGGCGTGTAATGCAAAAGGGCTGTTTTTGGTCACGTCTCTCGCTTATGGCCATACCACCCTGAACACGCCCGATCTCATCTGATCTCGGAAGCCAAGCAGGGTAGGGTCTGGTTAGTACTTGGATGGGAGACCTCCTGGGAATACCAGGTGCTGTAAGCTTTTCTCACTTTTACTTTATACAGGGGGCGCTCCACTTCACGATTAATTTAAATCTATCACTCCCCTTCCATTTTACTATTTTATATATATATATATTTTTCTCTCATTCATAAAGGCAGCTTTTACACACCATTTTACTTTAAATACTTCCTGGT
The DNA here is from genome assembly GCF_023856365.1 of Brienomyrus brachyistius. Taxonomy (NCBI): domain Eukaryota; kingdom Metazoa; phylum Chordata; class Actinopteri; order Osteoglossiformes; family Mormyridae; genus Brienomyrus; species Brienomyrus brachyistius. Next base: position 40,624,576 of record NC_064534.1, read on the forward strand.
AATTCTCGGTGCTGTAAGCTGTTCGTGCCTTTATTCCACCAGGGCGCGATCTTCTCACAAACTTGAAGACTGTCACTCCCCATTCACGTTTTACAACTTATTGTTAATGATAAAGAGACAGCTTTTTACACACAGTTTTAAACAAAGTACTGATATTATTCCTCTTCAACTGACCGCTTTGTTTTCTATGCAAAAACCACTTCGCCACAGAAGACTCGATATTATTGGCATAGCAAGTTCTGCTCTTCTCCTTTCAAAACTTGCTAAAAGCTGTATTTAAAAGAACAGATTGGCCGGGGTAATTCACACCCTTCAATGCCAGCTTAATGTTTAGGTTAGTGGGAATCACAGAGGAATTAGGGATGGAAACTTCTTTGCTGGTGGTAGAAGCGGTCTGGTGAATTTTTAGAGAGAAGAGGCCGTCGATGTTTGAATGTAGAAAATTGTTCTAGCTGCAGCCTGCAGTATGGACTTGTTGGTGTGTGTAGCTCCCAGTGTTCTGACAGCGCGACGTTTTGGGGAAGCATGTGATTCAGCAGCTACCAGTGGGCTTCGTGCGGCGGAGATTTTGTGGCTGTTAGCGGAGTTGATAACAGAGGGTCGTTAAGAGAAGCCTGCATGCAGTAGGCAAAGGAGTAATGTTTGCCGGCGGGGGACGTGCGGCGATTAACCTGTGCGGTAGTGAAAAGGAGTTAAAAAGAAGGAAGTGTGCGGATGCTGTCACGGGACGTGGTGCGCGAGCGCGGAGGAGAGCGGCGAAGGTGCGGAAGGAGGAAGCAGGCAGGCAGGATACGGGACGAACGGGGTTTAATTGGGAATACGAGGATCTCACGCACACAAACATCCATGAACATCAATGACAGACAAAGCAAACTGGGGAGACCAGGACTTAAATACACGGAACAAGGCAGCAGGAAACAAGACATGACTGGGCAGGATCAGGAAATCACACGTGGGTAATTAGGGGGCGTGGCACACACGAGGAGCGGACGAGCCGGCCATGACAGAACCCCCCCCCCAAAGGCGCGCTACACCGGGCGCGCCAAGGAAGGGGGCGACGGACGGGACGAGGCAGAACAGGACCTGGAAAACAAGAACAGAATTAACGCACGACGGGGAACAGGACCGAAGCACAAAACAAGGCAAGAGACAGAACATAGGACAGGAGCAGACAAAGGGCCGGGAAAGCGGAGAGACAGATCAGAAAGGGAGACACAGAGGGAACAGGCGGGACAAAAGGACCGGGAGTGAACGGAGGGAAGCCAGAGGGAGAAGGAGGAACACAAGGAGCGAAGGGACGAGGGACAAAGGCGGAAGGAGGAGAAAAGACAGGCGGGACAGAGACGGGAAAGAAGGGAGAGAAGGAGGGGGAAGGAAGGGGAGCCCGAGGGAGCCCCAGCGGGCGACGGGCGGCAGCCGGAGGGGCCGCAGGCGGCCGGGAGGCCGGAGCCGGAGGGGATCGAGAAGGGGCAGAGGAGACAGGGCGAGGGACCCGCGGAGGGGCCAGGGAGGGAGCAGGAGGGAGCACCAGGGAAGGGGACGAGGGAGCTGGAAGGGGCCAGGGCGATTGCACGGAGGAGGGGGGAGCCGCAGCAGGCGGCGATGTCCGGGGGAGGGCCGGAGGTAGGGGCCCCGCAGGCGACCGACCAGGACCCGGAGAGGGGAGCGAGGCAGGGCGACGAGGCACCGGAGAGGGACCCGCAGGCGACAGCCGACCCGGAGGGCCAGGACCCGCAGGCGCCAACCGAGCCCCAGCGCAGGCGAGGCAGGGCGAGCCAGGGGGCAGGGCGGGCGGGACCCCAGCCCTGCGTCTGTGTCCCCTCCCTTTACGGGACACAGACATGACCCCAGGTCGGGGTCGAGTTCGCCGGGGCGAGGGAGAAACTGTCACAGGGGGAGAAGGGACAGGAGCGCGGTCAGGAGCTGCAGGTGGCTGCAGTGGGGGCGCCTGGACAGGAACAGGAGCGCGGTCCAGAACAGGAGCGCGGTCAGGAACAGGAGCTGGCTGCAGTGGGGGCGCCTGCCCGGGAGCTGCAGCAGGCGGCTGCAGAGGGGGCGCCTCTGCAGGAACTGGAGCGCGGTCAGGAACAGGAGGTGGCTGCAGTGGGGGCGCCGGCCCGGGAGCGGGGTCCGCCGGCAATGGCGGCTGCACGGGAGCGGGGTCCGCCGGCAATGGCGGCTGCACGGGAGCGGGGTCCGCCGGCAATGGCGGCTGCGCGGGAGCGCAAGCCGCAGGTGGAGGAAGCTGCGCAGATCTACCGGACAGCGGCGATGGCTGCTCCGGCTGCGCAGGTTGCAGAGGCTGGCGCTGCGCTGATAGCGCAGGCAGAACTGGCACGTCCTGGGAGGGGGAGACGGGCGCGGTCCTCTTCGGGACCCGGGGTATCGAGTCCCTTACGGCCCTAATACCTCCCCAATTAGCCAGGTATTCGGGCCGGTGATTATACCGGTACAGGGGCGGTAGTTCATCCGGAGCGAACGGCTCCAGCTCGGGATACGAGAAAGGAATGTCCTCCTCGTCGCTGCTGGAAGCCCCGACTCTCACCATGAAGTGGACTCCCCTATGGAACGGGTCAGGGACGGAGCCCTGGACGAGCCCCTCTCTCTCGTCCTCAGCGAAAGACCAGGAGTCGGCGAGGGAGCATGTGCCCAGTCGGATGGGCTCAGGCAGGGGCTTCCTTCTCCTCTGCTTCCTCCTTTTCTTCTGGTCCGTCATTCTGTCACGGGACGTGGTGCGCGAGCGCGGAGGAGAGCGGCGAAGGTGCGGAAGGAGGAAGCAGGCAGGCAGGATACAGGACGAACGGGGTTTAATTGGGAATACGAGGATCTCACGCACACAAACATCCATGAACATCAATGACAGACAAAGCAAACTGGGGAGACCAGGACTTAAATACACGGAACAAGGCAGCAGGAAACAAGACACGAATGGGCAGGATCAGGAAATCACACGTGGGTAATTAGGGGGCGTGGCACACACGAGGAGCGGACGAGCCGGGCATGACAGATGCGGAAAGAATGGAATAATTGTGGTAGGCTGCCGGCTGAGTAGTTTGGTAAATGTTTGGTGTGGGTCCGGCGCTGCCGATTGGATGGTGGGGCTGCAGTGTGAGTCAGATAAAAAAAAAAAAAAGAACATTAGTAGGATCCAATGGGACCAACTGGCATGTATAGAGGCGTGTAATGCAAAAGGGCTGTTTTTGGTAGCATCTCTCGCTTATGGCCATACCACCCTGAACACGCCCGATCTCGTCTGATCTCGGAAGCTAAGCAGGGTAGGGTGTGGTTAGTACTTGGATGGGAGACCTCCTGGGAATACCAGGTGCTGTAAGCTTTTCTCACTTTTACTTTATACAGGGGGCGCTCCACTTCACGATTAATTTAAATCTATCACTCCCCTTCCATTTTACTATTTTATATATATATATATATTTCTCTCATTCATAAAGGCAGCTTTTACACACCGTTTTACTATAAATACTTCCTGGTAATTCTAGGTGCTGTAAGCTGTTCGTGCCTTTATTCCACCAGGCCGCGATCTTCTCACAAACTTGAAGACTGTCACTCCCCATTCACGTTTTACAACTTATTGTTAATGATAAAGAGACAGCTTTTTACAGACAGTTTTAAACAAAGTACTGATATTATTCCTCTTCAACTGACCGCTTTGTTTTCTATGCAAAAACCACTTCGCCACAGAAGACTCGATATTATTGGCATAGCAAGTTCTGCTCTTCTCCTTTCAAAACTTGCTAAAAGCTGTATTTAAAAGAACAGATTGGCCGGGGTAATTCACACCCTTCAATGCCAGCTTAATGTTTAGGTTAGTGGGAATCACAGAGGAATTAGGGATGGAAACTTCTTTGCTGGTGGTAGAAGCGGTCTGGTGAATTTTTAGAGAGAAGAGGCCGTCGATGTTTGAATGTAGAAAATTGTTCTGGCTGCAGCCTGCAGTATGGACTTGTTGGTGTGTGTAGCTCCCAGTGTTCTGACAGCGCGACGTTTTGGGGAAGCATGTGATTCAGCAGCTACCAGTGGGCTTCGTGCGGCGGAGATTTTGTGGCTGTTAGCGGAGTTGATAACAGAGGGTCGTTAAGAGAAGCCTGCATGCAGTAGGCAAAGGAGTAATGTTTGCCGGCGGGGGACGTGCGGCGATTAACCTGTGCGGTAGTGAAAAGGAGTTAAAAAGAAGGAAGTGTGCAGATGCGGAAAGAATGGAATAATTGTGGTAGGCTGCCGGCTGAGTAGTTTGGTGAATGTTTGGTGTGGATCCGGCGCTGCCGATTGGATGGTGGGGCTGCAGTGTGAGTCAGATAAAAAAAAAAATAAAACCAGGAGTAGGATCCAATGGGACTAACTGGCATGTATAGACGCGTGTAATGCAAAAGGGCTGTTTTTGGTAGCATCTCTCGCTTATGGCCATACCACCCTGAACACGCCCGATCTTGTCTGATCTCGGAAGCCAAGCAGGGTAGGGTCTGGTTAGTACTTGGATGGGAGACCTCCTGGGAATACCAGGTGCTATAAGCCTTTCTCACTTTTACTTTATACAGGGGGCGCTCCACTTCACGATTAATTTAAATCTATCACTCCCCTTCCATTTTACTATTTTATATATATATATTTTTTTTTTCTCTCATTCCTAAAGGCAGCTTTTAGAAACCGTTTTACTCTAAATACTTCCTGGTAATTCTAGGTGCTGTAAGCTGTTCGTGCCTTTATTCCACCAGGGCGCGATCTTCTCACAAACTTGAAGACTGTCACTCCCCATTCACGTTTTACAACTTATTGTTAATGATAAAGAGACAGCTTTTTACACACAGTTTTAAACAAAGTACTGATATTATTCCTCTTCAACTGACCGCTTTGTTTTCTATGCAAAAACCACTTCGCCACAGAAGACTCGATATTATTGGCATGGCAAGTTCTGCTCTTCTCCTTTCAAAACTTGCTAAAAGCTGTATTTAAAAGAACAGATTGGCCGGGGTAATTCACACCCTTCAATGCCAGCTTAATGTTTAGGTTAGTGGGAATCACAGAGGAATTAGGGATGGAAACTTCTTTGCTGGTGGTAGAAGCGGTCTGGTGAATTTTTAGAGAGAAGAGGCCGTCGATGTTTGAATGTAGAAAATTGTTCTGGCTGCAGCCTGCAGTATGGACTTGTTGGTGTGTGTAGCTCCCAGTGTTCTGACAGCGCGACGTTTTGGGGAAGCATGTGATTCAGCAGCTACCAGTGGGCTTCGTGCGGCGGAGATTTTGTGGCTGTTAGCGGAGTTGATAACAGAGGATCGTTAAGAGAAGCCTACATGCAGTAGGCAAAGGAGTAATGTTTGCTGGCGGGGGACGTGCGGCGATTAACCTGTGCGGTAGTGAAAAGGAGTTAAAAAGAAGGAAGTGTGCGGATGCGGAAAGAATGGAATAATTGTGGTAGGCTGCCGGCTGAGTAGTTTGGTGAATGTTTGGTGTGGGTCCGGCGCTGCCGATTGGATGGTGGGGCTGCAGTGTGAGTCAGATAAAAAAAAAAAAAAAACCAGGAGTAGGATCCAATGGGACTAACTGGCATGTATAGACGCGTGTAATGCAAAAGGGCTGTTTTTGGTAGCATCTCTCGCTTACGGCCATACCACCCTGAACAGGCCTGATCTCGTCTGATCTCGGAAGCCAAGCAGGGTAGGGTCTGGTTAGTACTTGGATGGGAGACCTCCTGGGAATACCAGGTGCTGTAAGCCTTTCTCACTTTTACTTTATACAGGGGGCGCTCCACTTCACGATTAATTTAAATCTATCACTCCCCTTCCATTTTACTATTTTATATATATATATATATTTCTCTCATTCATAAAGGCAGCTTTTACACACCGTTTTACTATAAATACTTCCTGGTAATTCTAGGTGCTGTAAGCTGTTCGTGCCTTTATTCCACCAGGGCGCGATCTTCTCACAAACTTGAAGACTGTCACTCCCCATTCACGTTTTACAACTTATTGTTAATGATAAAGAGACAGCTTTTTACACACAGTTTTAAACAAAGTACTAATATAATTCCTCTTCAACTCCCTGCTTTGTTTTCTATGCAAAAACTACTTCGCCACAGAAGACTCGATATTATTGGCATAGCAAGTTCTGCTCTTCTACTTAAAAAACTTGCTAAAAGCTGTATTTAAAAGAACAGATTGGCCGGGGTAATTCACACCCTTCAATGCCAGCTTAATGTTTAGGTTAGTGGGAATCACAGAGGAATTAGGGATGGAAACTTCTTTGCTGGTGGTAGAAGCGGTCTGGTGAATTTTTAGAGAGAAGAGGCCGTCGATGTTTGAATGTAGAAAATTGTTCTGGCTGCAGCCTGCAGTATGGACTTGTTGGTGTGTGTAGCTCCCAGTGTTCTGACAGCGCGACGTTTTGGGGAAGCATGTGATTCAGCAGCTACCAGTGGGCTTCGTGCGGCGGAGATTTTGTGGCTGTTAGCGGAGTTGATAACAGAGGGTCGTTAAGAGAAGCCTGCATGCAGTAGGCAAAGGAGTAATGTTTGCCGGCGGGGGACGTGCGGCGATTAACCTGTGCGGTAGTGAAAAGGAGTTAAAAAGAAGGAAGTGTGCGGATGCGGAAAGAATGGAATAATTGTGGTAGGCTGCCGGCTGAGTAGTTTGGTGAATGTTTGGTGTGGGTCCGGCGCTGCCGATTGGATGGTGGGGCTGCAGTGTGAGTCAGATAAAAAAAAAAAAAAAACCAGGAGTAGGATCCAATGGGACTAACTGGCATGTATAGACGCGTCTAATGCAAAAGGGCTGTTTTTGGTAGCATCTCTCGCTTACGGCCATACCACCCTGAACACGCCTGATCTCGTCTGATCTCGGAAGCCAAGCAGGGTAGGGTCTGGTTAGTACTTGGATGGGAGACCTCCTGGGAATACCAGGTGCTGTAAGCCTTTCTCACTTTTACTTTATACAGGGGGCGCTCCACTTCACGATTAATTTAAATCTATCACTCCCCTTCCATTTTACTATTTTATATATATATATATATTTCTCTCATTCATAAAGGCAGCTTTTACACACCGTTTTACTATAAATACTTCCTGGTAATTCTAGGTGCTGTAAGCTGTTCGTGCCTTTATTCCACCAGGGCGCGATCTTCTCACAAACTTGAAGACTGTCACTCCCCATTCACGTTTTACAACTTATTGTTAATGATAAAGAGACAGCTTTTTACACACAGTTTTAAACAAAGTACTAATATAATTCCTCTTCAACTCCCTGCTTTGTTTTCTATGCAAAAACTACTTCGCCACAGAAGACTCGATATTATTGGCATAGCAAGTTCTGCTCTTCTACTTTCAAAACTTGCTAAAAGCTGTATGTAAAAGAATAGATTGGCCGGGGTAATTCACACCCTTCAATGCCAGCTTAATGTTTAGGTTAGTGGGAATCACAGAGGAATTAGGGATGGAAACTTCTTTGCTGGTGGTAGAAGCGGTCTGGTGAATTTTTAGAGAGAAGAGGCCGTCGATGTTTGAATGTAGAAAATTGTTCTGGCTGCAGCCTGCAGTATGGACTTGTTGGTGTGTGTAGCTCCCAGTGTTCTGACAGCGCGACGTTTTGGGGAAGCATGTGATTCAGCAGCTACCAGTGGGCTTCGTGCGGCGGAGATTTTGTGGCTGTTAGCGGAGTTGATAACAGAGGGTCGTTAAGAGAAGCCTGCATGCAGTAGGCAAAGGAGTAATGTTTGCCGGCGGGGGACGTGCGGCGATTAACCTGTGCGGTAGTGAAAAGGAGTTAAAAAGAAGGAAGTGTGCGGATGCGGAAAGAATGGAATAATTGTGGTAGGCTGCCGGCTGAGTAGTTCGGTGAATGTTTGGTGTGGGTCCGGCGCTGCCGATTGGATGGTGGGGCTGCAGTGTGAGTCAGATAAAAAAAAAAAAAAAACCAGGAGTAGGATCCAATGGGACTAACTGGCATGTATAGACGCGTCTAATGCAAAAGGGCTGTTTTTGGTAGCATCTCTCGCTTACGGCCATACCACCCTGAACACGCCTGGTCTCGTCTGATCTCGGAAGCCAAGCAGGGTAGGGTCTGGTTAGTACTTGGATGGGAGACCTCCTGGGAATACCAGGTGCTGTAAGCCTTTCTCACTTTTACTTTATACAGGGGGCGCTCCACTTCACGATTAATTTAAATCTATCACTCCCCTTCCATTTTACTATTTTATATATATATATTTTTTTTTCTCTCATTCATAAAGGCAGCTTTTAGAAACCGTTTTACTCTAAATACTTCCTGGTAATTCTAGGTGCTGTAAGCTGTTCGTGCCTTTATTCCACCAGGGCGCGATCTTCTCACAAACTTGAAGACTGTCACTCCCCATTCACGTTTTACAACTTATTGTTAATGATAAAGAGACAGCTTTTTACACACAGTTTTAAACAAAGTACTAATATAATTCCTCTTCAACTCCCCGCTTTGTTTTCTATGCAAAAACCACTTCGCCACAGAAGACTCGATATTATTGGCATAGCAAGTTCTGCTCTTCTCCTTTCAAAACTTGCTAAAAGCTGTATTTAAAAGAACAGATTGGCCGGGGTAATTCACACCCTTCAATGCCAGCTTAATGTTTAGGTTAGTGGGAATCACAGAGGAATTAAGGATGGAAACTTCTTTGCTGGTGGTAGAAGCGGTCTGGTGAATTTTTAGAGAGAAGAGGCCGTCGATGTTTGAATGTAGAAAATTGTTCTGCTTGCAGCCTGCAGTATGGACTTGTTGGTGTGTGTAGCTCCCAGTGTTCTGACAGCGCGACGTTTTGGGGAAGCATGTGATTCAGCAGCTACCAGTGGGCTTCGTGCGGTGGAGATTTTGTGGCTGTTAGCGGAGTTGATAACAGAGGGTCGTTAAGAGAAGCCTGCATGCAGTAGGCAAAGGAGTAATGTTTGCCGGCGGGGGACGTGCGGCGATTAACCTGTGCGGTAGTGAAAAGGAGTTAAAAAGAAGGAAGTGTGCGGATGCGGAAAGAATGGAATAATTGTGGTAGGCTGCCGGCTGAGTAGTTTGGTGAATGTTTGGTGTGGGTCCGGCGCTGCCGATTGGATGGTGGGGCTGCAGTGTGAGTCAGATAAAAAAAAAAAAAAAACCAGGAGTAGGATCCAATGGGACTAACTGGCATGTATAGACGCGTGTAATGCAAAAGGGCTGTTTTTGGTAGCATCTCTCGCTTACGGCCATACCACCCTGAACACGCCCGATCTCGTCTGATCTCGGAAGCCAAGCAGGGTAGGGTCTGGTTAGTACTTGGATGGGAGACCTCCTGGGAATACCAGGTGCTGTAAGCCTTTCTCACTTTTACTTTATACAGGGGGCGCTCCACTTCACGATTAATTTAAATCTATCACTCCCCTTCCATTTTACTATTTTATATATATATATTTTTTTTTTCTCTCATTCATAAAGGCAGCTTTTAGAAACCGTTTTACTCTAAATACTTCCTGGTAATTCTAGGTGCTGTAAGCTGTTCGTGCCTTTATTCCACCAGGGCGCGATCTTCTCACAAACTTGAAGACTGTCACTCCCCATTCACGTTTTACAACTTATTGTTAATGATAAAGAGACAGCTTTTTACACACAGTTTTAAACAAAGTACTGATATTATTCCTCTTCAACTGACCGCTTTGTTTTCTATGCAAAAACCACTTCGCCACAGAAGACTCGATATTATTGGTGTTAGCAGAAATACATGCTACAGCAGTTATGGCGTGTAAAATGCTATACTAAACCGAATGTATACATCTTTTATGGAGGACTGACACACACACGTTAAACTCCTGTCTCTTTACCGTCAAGAAGAAAAAACTTTATTAACACTTTTACAACATCGGCTTAGCTCACAGCTGCCACCCATCGGTCATCAATACAAACTCTTTCACATATATACACTTCACAATTTGAGAGCACATTATTCATTTCTGTCAACATCCCCACTTGCTCTCACATTATCACCTTCAAAGAAAAATACAGTAGGTTCTATTTTCTCTTTACATCATATACACTCTCTTGTGTACATCTACTCTCCAAACATAAACTTTGCAAACTTAATCAACTTAAATGTTGTTGCAGGCTTTGTCATCACATCTGCTATCATTTGTTCAGTAGGGCAATAGATCAAACGTATTTTTCCATCATTCAATGATGACCTAACAAAATGGTATTTTATATCTACATGTTTGCATCTTTGTCTGCTTACCGGATTTTTCGCCAATGCAATCGCACCCTGATTATCTTCATATATCACAGGTGGTGCGTACTGATATCCATCAATACCTTCTAACAGCTGAACTAGGTACATGCATTCTTGTGTAGTTGCAGCTAAAGCCATATATTCTGCCTCACACGTAGACAGTGCCACAGTTGGTTGCTTTTTGGTTTTCCATGAAACCAAAGGACCGTTCACATTTAGGCTCACACAAAAACCTGTTGTGCTGCGTCTATCGGCTACATCGGCCGCCCAGTCCGCATCACTGTAAGCATAAATTCCCAGTTTGTCACTGTCACTTCTTCTGTAACACAACTCTTTTTCAGATGTGCCTTTTAGATATCTCAGTGTGTGTTTAACTGTACACCATTGCTCTTCTGTCGGTTCTGTAAAGTACTGAGACAGTTTACTAACAATAAAACTTAGATCTGGTCTTGTACATGTAGCTAGATAGATAAGGCTACCTACAACCTCTCTGTATTTCTTGACATGTTGCATCACTTCCGTATCACAATGGTAGCTCAAATTCTGTTCACAAGGAGTCATTCTTGGTTTACAATGTTGCATATCAAATCTTTCTAGAATTTTCTCCACATATCTCTTCTGCGACATTTTTACACATTCATGGTCTTGCTCAAAATCAATACCAAGAAAATGTTTCAGTCTGCCCATGTCTTTCATTTTAAATTTTCCAGTGAGCATTTCCTTCACAATCTTTAGTGCATTTTCGTCACTGGCAGCAATGATCAAGTCATCTACCCACACAACCATAATCACTTTCTCAGTTGTTGTTTCTTTAGTGTAAACACAATGATCCACCTGATTTTTTACAAATCCATTATCAATCAGAAATTCGTTTAACATTGTATTCCAGTTTCTTCCTGATTGTTTTAGACCATATAGTGATTTTTTCAGTTTACACACTAATTTCTTATTAGTTTTGCATTTGATCTCATAACCTTCTGGCTGTTCAATGTAGATCTCACAATCTATGGGTGCATGCAAGTAAGCAGTTTTCACATCCATCTGATGTAAGATCAGGTTATCCTGTACTGCTTTCTGCATTATTACCCTGATGCTAGTCATATTGGCAGTAGGAGAAAATGTTTCCTCATAGTCAATTCCCATTTTCTGATTGTATCCTTTGGCTACAAATCGTGCTTTGAATTTATCAGACCCATCAACATCTTTCTTAACTGCATATACCCATCTACCCCCCACTGCTTTCTTACCCTCAGGTAAGCTGGTTAAGGTAAATGTGTCATTATCTTTCAATGACTGCATTTCTTCATCCATTGCTTTACACCACTCTTTTGAGTTTGGTGAATTAACAGCTTCCCTAAATGAGAGGGGTACATTACATATAACTTTGTAACAGAAATCTATGTTAGTCAGAATTTGGTCATCATTCTCTTTTCCCAATACATAATCACTTAAATAAGCAGGTTTCTGTCTCACTCGAGAGGGGTATCGCCTGGGATTGTTATCGGTCTCATCTACCTGTGGTTGAGCCGCCTGTGGCTGTGTTTTCTCAGGAGCATTTACTGGAACCTGGTCTTGTGTATGCCCTGAACTCACACTGGTATTTTGTTTAGTCTTACTAACGCCGTTCAACATTTCCAAATCGTCATCAATGTCCGTCTGTGTTTCCCGCTCTACTTTAGTCTTGGTCATGAATTTCACCAATCTGTGTTTCTGTACCTTCCCATTTTGAGGATAGTAAACCATATAAGCTGGGCTATTTTTGTCATACCCAACAAAGATTCCTTTCTCACATTTTGGATCAAGCTTTCTTTTGTCCTGTTTATAGGCATAACACACTGACCCAAACTTCTGCATCCTAGAGAGATCAGGTCGCCTCCCTGTTAGTATTAAGTAAGGTGTCTGTCCTGTGCGTCTGTTATAGCATCTGTTTCTTATTACAGCTGCCGTCTGTACTGCATAGGTCCACAAATCTTTTGGCAATTCACTCTCTATCAACATGCACCGTGCCATATCAAACAATGTCCGCCAATTTCTCTCAGCAGTTCCATTCTGATGAGGCGAGTATGGAGCTGAGGTCTCATGTCTAATCCTATTTTTGCTGAGTAGGGTTTGGTAATTCCTTCCTGTGAACTCTGTACCGTTATCTGACCTAATGCGTTTAATTGTCCCATATGGGGCAGTATCTGCAAGAAATTTTTCTGTTGCAGACGTTGTGTCACTCTTATTTTTCAAAAAGTATACAAAAATCGTACTGGAGTAATCATCAGTGAATGACAATGCAAATCTGTACCCATCTCTAGACTCCGGCTCTATTGGACCAGCCAAATCGGTGTGCACTAACTCAAGAGCTGTTTTGGCCCTTACATCTGGCTCCCTGTTACGCGTCTGAGCAAATTTTCCCTGGATACACACCTCACAGGGTAGTACTGGTTTGTCTGGTGTACCTTTGATTGTCATACCATCAACAACTCCCTGTAATTTCTGAATGTCATCATAATTACAGTGCCCCAAAATCTCATGCCATGTCTGCAGGTCATGACAACTCTTACAATGATCAACACACTCATCATTCAGTGTTTGTAAATAGTACAGTCTGTTCTGTTCATTAATTAGGAATGTTGTACCATCTCTATGTTGAAGGATGTCTTTCCCTTGTTTGAAGATAATAGTTGCTCCATTGGCTGTGGCTGCTTTTACAGAAAAGATGTCCTGTGGGTATGTGGGGATGTACAACGCCTGTCTCAACGTCGTGGTCTGGCGTTGTCCTTTGCTGTCAATCAAGCTGAGCTCTGCATCACCCCTGCGCTCTGCCACCCCATTGCATCTTGTGCCATCGGCCAGCTCTATACAGTGTGTCTCAGCGTGGAAGCTATCGTCAAACTTCTTGAACTTCGTTATATCCGTGATGATATGTGAGGTTGCCCCCGTATCTACCATCAGACCAGTCAGCTTTATGTCGCGCCTTGGTTGGACCTCTGCGTTTCCCTCGCTCATACGGAATGCGTATTCCTTGCTACTCATCTCCTCTGAGACTTGTCTTGCATTGTCGCTTCGCTGTTTCCGTCTGCAGTTCGCGTCGCGGTGCGTGGAGTTTTTACACCGGCTGCACCACTGTTTGCGTCGACATGCTTTTGCCATGTGTCCTTTTATACCGCATCTGAAGCACACTATATCGGTACTCTCGGTTCCCCGATCACTCGTACTCACCGAAGCAGGTTTTGCACTCGGCTGTATCCGCGCTTTCATCACGTTGTCGTCAGACGTTGCAACGCGCATTTTCTCTGTGTCTTCATAACTCCGTAATCTGGTTTTAAATTCAGCAAAAGGAATCGGTACTTCGCTTTGCGTGATATGGATCGCGAATGGTTTAAATGATTCAGGCAGTCCCTTTAGAATCATTGCTACTAATAGTCCATCACTCAGTGTTTCACCAGCGTTTCTCAGTGCCGTGATGGCCGACTCTGCCCGTATGATGTAGTCGATCACACTTTCGCTGCTTAACTTTCGGAGTGAAGTTAGTTCAGTATACAGACTAATTACACGCGGCTTCCCTTTGCCTGCATAGTAGTCCCGCAGTATTTGTAACGCTTTTCGTCCATCGTCTGTTGCTTCTCGCATCACCAACGATAAACTCTTATCATCCAGGAATTGGATTAATTCAGCATATGCCTCCGCATTTTTCTGATCGTCCTCTTCCTCATCCTCGTCGTGGATGGGCCCTCTTAAAATGGTATCCTTCAGTCCTTGCAGCCGAAGATGGCCCAAAAATTTTGTCTCCCACAGTTCATAATTACGCTCATCTCCATTAAAGATTAGTCGGGACCAGCGACTACTTGACTCGGTTACCCGTCCGCTCATGGTTCTAGTATATCACGTAACGAAAACGCACTCGGTATGTTGCCACGGTTTTCTTAGCGAGAAAAATAATCGTTGAAAACCTTTTCATTTGCTCTGGGCCCATAACCTGTTAGCAGAAATACATGCTACAGCAGTTATGGCGTGTAAAATGCTATACTAAACCGAATGTATACATCTTTTATGGAGGACTGACACACACACGTTAAACTCCTGTCTCTTTACCGTCAAGAAGAAAAAACTTTATTAACACTTTTACAACATCGGCTTAGCTCACAGCTGCCACCCATCGGTCATCAATACAAACTCTTTCACATATATACACTTCACAATTTGAGAGCACATTATTCATTTCTGTCAACAATTGGCATAGCAAGTTCTGCTCTTCTCCTTTCAAAACTTGCTAAAAGCTGTATTTAAAAGAACAGACTGGCCGGGGTAATTCACACCCTTCAATGCCAGCTTAATGTTTAGGTTAGTGGGAATCACAGAGGAATTAGGGATGGAAACTTCTTTGCTGGTGGTAGAAGCGGTCTGGTGAATTTTTAGAGAGAAGAGGCCGTCGATGTTTGAATGTAGAAAATTGTTCTGGCTGCAGCCTGCAGTATGGACTTGTTGGTGTGTGTAGCTCCCAGTGTTCTGACAGCGCGACGTTTTGGGGAAGCATGTGATTCAGCAGCTACCAGTGGGCTTCGTGCGGCGGAGATTTTGTGGCTGTTAGCGGAGTTGATAACAGAGGGTCGTTAAGAGAAGCCTGCATGCAGTAGGCAAAGGAGTAATGTTTGCCGGCGGGGGACGTGCGGCGATTAACCTGTGCGGTAGTGAAAAGGAGTTAAAAAGAAGGAAGTGTGCGGATGCGGAAAGAATGGAATAATTGTGGTAGGCTGCTGGCTGAGTAGTTTGGTGAATGTTTGGTGTGGGTCCGGCGCTGCCGATTGGATGGTGGGGCTGCAGTGTGAGTCAGATAAAAAAAAAAAACCAGGAGTAGGATCCAATGGGACTATCTGGCATGTATAGACGCGTGTAATGCAAAAGGGCTGTTTTTGGTAGCATCTCTCGCTTACGGCCATACCACCCTGAACACGCCCGATCTCGTCTGATTTTGGAAGCTAAGCAGGGTAGGGTCTGGTTAGTACTTGGATGGGAGACCACCTGGGAATACCAGGTGCTGTAAGCTTTTCTCACTTTTACTTTATACAGGGGGCGCTCCACTTCACGATTAATTTAAATCTATCACTCCCATTCCATTTTACTATTTTATATATATATATATTTTTTTCTCTCATTCATAAAGGCAGCTTTTAGAAACCGTTTTACTCTAAATACTTCCTGGTAATTCTAGGTGCTGTAAGCTGTTCGTGCCTTTATTCCACCAGGGCGCGATCTTCGCACAAACTTGAAGACTGTCACTCCCCATTCACGTTTTACAACTTATTGTTAATGATAAAGAGACAGCTTTTTACACACAGTTTTAAACAAAGTACTGATATTATTCCTCTTCAACTGACCGCTTTGTTTTCTATGCAAAAACCACTTCGCCACAGAAGACTCGATATTATTGGCATAGCAAGTTCTGCTCTTCTCCTTTCAAAACTTGCTAAAAGCTGTATTTAAAAGAACAGATTGGCCGGGGTAATTCACACCCTTCAATGCCAGCTTAATGTTTAGGTTAGTGGGAATCACAGAGGAATTAGGGATGGAAACTTCTTTGCTGGTGGTAGAAGCGGTCTGGTGAATTTTTAGAGAGAAGAGGCCGTCGATGTTTGAATGTAGAAAATTGTTCTGGCTGCAGCCTGCAGTATGGACTTGTTGGTGTGTGTAGCTCCCAGTGTTCTGACAGCGCGACGTTTTGGGGAAGCATGTGATTCAGCAGCTACCAGTGGGCTTCGTGCGGCGGAGATTTTGTGGCTGTTAGCGGAGTTGATAACAGATGGTCGTTAAGAGAAGCCTGCATACAGTAGGCAAAGGAGTAATGTTTGCCGGCGGGAGACGTGCGGCGATTAACCTGTGCGGTAGTGAAAAGGAGTTAAAAAGAAGGAAGTGTGCGGATGCGGAAAGAATGGAATAATTGTGGTAGGCTGCCGGCTGAGTAGTTTGGTGAATGTTTGGTGTGGGTCCGGCGCTGCCGATTGGATGGTGGTGCTGCAGTGTGAGTCAGATAAAAAAAAAAAAAAAAACCAGGAGTAGGATCCAATGGGACTAACTGGCATGTATAGACGCGTGTAATGCAAAAGGGCTGTTTTTGGTCGCGTCTTTCGCTTATGGCCATACCACCCTGAACACGCCCGATCTCGTCTGATCTCGGAAGCTAAGCAGGTTAGGGTCTGGTTAGTACTTGGATGGGAGACCACCTGGGAATACCAGGTGCTGTAAGCTTTTCTCACTTTTACTTTATACAGGGGGCACTCCACTTCACGATTAATTTAAATCTATCACTCCCCTTCCGTTTTACTATTTTATATATATATAACTATATATTTTTTCTCTCATTCATAAAGGCAGCTTTTACACACCGTTTTACTCTAAATACTGCCTGGTAATTCTAGCT
The DNA here is from genome assembly GCF_023856365.1 of Brienomyrus brachyistius. Classification (NCBI taxonomy): domain Eukaryota; kingdom Metazoa; phylum Chordata; class Actinopteri; order Osteoglossiformes; family Mormyridae; genus Brienomyrus; species Brienomyrus brachyistius. The sequence goes on from NC_064534.1 coordinate 40,641,200, forward strand.
GCTGTAAGCTGTTCGTGCCTTTATTCCACCAGGGCGCGATCTTCTCACAAACTTGAAGACTGTCACTCCCCATTCACATTTTACAACTTATTGTTAATGATAAAGAGACAGCTTTTTACACATAGTTTTAAACAAAGTACTGATATAATTCCTCTTCAACTCACCGCTTTGTTTTCTATGCAAAAACCACTTCGCCACAGAAGACTCGATATTATTGGCATATTATCTGCTCTTCTCCTCCTTTCAAAACTTGCTAAAAGCTGTATTTAAAAGAGCAGGTTGGCCGGGGTAATTCACACCCTTCAATGCCAACTTAATGTTTAGGTTAGTGGGAATCACAGAGGAATTAGGGATGGAAACTTCTTTGCTGGTGGTAGAAGCGGTCTGGTGAATTTTTAGAGAGAAGAGGCCGTCGATGTTTGAATGTAGAAAATTGTTCTGGCTGCAGCCTGCAGTATGGACTTGTTGGTGTGTGTAGCTCCCAGTGTTCTGACAGCGCGACGTTTTGGGGAAGCATGTGATTCAGCAGCTACCAGTGGGCTTCGTGCGGCGGAGATTTTGTGGCTGTTAGCTGAGTTGATAGCAGAGGGTCGTTAAGAGAAGCCTGCATGCGGTAGGCAAAGGAGTAATGTTTGCCGGCGGGGGACGTGCGGCGATTAACCTGTGAGGTAGTGAAAAGGACTTAAAGAGAAGGAAGTGTGCGGATGCGGAAAGAATGGAATAATTGTGGTAGGCTGCCGGCTGAGTAGTTTGGTGAATGTTTGGTGTGGGTCCGGCGCTGCCGATTGGATGGTGGTGCTGCAGTGTGAGTCAGATAAAAAAAAAAAAAAAACCAGGAGTAGGATCCAATGGGACTAACTGGCATGTAGAGACGCGTGTAATGCAAAAGGGCTGTTTTGGGTAGCATTTCTCGCTTATGGCCATACCACCCTGAACACGCCTGATCTTGTCTGATCTCGGAAGCCAAGCAGGGTAGGGTCTGGTTAGTACTTGGATGGGAGACCTCCTGGGAATACCAGGTGCTGTAAGCCTTTCTCACTTTTACTTTATACAGGGGGCGCTCCACTTCACGATTAATTTAAATCTATCACTCCCCTTCCATTTTACTATTATATATATATATTTTTTTTTTTTTTCTCTCATTCATAAAGGCAGCTTTTAGAAACCGTTTTACTCTAAATACTTCCTGGTAATTCTAGGTGCTGTAAGCTGTTCGTGCCTTTATTCCACCAGGGCGCGATCTTCTCACAAACTTGAAGACTGTCACTCCCCATTCACGTTTTACAACTTATTGTTAATGATAAAGAGACAGCTTTTTACACACAGTTTTAAACAAAGTACTGATATTATTCCTCTTCAACTGACCGCTTTGTTTTATATGCAAAAACCACTTCGCCACAGAAGACTCGATATTTTTGGCATAGCAAGTTCTGCTCTTCTCCTTTCAAAACTTGCTAAAAGCTGTATTTAAAAGAACAGATTGGCCGGGGTAATTCACACCCTTCAATGCCAGCTTAATGTTTAGGTTAGTGGGAATCACAGAGGAATTAGGGATGGAAACTTCTTTGCTGGTGGTAGAAGCGGTCTGGTGAATTTTTAGAGAGAAGAGGCCGTCGATGTTTGAATGTAGAAAATTGTTCTGACTGCAGCCTGCAGTATGGACTTGTTGGTGTGTGTAGCTCCCAGTGTTCTGACAGCGCGACGTTTTGGGGAAGCATGTGATTCAGCAGCTACCAGTGGGCTTTGTGCGGCGGAGATTTTGTGGCTGTTAGCGGAGTTGATAACAGAGGGTCGTTAAGAGAAGCCTGCATGCAGTAGGCAAAGGAGTAATGTTTGCCGGCGGGGGACGTGCGGCGATTAACCTGTGCGGTAGTGAAAAGGAGTTAAAAAGAAGGAAGTGTGCGGATGCGGAAAGAATGGAATAATTGTGGTAGGCTGCTGGCTGAGTAGTTTGGTGAATGTTTGGTGTGGGTCCGGCGCTGCCGATTGGATGGTGGGGCTGCAGTGTGAGTCAGATAAAAAAAAAAAAAAAACAGGAGTAGGATCCAATGGGACTAACTGGCATGTATAGAGGCGTGTAATGCAAAAGGGCTGTTTTTGGTAGCATCTCTCGCTTACGGCCATACCACCCTGAACACGCCTGATCTCATCTGATCTTGGAAGCTAAGCAGGGTAGGGTCTGGTTAGTACTTGGATGGGAGACCACCTGGGAATACCAGGTGCTGTAAGCTTTTCTCACTTTTACTTTATACAGGGGGCGCTCCACTTCACGATTAATTTAAATCTATCACTCCCCTTCCATTTTACTATTTTATATATATATATATTTTTTTTCTCTCATTCATAAAGGCAGCTTTTAGAAACCGTTTTACTCTAAATACTTCCTGGTAATTCTAGGTGCTGTAAGCTGTTCGTGCCTTTATTCCACCAGGGCGCGATCTTCTCACAAACTTGAAGACTGTCACTCCCCATTCACGTTTTACAACTTATTGTTAATGATAAAGAGACAGCTTTTTACACACAGTTTTAAACAAAGTACTGATATTATTCCTCTTCAACTGACCGCTTTGTTTTCTATGCAAAAACCACTTCGCCACAGAAGACTCGATATTATTGGCATAGCAAGCTCTGCTCTTCTCCTTTCAAAACTTGCTAAAAGCTGTATTTAAAAGAACAGATTGGCCGGGTAATTCACACCCTTCAATGCCAGCTTAATGTTTAGGTTAGTGGGAATCACAGAGGAATTAGGGATGGAAACTTCTTTGCTGGTGGTAGAAGCGGTCTGGTGAATTTTTAGAGAGAAGAGGCCGTCGATGTTTGAATGTAGAAAATTGTTCTGGCTGCAGCCTGCAGTATGGACTTGTTGGTGTGTGTAGCTCCCAGTGTTCTGACAGCGCGACGTTTTGGGGAAGCATGTGATTCAGCAGCTACCAGTGGGCTTCGTGCGGCGGAGATTTTGTGGCTGTTAGCGGAGTTGATAACAGAGGGTCGTTAAGAGAAGCCTGAATGCAGTAGGCAAAGGAGTAATGTTTGCCGGCGGGGGACGTGCGGCGATTAACCTGTGCGGTAGTGAAAAGGAGTTAAAAAGAAGGAAGTCTGCGGATGCGGAAAGAATGGAATAATTGTGGTAGGCTGCCGGCTGAGTAGTTTAGTGAATGTTTGGTGTGGGTCCGGCGCTGCCGATTGGATGGTGGGGCTGCAGTGTGAGTCAGATAAAAAAAAAAAAAACCAAGAGTAGGATCCAATGGGACTAACTGGCATGTATAGACGCGTTTAATGCAAAAGGGCTGTTTTTGGTAGCATCTCTCGCTTACGGCCATACCACCCTGAACACGCCCGATCTCGTCTGATCTCGGAAGCTAAGCAGGGTAGGGTCTGGTTAGTACTTGGATGGGAGACCTCCTGGGAATACCAGGTGCTGTAAGCCTTTCTCACTTTTACTTTATACAATGGGCGCTCCACTTCACGATTAATTTAAATCTATCACTCCCCTTCCATTTTACTATTTTATATATATATATTTTTTTTTCTCTCATTCATAAAGGCAGCTTTTAGAAACCGTTTTACTCTAAATACTTCCTGGTAATTCTAGGTGCTGTAAGCTGTTCGTGCCTTTATTCCACCAGGGCGCGATCTTCTCACCAACTTGAAGACTGTCACTCCCCATTCACGTTTTACAACTTATTGTTAATGATAAAGAGACAGCTTTTTACACACAGTTTTAAACAAAGTACTGATATTATTCCTCTTCAACTGACCGCTTTGTTTTCTATGCAAAAACCACTTCGCCACAGAAGACTCGATATTATTGGCATAGCAAGTTCTGCTCTTCTCCTTTCAAAACTTGCTAAAAGCTGTATTTAAAAGAACAGATTGGCCGGGGTAATTCACACCCTTCAATGCCAGCTTAATGTTTAGGTTAGTGGGAATCACAGAGGAATTAGGGATGGAAACTTCTTTGCTGGTGGTAGAAGCGGTCTGGTGAATTTTTAGAGAGAAGAGGCCGTCGATGTTTGAATGTAGAAAATTGTTCTGGCTGCAGCCTGCAGTATGGACTTGTTGGTGTGTGTAGCTCCCAGTGTTCTGACAGCGCGACGTTTTGGGGAAGCATGTGATTCAGCAGCTACCAGTGGGCTTCGTGCGGCGGAGATTTTGTGGCTGTTAGCGGAGTTGATAACAGAGGGTCGTTAAGAGAAGCCTACATGCAGTAGGCAAAGGAGTAATGTTTGCCGGCGGGGGACGTGCGGCGATTAACCTGTGCGGTAGTGAAAAGGAGTTAAAAAGAAGGAAGTGTGCGGATGCGGGAAGAATGGAATAATTGTGGTAGGCTGCCGGCTGAGTAGTTTGGTGAATGTTTGGTGTGGGTCCGGCGCTGCCGATTGGATGGTGGGGCTGCAGTGTGAGTCAGATAAAAAAAAAAAAAACCAGGAGTAGGATCCAATGGGACTAACTGGCATGTATAGATGCGTGTAATGCAAAAGGGCTGTTTTTGGTAGCATCTCTCGCTTACGGCCATACCACCCTGAACACGCCCGATCTCATCTGATCTCGGAAGCTAAGCAGGGTAGGGTCTGGTTAGTACTTGGATGGGAGACCACCTGGGAATAGCAGGTGCTGTAAGCTTTTCTCACTTTTACTTTATACAGGGGGCGCTCCACTTCACGATTAATTTAAATCTATCACTCCCCTTCCATTTTACTATTTTATATATATATTTTTTTTTTTCTCTCATTCATAAAGGCAGCTTTTAGAAACCGTTTTACTCTAAATACTTCCTGGTAATTCTAGGTGCTGTAAGCTGTTCGTGCCTTTATTCCACCAGGGCGCGATCTTCTCACCAACTTGAAGACTGTCACTCCCCATTCACGTTTTACAACTTATTGTTAATGATAAAGAGACAGCTTTTTACACACAGTTTTAAACAAAGTACTGATATTATTCCTCTTCAACTCACCGCTTTGTTTTCTATGCAAAAACCACTTCACCACAGAATATTCGATATTATTGGCATATTATCTGCTCTTCTCCTCCTTTCAAAACTTGCTAAAAGCTGTATTTAAAAGAGCAGGTTGGCCGGGGTAATTCACACCCTTCAATGCCAGATTAATGTTTATGTTAGTGGGAATCACAGAGGAATTAGGGATGGAAACTTCTTTGCTGGTGGTAGAAGCGGTCTGGTGAATTTTTAGAGAGAAGAGGCCGTCGATGTTTGAATGTAGAAAATTGTTCTGGCTGCAGCCTGCAGTATGGACTTGTTGGTGCGTGTAGCTCCCAGTGTTCTGACAGCGCGACGTTTTGGGGAAGCATGTGATTCAGCAGCTACCAGAGGGCTTCGTGCGGCGGAGATTTTGTGGCTGTTAGCGGAGTTGATAGCAGAGGGTCGTTAAGAGAAGCCTGCATGCGGTAGGCAAAGGAGTAATGTTTGCCGGCGGGGGACGTGCGGCGATTAACCTGTGCGGTAGTGAAAATGACTTAAAGAGAAGGAAGTGTGCGGATGCGGAAAGAATGGAATAATTGTGGTAGGGTGCCGGCTGAGTAGTTTGGTGAATGTTTGGTGTGGGTCCGGCGCTGCCGATTGGATGGTGGTGCTGCAGTGTGAGTCAGATTAAAAAAAAAAAAAACAGGTGTAGGATCCAATGGGACTAACTGGCATGTATAGACGCGTGTAATGCAAAATAGCTGTTTTTGGTAGTGTCTCTCGCTTACGGCCGTACCACCCTGAACACACCCGATCTCGTCCGATCTCGGAAGCTAAGCAGCGTAAGGTCTGGTTAGTACTTGGAAGGGAGACCACCTGGGAATACCAGGTGCTGTAAGCTTTTCTCACTTTTACTTTATACAGAGGGCGCTCCACTTCACGATTAATTTAAATCTATCACTCCCCTTCCATTTTACTATTTTATACATATATTTTTTTTCTCTCATTCATAAAGGCAGCTTTTAGAAACCGTTTTACTCTAAATACTGCCTGGTAATTCTAGCTGCTGTAAGCTGTTCGTACCTTTATTCCACCAGGGCGTGATCTTCTCACAAACTTGAAGACTGTCACTCCCCATTCACGTTTTACAACTTATTGTTAATGATAAAGAGACAGCTTTTTACACGCAGTTTTAAACAAAGTACTGATATAATTCCTCTTCAACTCACCACTTTGTTTTCTATGCAAAAACCACTTCGCCACAGAAGACTCGATATTATTGGCATATTATCTGCTCTTCTCCTCCTTTCAAAACTTGCTAAAAGCTGTATTTAAAAGAGCAGGTTGGCCGGGGTAATTCACACCCTTCAATGCCAGCTTAATGTTTAGGTTAGTGGGAATCACAGAGGAATTAGGGATGGAAACTTCTTTGCTGGTGGTAGAAGCGGTCTGGTGAATTTTTAGAGAGAAGAGGCCGTCGATTTTGAATGTAGAAAATTGTTCTGGCTGTAGCCTGCAGTATGGACTTGTTGGCGTGTGTAGCTCCCAGTGTTCTGACAGCGCGACGTTTTGGGGAAGCATGTGATTCAGCAGCTACCAGTGGGCTTCGTGCGGCGGAGATTTTGTGGCTGTTAGCGGAGTTGATAACAGAAGGTCATTAAGAGAAGCCTGCATGCGGTAGGCAAAGGAGTAATGTTTGCCGGCGGGGGACGTGCGGCGATTAACCTGTGCGGTAGTGAAAAGGAGTTAAAGAGAAGGAAGTGTGCGGATGCGGAAAGAATGGAATAATTGTGGTAGGCTGCCGGCTGAGTAGTTTGGTGAATGTTTGGTGTGGTTCCGGCACTGCCGATTGGATGGTGAGGCTGCAGTGTAAGTCAGATTAAAAAAAAAAAAAAAAACAGGAGTAGGATCCAATGGGACTAACTAGCATGTATAGAGGCGTGTAATGCAAAAGGGCTGTTTTTGGTAGTTTTTCTCGCTCACGGCCATACCACCCTGAACACGCCCGATCTCGTCCGATCTCAGAAGCCAAGCAGGATAGGGTCTGGTTAGTACTTTGATGGGAGACCTACTGGGATTACCCTGTGCTGTAAGCTTTTCTCACTTTTACTTTATACAGGGGGCGCTCCACTTCTCGATTAATTTAAATCTATCACTCCCCTTCCATTTTACTATTTTATATATTTCTTTTTTCTCTCATTCATAAAGGCAGCTTTTACACACGTTTTACTCTAAATACTGCCTGGTAATTATAGCTGCTGTAAGCTGTTCGTGCCTTTATTCCACCAGGGCGCGATCTTCTCACAAACTTGAAGACTGTCACTCCCCATTCACGTTTTACAACTTATTGTTAATGATAAAGAGACAGCTTTTTACACACAGTTTTAAACAAAGTACTAATATAATTCCTCTTCAACTCCCCGCTTTGTTTTCTATGCAAAAACCACTTCGCCACAGAAGACTCGATATTATTGGCATAGCAAGTTCTGCTCTTCTCCTTTCAAAACTTGCTAAAAGCTGTATTTAAAAGAACAGATTGGCCGGGGTAATTCACACCCTTCAATGCCAGCTTAATGTTTAGGATAGTGGGAATCACAGAGGAATTAAGGATGGAAACTTCTTTGCTGGTGGTAGAAGCGGTCTGGTGAATTTTTAGAGAGAAGAGGCCGTCGATGTTTGAATGTAGAAAATTGTTCTGGCTGCAGCCTGCAGTATGGACTTGTTGGTGTGTGTAGCTCCCAGTGTTCTGACAGCGCGACGTTTTGGGGAAGCATGTGATTCAGCAGCTACCAGTGGGCTTCGTGCGGTGGAGATTTTGTGGCTGTTAGCGGAGTTGATAACAGAGGGTCGTTAAGAGAAGCCTGCATGCAGTAGGCAAAGGAGTAATGTTTGCCGGCGGGGGACGTGCGGCGATTAACCTGTGCGGTAGTGAAAAGGAGTTAAAAAGAAGGAAGTGTGCGGATGCGGAAAGAATGGAATAATTGTGGTAGGCTGCCGGCTGAGTAGTTTGGTGAATGTTTGGTGTGGGTCCGGCGCTGCCGATTGGATGGTGGGGCTGCAGTGTGAGTCAGATAAAAAAAAAAAAAAAACCAGGAGTAGGATCCAATGGGACTAACTGGCATGTATAGACGCGTGTAATGCAAAAGGGCTGTTTTTGGTAGCATCTTTCGCTTACGGCCATACCACCCTGAACACGCCCGATCTCGTCTGATCTCGGAAGCCAAGCAGGGTAGGGTCTGGTTAGTACTTGGATGGGAGACCTCCTGGGAATACCAGGTGCTGTAAGCCTTTCTCACTTTTACTTTATACAGGGGGCGCTCCACTTCACAATTAATTTAAATCTATCACTCCCCTTCCATTTTACTATTTTATATATATATATTTTTTTTCTCTCATTCATAAAGGCAGCTTTTAGAAACCGTTTTACTCTAAATACTTCCTGGTAATTCTAGGTGCTGTAAGCTGTTCGTGCCTTTATTCCACCAGGGCGCGATCTTCTCACAAACTTGAAGACTGTCACTCCCCATTCACGTTTTACAACTTATTGTTAATGATAAAGAGACAGCTTTTTACACACAGTTTTAAACAAAGTACTGATATTATTCCTCTTCAACTGACCGCTTTGTTTTCTATGCAAAAACCACTTCGCCACAGAAGACTCGATATTATTGGCATAGCAAGTTCTGCTCTTCTCCTTTCAAAACTTGCTAAAAGCTGTATTTAAAAGAACAGATTGGCCGGGGTAATTCACACCCTTCAATGCCAGCTTAATGTTTAGGTTAGTGGGAATCACAGAGGAATTAGGGATGGAAACTTCTTTGCTGGTGGTAGAAGCGGTCTGGTGAATTTTTAGAGAGAAGAGGCCGTCGATGTTTGAATGTAGAAAATTGTTCTGGCTGCAGCCTGCAGTATGGACTTGTTGGTGTGTGTAGCTCCCAGTGTTCTGACAGCGCGACGTTTTGGGGAAGCATGTGATTCAGCAGCTACCAGTGGGCTTCGTGCGGCGGAGATTTTGTGGCTGTTAGCGGAGTTGATAACAGAGGGTCGTTAAGAGAAGCCTGCATGCAGTAGGCAAAGGAGTAATGTTTGCCGGCGGGGGACGTGCGGCGATTAACCTGTGCGGTAGTGAAAAGGAGTTAAAAAGAAGGAAGTGTGCGGATGCAGAAAGAATGGAATAATTGTGGTAGGCTGCCGGCTGAGTAGTTTGGTGAATGTTTGGTGTGGGTCCGGCGCTGCCGATTGGATGGTGGGGCTGCAGTGTGAGTCAGATAAAAAAAAAAAAAGAACATTAGTAGGATCCAATGGGACCAACTGGCATGTATAGAGGCGTGTAATGCAAAAGGGCTGTTTTTGGTAGCATCTCTCGCTTACGGCCATACCACCCTGAACACGCCTGATCTCGTCTGATCTCGGAAGCCAAGCAGGGTAGGTTTTGGTTAGTAGTTGGATGGGAGACCTCCTGGGAATACCAGGTGCTGTAAGCTTTTCTCACTTTTACTTTATACAGGGGGCGCTCCACTTCACGATTAATTTAAATCTATCACTCCCCTTCCATTTTACTATTTTATATATATATATATATTTTTTCTCATTCATAAAGGCAGCTTTTAGAAACCGTTTTACTCTAAATACTTCCTGGTAATTCTAGGTGCTGTAAGCTGTTCGTGCCTTTATTCCACCAGGGCGCGATCTTCTCACAAACTTGAAGACTGTCACTCCCCATTCACGTTTTACAACTTATTGTTAATGATAAAGAGACAGCTTTTTACACACAGTTTTAACACTACGATCCCTGAAATCAACGAAATTTTTCGGACGCACCTCGGGTGGAGCCCCCCCCTCACTCCCCACACAAGCTGCCCGCCCCCTCATCAGCGCCAATCAACACCTATTGTTTTGCAAATGAAAGCGGAGTTTCACGGTTTCAGCTTCGGGTCTGCACAGAAACGTTTTCTAACAGTGTGGTCTGAGGAATCGTAAAATACATGCGTTAATATATCATAATTTGAAACACCATTTCTCTTGATTCGGTAATTTCAGTTTCAAGAAAGTATTTGATGGAATAAATACATGCATTTGCTTACTGCCTGTAGCAATCGGTAATCTGATTTTCAGTTTTAAAGTTCGATCAGGGCTAAATGACAAATTAATTAATGTATGTCATTAAAATTACCCTTGCATGATATTTGCATTATAAATGTACCGACAGACAAAGCATTTTTATAGGTAATGAAGAAAAACCTGCAACTTGCAATGTGCAAAGACCGTAATCCCCGTAAGAAGTGCATGCACACAAAAGACTGCTGATTACTATGTCCATTTGTTATGAGAGAGCACAATGCGCTTTGAATGTAAACACTGACGTTGCTACTTGCGAAAAAGATCGCGCAGTTATGAGCGCACAAAAGACTGTAAATTACTGCGGACGTGTGTGCATTTGTGCGTAGGATTATGAGATGCCACGGTGAACTTCACACGGAAACAATTCACATGTTACATGGGAAACATTGCGCAGTTATCAGCGCACAAAAGACTGTAAATTACTCCCGACGTGTGTGCATTTGTGTGTGGGATTATGAGATGCCATGGTGAACTTCACACGGAAACAATTCACATGTTACATGGGAAACATTGCGCAGTTATCAGCGCACAAAAGACTGTAAATTACTCCCGACGTGTGTGCATTTGTGTGTGGGATTATGAAATGCCACAGTGAACACAAACACTTCGTGATGTACGTATGAAACAGGATGGGCAATTATGAGCACACAAAAGTGCTAATTATTCATAAACAGATTGTGGTCCAGATATATAATTACGGCATAATAAAAAAAAGACTTTCGCGTGCGTGTGTGTTTCCGTATCACATTCAATCGGTTATTTTTGATATAATAAATACATACAGTTGATGTCTGCGACAATCTGTGTAACCTTATTCAGTTGTAAAAGTTAGAGCTAAAAGATAAATTGATTTACATATATCGGTAAAAGAACCATGGCATAACATTAGCGCGATATATGCATTATAAATGAATCACTAAGTAAGAACTCAGGACACTGCAGCTGCGCTTTGCATGAAGGCTAAAGATGGCTCTGTTTGGGAAAAAGAAACTTCGGCGTCGATTTATGCAAGAAAAAGAGATTGAAAAAGAAATGAAGACACAGCTTAGACAAGCTTCTGTTCCTCAGCTTTCCACTGGAAAGAGGACTCAGTGTCAGGTGCTCCGTCACTGTAATAGGCAGGGGCGCCGCTAAGGGGGGGAAAGTTGGGACAATTCTAAGGGCCCACGCCCTTTAGGGGCCCCCAGAGATCTGAATGGGTGTGGTAGGGGGGCCCAACCTCATATTTTGTCATAGGGCCCAAAATTGCTAGCGGCGCCCCTGGTAATAGGAACCACAGTACAGAGAGATGTGTGCAGTGTGACAGGTACACCTGTCGCAAGTGTAGGAAGGAGTGTCATTGGGTGTGTGATGACTGTTAGTGGATAGAAAAGGTTTTGTATCTTTAGTGTATGTGCTTATTTTGTATAATAAATGTGTATCTTCCACTTGAATGACACGGACTCTCTCTCTCTATCATACACACACATGCTCTTTATCTTTATACCATCTGATACTTGAAATTTACACATTCTTTGTCAATATTCCTGCAGCTTGTACTCATGAATCAATGATGCAACTTTTCCCCATGTGGCACATGAAGTGTTTACATCAGAAATGCACATGCGTGCACATGTATGACATGTTATTTCATCATACATTTACACATATAGTTGTAGACACAGAACATACATCAAAATATATGTATTTGCTATATCAAAATATATTTGTGTAATTGACACCACGGTTACCGTAGTAGATTTGGGGGTTCCACTGTATTTCAAATTATTATGTATCAAAGCATGTGAATCCTTACAATACATCACTAGATAAACTCTTTAGTGCAGACCTGAGTTGAAGAAGTGACTTCAGGCTGGGGGATGACTTCAGCTGAGTGACTGTGATTCATTTGCAAAACAAAAGGTGTTAATGGTGCTGGAGAGGGGGCGGGCAGCTTGTGAGGGGAGTAAGAGGGGGGGCTCCTTGTGAGGAGAGCCTCATTTTTCCAGGAATTCTAGTGTTAAACAAAGTACTGATATTATTCCTCTTCAACTGACCGCTTTGTTTTCTATGCAAAAACCACTTCGCCACAGAAGACTCGATATTATTGGCATAGCAAGTTCTGCTCTTCTCCTTTCAAAACTTGCTAAAAGCTGTATTTAAAAGAACAGATTGGCCGGGGTAATTCACACCCTTCAATGCCAGCTTAATGTTTAGGATAGTGGGAATCACAGAGGAATTAAGGATGGAAACTTCTTTGCTGGTGGTAGAAGCGGTCTGGTGAATTTTTAGAGAGAAGAGGCCGTCGATGTTTGAATGTAGAAAATTGTTCTGGCTGCAGCCTGCAGTATGGACTTGTTGGTGTGTGTAGCTCCCAGTGTTCTGACAGCGCGACGTTTTGGGGAAGCATGTGATTCAGCAGCTACCAGTGGGCTTCGTGCGGTGGAGATTTTGTGGCTGTTAGCGGAGTTGATAACAGAGGGTCGTTAAGAGAAGCCTGCATGCAGTAGGCAAAGGAGTAATGTTTGCCGGCGGGGGACGTGCGGCGATTAACCTGTGCGGTAGTGAAAAGGAGTTAAAAAGAAGGAAGTGTGCGGATGCGGAAAGAATGGAATAATTGTGGTAGGCTGCCGGCTGAGTAGTTTGGTGAATGTTTGGTGTGGGTCCGGCGCTGCCGATTGGATGGTGGGGCTGCAGTGTGAGTCAGATAAAAAAAAAAAAAAAACCAGGAGTAGGATCCAATGGGACTAACTGGCATGTATAGACGCGTGTAATGCAAAAGGGCTGTTTTTGGTAGCATCTTTCGCTTACGGCCATACCACCCTGAACACGCCCGATCTCGTCTGATCTCGGAAGCCAAGCAGGGTAGGGTCTGGTTAGTACTTGGATGGGAGACCTCCTGGGAATACCAGGTGCTGTAAGCCTTTCTCACTTTTACTTTATACAGGGGGCGCTCCACTTCACGATTAATTTAAATCTATCACTCCCCTTCCATTTTACTATTTTATATATATATATATTTTTTTCTCTCATTCATAAAGGCAGCTTTTAGAAACCGTTTTACTCTAAATACTTCCTGGTAATTCTAGGTGCTGTAAGCTGTTCGTGCCTTTATTCCACCAGGGCGCGATCTTCTCACAAACTTGAAGACTGTCACTCCCCATTCACGTTTTACAACTTATTGTTAATGATAAAGAGACAGCTTTTTACACACAGTTTTAAACAAAGTACTGATATTATTCCTCTTCAACTGACCGCTTTGTTTTCTATGCAAAAACCACTTCGCCACAGAAGACTCGATATTATTGGCATAGCAAGTTCTGCTCTTCTCCTTTCAAAACTTGCTAAAAGCTGTATTTAAAAGAACAGATTGGCCGGGGTAATTCACAGCCTTCAATGCCAGCTTAATGTTTAGGTTAGTGGGAATCACAGAGGAATTAGGGATGGAAACTTCTTTGCTGGTGGTAGAAGCGGTCTGGTGAATTTTTAGAGAGAAGAGGCCGTCGATGTTTGAATGTAGAAAATTGTTCTGGCTGCAGCCTGCAGTATGGACTTGTTGGTGTGTGTAGCTCCCAGTGTTCTGACAGCGCGACGTTTTGGGGAAGCATGTGATTCAGCAGCTACCAGTGGGCTTCGTGCGGCGGAGATTTTGTGGCTGTTAGCGGAGTTGATAACAGAGGGTCGTTAAGAGAAGCCTGCATGCAGTAGGCAAAGGAGTAATGTTTGCCGGCGGGGGACGTGCGGCGATTAACCTGTGCGGTAGTGAAAAGGAGTTAAAAAGAAGGAAGTGTGCGGATGCGGAAAGAATGGAATAATTGTGGTAGGCTGCCGGCTGAGTAGTTTGGTGAATGTTTGGTGTGGGTCCGGCGCTGCCGATTGGATGGTGGGGCTGCAGTGTGAGTCAGATAAAAAAAAAAAAAGAACATTAGTAGGATCCAATGGGACCAACTGGCATGTATAGAGGCGTGTAATGCAAAAGGGCTGTTTTTGGTAGCATCTCTCGCTTACGGCCATACCACCCTGAACACGCCTGATCTCGTCTGATCTCGGAAGCCAAGCAGGGTAGGTTTTGGTTAGTAGTTGGATGGGAGACCTCCTGGGAATACCAGGTGCTGTAAGCTTTTCTCACTTTTACTTTATACAGGGGGCGCTCCACTTCACGATTAATTTAAATCTATCACTCCCCTTCCATTTTACTATTTTATATATATATATATATTTTTTTTTTCTCATTCATAAAGGCAGCTTTTAGAAACCGTTTTACTCTAAATACTTCCTGGTAATTCTAGGTGCTGTAAGCTGTTCGTGCCTTTATTCCACCAGGGCGCGATCTTCTCACAAACTTGAAGACTGTCACTCCCCATTCACGTTTTACAACTTATTGTTAATGATAAAGAGACAGCTTTTTACACACAGTTTTAACACTACGATCCCTGAAATCAACGAAATTTTTCGGACGCACCTCGGGTGGAGCCCCCCCCTCACTCCCCACACAAGCTGCCCGCCCCCTCATCAGCGCCAATCAACACCTATTGTTTTGCAAATGAAAGCGGAGTTTCACGGTTTCAGCTTCGGGTCTGCACAGAAACGTTTTCTAACAGTGTGGTCTGAGGAATCGTAAAATACATGCGTTAATATATCATAATTTGAAACACCATTTCTCTTGATTCGGTAATTTCAGTTTCAAGAAAGTATTTGATGGAATAAATACATGCATTTGCTTACTGCCTGTAGCAATCGGTTATCTGATTTTCAGTTTTAAAGTTCGATCAGGGCTAAATGACAAATTAATTAATGTATGTCATTAAAATTACCCTTGCATGATATTTGCATTATAAATGTACCGACAGACAAAGCATTTTTATAGGTAATGAAGAAAAACCTGCAACTTGCAATGTGCAAAGACCGTAATCCCCGTAAGAAGTGCATGCACACAAAAGACTGCTGATTACTATGTCCATTTGTTATGAGAGAGCACAATGCGCTTTGAATGTAAACACTGACGTTGCTACTTGCGAAAAAGATCGCGCAGTTATGAGCGCACAAAAGACTGTAAATTACTGCGGACGTGTGTGCATTTGTGCGTAGGATTATGAGATGCCACGGTGAACTTCACACGGAAACAATTCACATGTTACATGGGAAACATTGCGCAGTTATCAGCGCACAAAAGACTGTAAATTACTCCCGACGTGTGTGCATTTGTGTGTGGGATTATGAGATGCCATGGTGAACTTCACACGGAAACAATTCACATGTTACATGGGAAACATTGCGCAGTTATCAGCGCACAAAAGACTGTAAATTACTCCCGACGTGTGTGCATTTGTGTGTGGGATTATGAAATGCCACAGTGAACACAAACACTTCGTGATGTACGTATGAAACAGGATGGGCAATTATGAGCACACAAAAGTGCTAATTATTCATAAACAGATTGTGGTCCAGATATATAATTACGGCATAATAAAAAAAAGACTTTCGCGTGCGTGTGTGTTTCCGTATCACATTCAATCGGTTATTTTTGATATAATAAATACATACAGTTGATGTCTGCGACAATCTGTGTAACCTTATTCAGTTGTAAAAGTTAGAGCTAAAAGATAAATTGATTTACATATATCGGTAAAAGAACCATGGCATAACATTAGCGCGATATATGCATTATAAATGAATCACTAAGTAAGAACTCAGGACACTGCAGCTGCGCTTTGCATGAAGGCTAAAGATGGCTCTGTTTGGGAAAAAGAAACTTCGGCGTCGATTTATGCAAGAAAAAGAGATTGAAAAAGAAATGAAGACACAGCTTAGACAAGCTTCTGTTCCTCAGCTTTCCACTGGAAAGAGGACTCAGTGTCAGGTGCTCCGTCACTGTAATAGGCAGGGGCGCCGCTAAGGGGGGGAAAGTTGGGACAATTCTAAGGGCCCACGCCCTTTAGGGGCCCCCAGAGATCTGAATGGGTGTGGTAGGGGGGCCCAACCTCATATTTTGTCATAGGGCCCAAAATTGCTAGCGGCGCCCCTGGTAATAGGAACCACAGTACAGAGAGATGTGTGCAGTGTGACAGGTACACCTGTCGCAAGTGTAGGAAGGAGTGTCATTGGGTGTGTGATGACTGTTAGTGGATAGAAAAGGTTTTGTATCTTTAGTGTATGTGCTTATTTTGTATAATAAATGTGTATCTTCCACTTGAATGACACGGACTCTCTCTCTCTATCATACACACACATGCTCTTTATCTTTATACCATCTGATACTTGAAATTTACACATTCTTTGTCAATATTCCTGCAGCTTGTACTCATGAATCAATGATGCAACTTTTCCCCATGTGGCACATGAAGTGTTTACATCAGAAATGCACATGCGTGCACATGTATGACATGTTATTTCATCATACATTTACACATATAGTTGTAGACACAGAACATACATCAAAATATATGTATTTGCTATATCAAAATATATTTGTGTAATTGACACCACGGTTACCGTAGTAGATTTGGGGGTTCCACTGTATTTCAAATTATTATGTATCAAAGCATGTGAATCCTTACAATACATCACTAGATAAACTCTTTAGTGCAGACCTGAGTTGAAGAAGTGACTTCAGGCTGGGGGATGACTTCAGCTGAGTGACTGTGATTCATTTGCAAAACAAAAGGTGTTAATGGTGCTGGAGAGGGGGCGGGCAGCTTGTGAGGGGAGTAAGAGGGGGGGCTCCTTGTGAGGAGAGCCTCATTTTTCCAGGAATTCTAGTGTTAAACAAAGTACTGATATTATTCCTCTTCAACTGACCGCTTTGTTTTCTATGCAAAAACCACTTCGCCACAGAAGACTCGATATTATTGGCATAGCAAGTTCTGCTCTTCTCCTTTCAAAACTTGCTAAAAGCTGTATTTAAAAGAACAGATTGGCCGGGGTAATTTACACCCTTCAATGCCAGCTTAATGTTTAGGTTAGTGGGAATCACAGAGGAATTAGGGATGGAAACTTCTTTGCTGGTGGTAGAAGCGGTCTGGTGAATTTTTAGAGAGAAGAGGCCGTCGATGTTTGAATGTAGAAAATTGTTCTGGCTGCAGCCTGCAGTATGGACTTGTTGGTGTGTGTAGCTCCCAGTGTTCTGACAGCGCAACGTTTTGGGGAAGCATGTGATTCAGCAGCTACCAGTGGGCTTCGCGCGGCGGAGATTTTGTGGCTGTTAGCGGAGTTGATAACAGAGGGTCGTTAAGAGAAGCCTGCATGCAGTAGGCAAAGGAGTAATGTTTGCTGGCGGGGGACGTGCGGCGATTAACCTGTGCGGTAGTGAAAAGGAGTTAAAGAGAAGGAAGTGTGCGGATGCGGAAAGAATGGAATAATTGTGGTAGGCTGCCGGCTGAGTAGTTTGGTGAATGTTTGGTGTGGGTCCGGCGTTGCCGATTGGATGGTGGGGCTGCAGTGTGAGTCAGATAAAAAAAAAAAAAAAACCAGGAGTAGGATCCAATGGGACCAACTGGCATGTATAGAGGCGTGTAATGCAAAAGGGCTGTTTTTGGTAGCGTCTCTCGCTTACGGCCATACCACCCTGAACACACCTGATCTCGTCTGATCTCGGAAGCCAAGCAGGGTAGGGTCTGGTTAGTACTTGGATGGGAGACCACCTGGGAATACCAGGTGCTGTAAGCTTTTCTCACTTTTACTTTATACAGGGGGCGCTCCACTTCACGATTAATTTAAATCTATCACTCCCCTTCCATTTTACTATTTTATATATATATTTTTATTTTCTCTCTTTCATAAAGGCAGCTTTTACACACCGTTTTACTCTAAATACTGCCTGGTAATTCTAGGTGCTGTAAGCTGTTCGTGCCTTTATTCCACCAGGGCGCGATCTTCTCACAAACTTGAAGACTGTCACTCCCCATTCACGTTTTACAACTTATTGTTAATGATAAAGAGACAGCTTTTTACACACAGTTTTAAACAAAGTACTGATATTATTCCTCTTCAACTGACCGCTTTGTTTTCTATGCAAAAACCACTTCGCCACAGAAGACTCGATATTATTGGCATAGCAAGTTCTGCTCTTCTCCTTTCAAAACTTGCTAAAAGCTGTATTTAAAAGAACAGATTGGCCGGGGTAATTCACACCCTTCAATGCCAGCTTAATGTTTAGGTTAGTGGGAATCACAGAGGAATTAGGTATGGAAACTTCTTTGCTGGTGGTAGAAGCGGTCTGGTGAATTTTTAGAGAGAAGAGGCCGTCGATGTTTGAATGTAGAAAATTGTTCTGGCTGCAGCCTGCAGTATGGACTTGTTGGTGTGTGTAGCTCCCAGTGTTCTGACAGCATGACGTTTTGGGGAAGCATGTGATTCAGCAGCTACCAGTGGGCTTCGTGCGGCGGAGATTTTGTGGCTGTTAGCGGAGTTGATAACAGAGGGTCGTTAAGAGAAGCCTGCATGCAGTAGGCAAAGGAGTAATGTTTGCCGGCGGGGGACGTGCGGCGATTAACCTGTGCGGTAGTGAAAAGGAGTTAAAAAGAAGGAAGTGTGCGGATGCGGAAAGAATGGAATAATTGTGGTAGGCTGCCGGCTGAGTAGTTTGGTGAATGTTTGGTGTGGGTCCGGCGCTGCCGATTGGATGGTGGTGCTGCAGTGTGAGTCAGATAAAAAAAAAAAAAAACCAGGAGTAGGATCCAATGGGACTAACTGGCATGTATAGACGCGTGTAATGCAAAAGGGCTGTTTTTGGTAGCGTCTCTCGCTTATGGCCATACCACCCTGAACACGCCCGATCTCGTCTGATCTCAAAAGCTAAGCAGGGTAGGGTATGGTTAGTACTTGGATGGGAGACCACCTGGGAATACCAGGTGCTGTAAGCTTTTCTCACTTTTACTTTATACAGGGGGCGCTCCACTTCACGATTAATTTAAATCTATCACTCCCCTTCCATTTTACTATTTTATATATATATATATATATATTTTTCTCTCATTCATAAAGGTAGCTTTTACACACCGTTTTACTCTAAATACTTTCTGGTAATTCTAGGTGCTGTAAGCTGTTCGTGCCTTTATTCCACCAGGGCGCGATCTTCTCACAAACTTGAAGACTGTCACTCCCCATTCACGTTTTACAACTTATTGTTAATGACAGCTTTTTACACACAGTTTTAAACAAAGTACTGATATTATTCCTCTTCAACTGACCGCTTTGTTTTCTATGCAAAAACCACTTCGCCACAGAAGACTCGATATTATTGGCATAGCAAGTTCTGCTCTTCTCCTTTCAAAACTTGCTAAAAGCTGTATTTAAAAGAACAGATTGGCCGGGGTAATTCACACCCTTCAATGCCAGCTTAATGTTTAGGTTAGTGGGAATCACAGAGGAATTAGGGATGGAAACTTCTTTGCTGGTGGTAGAAGCGGTCTGGTGAATTTTTAGAGAGAAGAGGCCGTCGATGTTTGAATGTAGAAAATTGTTCTGGCTGCAGCCTGCAGTATGGACTTGTTGGTGTGTGTAGCTCCCAGTGTTCTGACAGCGCGACGTTTTGGGGAAGCATGTGATTCAGCAGCTACCAGTGGGCTTCGTGCGGCGGAGATTTTGTGGCTGTTAGCGGAGTTGATAACAGAGGGTCGTTAAGAGAAGCCTGCATGCAGTAGGCAAAGGAGTAATGTTTGCCGGCGGGGGACGTGCGGCGATTAACCTGTGCGGTAGTGAAAAGGAGTTAAAAAGAAGGAAGTGTGTGGATGCGGAAAGAATGGAATAATTGTGGTAGGCTGCCGGCTGAGTAGTTTGGTGAATGTTTGGTGTGGGTCCGGCGCTGCCGATTGGATGGTGGTGCTGCAGTGTGAGTCAGATAAAAAAAAAAAAAAAAACCAGGAGTAGGATCTAATGGGACTAACTGGCATGTATAGACGCGTATAATGCAAAAGGGCTGTTTTTGGTCGTGTCTCTCGCTTACGGCCATACCACCCTGAACACGCCCGATCTCATCGGATCTCGCAAGCCAAGGAGGGTAGGGTCTGGTCAGTACTTGGATGGGAGACCTCCTGGGAGTACCAGGTGCTGTAAGCTTTTCTCACTTTTACTTTATACAGGGGGCGCTCCACTTCACGATTAATTTAAATCTATCACTCCCCTTCCATTTTACTATTTTATATATATATATATTTTTTTCTCTCATTCATAAAGGCAGCTTTTACACACCGTTTTACTCTAAATACTTCCTGGTAATTCTAGGTGCTGTAAGCTGTTCGTGCCTTTATTCCACCAGGGCGCGATCTTCTCACAAACTTGAAGACTGTCACTCCCCATTCACGTTTTACAACTTATTGTTAATGATAAAGAGACAGCTTTTTACACACAGTTTTAAACAAAGTACTGATATTATTCCTCTTCAACTGACCGCTTTGTTTTCTATGCAAAAACCACTTCGCCACAGAAGACTCGATATTATTGGCATAGCAAGTTCTGCTCTTCTCCTTTCAAAACTTGCTAAAAGCTGTATTTAAAAGAACAGATTGGCCGGGGTAATTCACACCCTTCAATGCCAGCTTAATGTTTAGGTTAGTGGGAATCACAGAGGAATTAGGGATGGAAACTTCTTTGCTGGTGGTAGAAGCGGTCTGGTGAATTTTTAGAGAGAAGAGGCTGTCGATGTTTGAATGTAGAAAATTGTTCTGGCTGCAGCCTGCAGTATGGACTTGTTGGTGTGTGTAGCTCCCAGTGTTCTGACAGCGCGACGTTTTGGGGAAGCATGTGATTCAGCAGCTACCAGTGGGCTTCGTGCGGCGGAGATTTTGTGGCTGTTAGCGGAGTTGATTACAGAGGGTCGTTAAGAGAAGCCTGCATGCGGTAGGCAAATGAGTAATGTTTGCCGGCGGGGGACGTGCGGCGATTAACCTGTGAGGTAGTGAAAAGGACTTAAAGAGAAGGAAGTGTGCGGATGCGGAAAGAATGGAATAATTGTGGTAGGCTGCCAGCTGAGTAGTTTGGTGAATGTTTGGTGTGGGTCCGGCGCTGCCGATTGGATGGTGGTGCTGCAGTGTGAGTCAGATAAAAAAAAAAAAAAAACCAGGAGTAGGATCCAATGGGACTAACTGGCATGTATAGACGCGTGTAATGCAAAAGGGCTGTTTTTGGTTGCATCTCTCGCTTACGGCCGTACCACCCTGAACACGCCCGATCTCGTCTGATCTTGGAAGCTAAGCAGGGTAGGGTCTGGTTAGTACTTGGATGGGTGACCACCTGGGAATACCAGGTGCTGTAAGCTTTTCTCACTTTTACTTTATACAGGGGGCGCTCCACTTCACGATTAATTTAAATCTAGCACTCCCCTTCCATTTTACTATTTTATATATATATATATTTTATCTCTCTTTCATAAAGCCAGCTTTTAGAAACCGTTTTACTCTAAATACTTCCTGGTAATTCTAGGTGCTGTAAGCTGTTCGTGCCTTTATTCCACCAGGGCGCGATCTTCTCACAAACTTGAAGACTGTCACTCCCCATTCACGTTTTACAACTTATTGTTAATGATAAAGAGACAGCTTTTTACACACAGTTTTAAACAAAGTACTGATATTATTCCTCTTCAACTGACCGCTTTGTTTTCTATGCAAAAACCACTTCGCCACAGAAGACTCGATATTATTGGCATAGCAAGTTCTGCTCTTCTCCTTTCAAAACTTGCTAAAAGCTGTATTTAAAAGAACAGATTGGCCGGGGTAATTCACACCCTTCAATGCCAGCTTAATGTTTAGGTTAGTGGGAATCACAGAGGAATTAGGGATGGAAACTTCTTTGCTGGTGGTAGAAGCGGTCTGGTGAATTTTTAGAGAGAAGAGGCCGTCGATGTTTGGATGTAGAAAATTGTTCTGGCTGCAGCCTGCAGTATGGACTTGTTGGTGTGTGTAGCTCCCAGTGTTCTGACAGCGCAACGTTTTGGGGAAGCATGTGATTCAGCAGCTACCAGTGGGCTTCGTGCGGCGGAGATTTTGTGGCTGTTAGCGGAGTTGATTACAGAGGGTCGTTAAGAGAAGCCTGCATGCGGTAGGCAAATGAGTAATGTTTGCCGGCGGGGGACGTGCGGCGATTAACCTGTGAGGTAGTGAAAAGGACTTAAAGAGAAGGAAGTGTGCGGATGCGGAAAGAATGGAATAATTGTGGTAGGCTGCCAGCTGAGTAGTTTGGTGAATGTTTGGTGTGGGTCCGGCGCTGCCGATTGGATGGTGGTGCTGCAGTGTGAGTCAGATAAAAAAAAAAAAAAAACCAGGAGTAGGATCCAATGGGACTAACTGGCATGTATAGACGCGTGTAATGCAAAAGGGCTGTTTTTGGTTGCATCTCTCGCTTACGGCCGTACCACCCTGAACACGCCCGATCTCGTCTGATCTTGGAAGCTAAGCAGGGTAGGGTCTGGTTAGTACTTGGATGGGTGACCACCTGGGAATACCAGGTGCTGTAAGCTTTTCTCACTTTTACTTTATACAGGGGGCGCTCCACTTCACGATTAATTTAAATCTAGCACTCCCCTTCCATTTTACTATTTTATATATATATATATTTTATCTCTCTTTCATAAAGCCAGCTTTTAGAAACCGTTTTACTCTAAATACTTCCTGGTAATTCTAGGTGCTGTAAGCTGTTCGTGCCTTTATTCCACCAGGGCGCGATCTTCTCACAAACTTGAAGACTGTCACTCCCCATTCACGTTTTACAACTTATTGTTAATGATAAAGAGACAGCTTTTTACACACAGTTTTAAACAAAGTACTGATATTATTCCTCTTCAACTGACCGCTTTGTTTTCTATGCAAAAACCACTTCGCCACAGAAGACTCGATATTATTGGCATAGCAAGTTCTGCTCTTCTCCTTTCAAAACTTGCTAAAAGCTGTATTTAAAAGAACAGATTGGCCGGGGTAATTCACACCCTTCAATGCCAGCTTAATGTTTAGGTTAGTGGGAATCACAGAGGAATTAGGGATGGAAACTTCTTTGCTGGTGGTAGAAGCGGTCTGGTGAATTTTTAGAGAGAAGAGGCCGTCGATGTTTGGATGTAGAAAATTGTTCTGGCTGCAGCCTGCAGTATGGACTTGTTGGTGTGTGTAGCTCCCAGTGTTCTGACAGCGCAACGTTTTGGGGAAGCATGTGATTCAGCAGCTACCAGTGGGCTTCGTGCGGCGGAGATTTTGTGGCTGTTAGCGGAGTTGATAACAGAGGGTCGTTAAGAAAAGCCTGCATGCAGTAGGCAAAGGAGTAATGTTTGCTGGCGGGGGACGTGCGGCGATTAACCTGTGCGGTAGTGAAAAGGAGTTAAAGAGAAGGAAGTGTGCGGATGCGGAAAGAATGGAATAATTGTGGTAGGCTGCCGGCTGAGTAGTTTGGTGAATGTTTGGTGTGGGTCCGGCGTTGCCGATTGGATGGTGGGGCTGCAGTGTGAGTCAGATAAAAAAAAAAAAAAAAAACCAGGAGTAGGATCCAATGGGACCAACTGGCATGTATAGAGGCGTGTAATGCAAAAGGGCTGTTTTTGGTAGCATCTCACGCTTATGGCCATACCACCCTGAACACGCCCGATCTCGTCTGATCTCGGAAGCTAAGCAGGGTAGGGTCTGGTTAGTACTTGGATGGGAGACCACCTGGGAATACCAGGTGCTGTAAGCTTTTCTCACTTTTACTTTATACAGGGGGCACTCCACTTCACGATTAATTTAAAACTATCACTCCCCTTACGTTTTACTATTTTATATATATATATTTTTTCTCTCATTCATAAAGGCAGCTTTTACACACCGTTTAACTCTAAATACTGCCTGGTAATTCTTGGTGCTGTAAGCTGTTCGTGCCTTTATTCCACCAGGGCGCGATCTTCTCACAAACTTGAAGACTGTCACTCCCCATTCACGTTTTACAACTTATTGTTAATGATAAAGAGACAGCTTTTTACACACAGTTTTAAACAAATTACTGATATTATTCCTCTTCAACTGACCGCTTTGTTTTCTATGCAAAAACCACTTCGCCACAGAAGACTCGATATTATTGGCATAGCAAGTTCTGCTCTTCTCCTTTCAAAACTTGCTAAAAGCTGTATTTAAAAGAACAGATTGGCCGGGGTAATTCACACCCTTCAATGCCAGCTTAATGTTTAGGTTAGTGGGAATCACAGAGGAATTAGGGATGGAAACTTCTTTGCTGGTGGTAGAAGCGGTCTGGTGAATTTTTAGAGAGAAGAGGCCGTCGATGTTTGAATGTAGAAAATTGTTCTGGCTGCAGCCTGCAGTATGGACTTGTTGGTGTGTGTAGCTCCCAGTGTTCTGACAGCGCGACGTTTTGGGGAAGCATGTTATTCAGCAGCTACCAGTGGGCTTCGTGCGGCGGAGATTTTGTGGCTGTTAGCGGAGTTGATAACAGAGAGTCGTTAAGAGAAGCCTGCATGCGGTAGGCAAAGGAGTAATGTTTGCCGGCGGGGGACGTGCGGCGATTAACCTGTGCGGTAGTGAAAAGGAGTTAAAAAGAAGGAAGTGTGCGGATGTGGAAAGAATGGAATAATTGTGGTAGGCTACCGGCTGAGTAGTTTGGTGAATGTTTGGTGTGGGTCCGGCGCTGCCGATTGGATGGTGGTGCTGCAGTGTGAGTCAGATAAAAAAAAAAAAAAACAGGAGTAGGATCCAATGGGACTAACTGGCATGTATAGACGCGTGTAATGCAAAAGGGCTGATTTTGGTCGCATCTTTCGCTTACGGCCGTACCACCCTGAACACGCCCGATCTCGTCTGATCTCGGAAGCTAAGCAGGGTAGGGTCTGGTTAGTACTTGGATGGGAGACCACCTGGGAATACCAGGTGCTGTAAGCTTTTCTCACTTTTACTTTATACAGGGGGCGCTCCACTTCACGATTAATTTAAATCTATCACTCCCCTTCCATTTTACTATTTTATATATATATATATTTTTATCTCATTCATAAAGGTAGCTTTTACACACCGTTTTACTCTAAATACTTCCTGGTAATTCTAGGTGCTGTAAGCTGTTCGTGCCTTTATTCCACCAGGGCGCGATCTTCTCACAAACTTGAAGACTGTCACTCCCCATTCACGTTTTACAACTTATTGTTAATGATAAAGAGACAGCTTTTTACACACATTTTTAAACAAAGTACTGTTATTATTCCTCTTCAGCTGACCGCTTTGTTTTCTATGCAAAAACCACTTCGCCACAGAAGACTCGATATTATTGGCATAGCAAGTTCTGCTCTTCTCCTTTCAAAACTTGCTAAAAGCTGTATTTAAAAGAACAGATTAGCCGGGGTAATTCACACCCTTCAATGCCAGCTTAATGTTTAGGTTAGTGGGAATCACAGAGGAATTAGGGATGGAAACTTCTTTGCTGGTGGTAGAAGCGGTCTGGTGAATTTTTAGAGAGAAGAGGCCGTCGATGTTTGAATGTAGAAAATTGTTCTGGCTGCAGCCTGCAGTATGGACTTGTTGGTGTGTGTAGCTCCCAGTGTTCTGACAGCGCGACGTTTTGGGGAAGCATGTGATTCAGCAGCTACCAGTGGGCTTCGTGCGGCGGAGATTTTGTGGCTGTTAGCGGAGTTGATAACAGAGGGTCGTTAAGAGAAGCCTGCATGCAGTAGGCAAAGGAGTAATGTTTCCCGGCGGGGGACGTGCGGCGATTAACCTGTGCGGTAGTGAAAATGAGTTAAAAAGAAGGAAGTGTGCGGATGCGGAAAGAATGGAATAATTGTGGTAGGCTGCCGGCTGAGTAGTTTGGTGAATGTTGGGTGTGGGTCCGGCGCTACCGATTGGATGGTGGGGCTGCAGTGTGAGTCAGATAAAAAAAAAAAAAAAGAACATTAGTAGTATCCAATGGGACCAACTGGCATGTATAGAGGCGTGTGATGCAAAAGGGCTGTTTTTGGTAGTTTCTCTCGCTTACGGCCATAGCACCCTGAACACGCCCAATCTCGTCTGATCTCGGAAGCTAAGCAGGGTAGGGTCTGGTTAGTACTTGGATGGGAGACCACCTGGGAATACCAGGTGCTGTAAGCTTTTCTCACTTTTACTTTATACAGGGGGCGCTCCACTTCACGATTAATTTAAATCTATCACTCCCCTTCCATTTTACTATTTTATATATATATATATATATATATATATATATATTTTTTTTTTTTTTTTCTCTCATTCATAAAGGCAGCTTTTAGAAACCGTTTTACTCTAAATACTTCCTGGTAATTCTAGGTGCTGTAAGCTGTTCGTGCCTTTATTCCACCAGGGCGCGATCTTCTCACAAACTTGAAGACTGTCACTCCCCATTCACGTTTTACAACTTATTGTTAATGATAAAGAGACAGCTTTTTACACACAGTTTTAAACAAAGTACTGATATTATTCCTCTTCAACTGACCGCTTTGTTTTCTATGCAAAAACCACTTCGCCACAGAAGACTCGATATTATTGGCATAGCAAGTTCTGCTCTTCTCCTTTCAAAACTTGCTAAAAGCTGTATTTAAAAGAACAGATTGGCCGGGGTAATTCACACCCTTCAATGCCAGCTTAATGTTTAGGTTAGTGGGAATCACAGAGGAATTAGGGATGGAAACTTCTTTGCTGGTGGTAGAAGCGGTCTGGTGAATTTTTAGAGAGAAGAGGCCGTCGATGTTTGAATGTAGAAAATTGTTCTGGCTGCAGCCTGCAGTATGGACTTGTTGGTGTGTGTAGCTCCCAGTGTTCTGACAGCGCGACGTTTTGGGGAAGCATGTGATTCAGCAGCTACCAGTGGGCTTCGTGCGGCGGAGATTTTGTGGCTGTTAGCGGAGTTGATAACAGAGGGTCGTTAAGAGAAGCCTGCATGCAGTAGGCAAAGGAGTAATGTTTGCCGGCGGGGGACGTGCGGCGATTAACCTGTGCGGTACTGAAAAGGAGTTAAAAAGAAGGAAGTGTGCGGATGCGGAAAGAATGGAATAATTGTGGTAGGCTGCCGGCTGAGTAGTTTGGTGAATGTTTGGTGTGGGTCCGGCGCTGCCGATTGGATGGTGGGGCTGCAGTGTGAGTCAGATAAAAAAAAAAAAAACCAGGAGTAGGATCCAATGGGACTAACTGGCATGTATAGACGCGTGTAATGCAAAAGGGCTGTTTTTGGTAGCATCTCTCGCTTACGGCCATACCACCCTGAACACGCCCGATCTCGTCTGATCTCGGAAGCTAAGCAGGGTAGGGTCTGGTTAGTACTTGGATGGGAGACCACCTGGGAATACCAGGTGCTGTAAGCTTTTCTCACTTTTACTTTAAACGGGGGGCGCTCCACTTCACGATTAATTTAAATCTACCACTCCCCTTCCATTTTACTATTTTATATATATATATATATATATATATTTATCTCATTCATAAAGGCAGCTTTTACACACCGTTTTACTCTAAATACTTCCTGGTAATTCTAGGTGCTGTAAGCTGTTCGTGCCTTTATTCCACCAGGGCACGATCTTCTCACAAACTTGAAGACTGTCACTCCCCATTCACGTTTTACAACTTATTGTTAATGATAAAGAGACAGCTTTTTACACACAGTTTTAAACAAAATACTGATATTATTCCTCTTCAACTGACCGCTTTGTTTTCTATGCAAAAACCACTTCGCCACAGAAGACTCGATATTATTGGCATAGCAAGTTCTGCTCTTCTCCTTTCAAAACTTGCTAAAAGCTGTATTTAAAAGAACAGGTTGGCCGGGGTAATTCACACCCTTCAATGCCAGCTTAATGTTTAGGTTAGTGGGAATCACAGAGGAATTAGGGATGGAAACTTCTTTGCTGGTGGTAGAAGCGGTCTGGTGAATTTTTAGAGAGAAGAGGCCGTCGATGTTTGAATGTAGAAAATTGTTCTGGCTGCAGCCTGCAGTATGGACTTGTTGGTGTGTGTAGCTCCCAGTGTTCTGACAGCGCGATGTTTTAGGGAAGCATCTGATTCAGCAGCTACCAGTGGGCTTCGTGCGGCGGAGATTTTGTGGCTGTTAGCGGAGTTGATAACAGAGGGTCGTTAATAGAAGCCTGCATGCAGTAGGCAAAGGAGTAATGTTTGCCGGCGGGGGACGTGCGGCGATTAACCTGTGCGGTAGTGAAAATGAGTTAAAAAGAAGGAAGTGTGCGGATGCGGAAAGAATGGAATAATTGTGGTAGGCTGCCGGCTGAGTAGTTTGGTGAATGTTGGGTGTGGGTCCGGCGCTGCCGATTGGATGGTGGGGCTGCAGTGTGAGTCAGATTAAAAAAAAAAAAAGAACATTAGTAGTATCCAATGGGACCAACTGGCATGTATAGAGGCGTGTAATGCAAAAGGGCTGTTTTTGGTAGTTTCTCTCGCTTACGGCCATACCACCCTGAACACGCCCGATCTCGTCTGATCTTGGAAGCTAAGCAGGGTAGGGTCTGGTTAGTACTTGGATGGGAGATCACCTGGGAAAACCAGGTGCTGTAAGCTTTTCTCACGTTTACTTTATACAGGGGGCGCTCCACTTCAAGATTACTTTAAATCTATCACTCCCCTTCCATTTTACTATTTTATATATATATATATATTTTTTTTTTCTCTCATTCATAAAGCCAGCTTTTAGAAACCGTTTTACTCTAAATACTTCCTGGTAATTCTAGGTGCTGTAAGCTGTTCGTGCCTTTATTCCACCAGGGCGCGATCTTCTCACAAACTTGAAGACTGTCACTCCCCATTCACGTTTTACAACTTATTGTTAATGATAAAGAGACAGCTTTTTACACACAGTTTTAAACAAAGTACTGATATTATTCCTCTTCAGCTGACCGCTTTGTTTTCTATGCAAAAACCACTTCGCCACAGAAGACTCGATATTATTGGCATAGCAAGTTCTGCTCTTCTCCTTTCAAAACTTGCTAAAAGCTGTATTTAAAAGAACAGATTAGCCCGGGTAATTCACACCCTTCAATGCCAGCTTAATGTTTAGGTTAGTGGGAATCACAGAGGAATTAGGGATGGAAACTTCTTTGCTGGTGGTAGAAGCGGTCTGGTGAATTTTTAGAGAGAAGAGGCCGTCGATGTTTGAATGTAGAAAATTGTTCTGGCTGCAGCCTGCAGTATGGACTTGTTGGTGTGTGTAGCTCCCAGTGTTCTGACAGCGCGACGTTTTGGGGAAGCATGTGATTCAGCAGCTACCAGTGGGCTTCGTGCGGCGGAGATTTTGTGGCTGTTAGCGGAGTTGATAACAGAGGGTCGTTAAGAGAAGCCTGCATGCAGTAGGCAAAGGAGTAATGTTTGCCGGCGGGGGACGTGCGGCGATTAACCTGTGCGGTAGTGAAAATGAGTTAAAAAGAAGGAAGTGTGCGGATGCGGAAAGAATGGAATAATTGTGGTAGGCTGCCGGCTGAGTAGTTTGGTGAATGTTGGGTGTGGGTCCGGCGCTACCGATTGGATGGTGGGGCTGCAGTGTGAGTCAGATAAAAAAAAAAAAAGAACATTAGTAGTATCCAATGGGACCAACTGGCATGTATAGAGGCGTGTAATGCAAAAGGGCTGTTTTTGGAAGTTTCTCTCGCTTACGGCCATAGCACCCTGAACACGCCCGATCTTGTCTGATCTCGGAAGCTAAGCAGGGTAGGGTCTGGTTAGTACTTGGATGGGAGGCCACCGGGGAATACCAGGTGCTGTAAGCTTTTCTCACTTTTACTTTATACAGGGGGCGCTCCACTTCACGATTAATTTAAATCTATCACTCCCCTTCCATTTTACTATTTTATATATATATATATATATATATATATATATATATATATATATATATTTTTTTTTTTCTCTCATTCATAAAGGCAGCTTTTAGAAACCGTTTTACTCTAAATACTTCCTGGTAATTCTAGGTGCTGTAAGCTGTTCGTGCCTTTATTCCACCAGGGCGCGATCTTCTCACAAACTTGAAGACTGTCACTCCCCATTCACGTTTTACAACTTATTGTTAATGATAAAGAGACAGCTTTTTACACACAGTTTTAAACAAAGTACTGATATTATTCCTCTTCAACTGACCGCTTTGTTTTCTATGCAAAAACCACTTCGCCACAGAAGACTCGATATTATTGGCATAGCAAGTTCTGCTCTTCTCCTTTCAAAACTTGCTAAAAGCTGTATTTAAAAGAACAGATTGGCCGGGGTAATTCACACCCTTCAATGCCAGCTTAATGTTTAGGTTAGTGGGAATCACAGAGGAATTAGGGATGGAAACTTCTTTGCTGGTGGTAGAAGCGGTCTGGTGAATTTTTAGAGAGAAGAGGCCGTCGATGTTTGAATGTAGAAAATTGTTCTGGCTGCAGCCTGCAGTATGGACTTGTTGGTGTGTGTAGCTCCCAGTGTTCTGACAGCGCGACGTTTTGGGGAAGCATGTGATTCAGCAGCTACCAGTGGGCTTCGTGCGGCGGAGATTTTGTGGCTGTTAGCGGAGTTGATAACAGAGGGTCGTTAAGAGAAGCCTGCATGCAGTAGGCAAAGGAGTAATGTTTGCCGGCGGGGGACGTGCGGCGATTAACCTGTGCAGTACTGAAAAGGAGTTAAAAAGAAGGAAGTGTGCGGATGCGGAAAGAATGGAATAATTGTGGTAGGCTGCCGGCTGAGTAGTTTGGTGAATGTTTGGTGTGGGTCCGGCGCTGCCGATTGGATGGTGGGGCTGCAGTGTGAGTCAGATAAAAAAAAAAAAAAACCAGGAGTAGGATCCAATGGGACTAACTGGCATGTATAGACGCGTGTAATGCAAAAGGGCTGTTTTTGGTAGCATCTCTCGCTTACGGCCATACCACCCTGAACACGCCCGATCTCGTCTGATCTCGGAAGCTATGCAGGGTAGGGTCTGGTTAGTACTTGGATGGGAGACCTCCTGGGAATACCAGGTGCTGTAAGCTTTTCTCACTTGTACTTTAAACGGGGGGCGCTCCACTTCATGATTAATTTAAATCTATCACTCTCCTTCCATTTTACTATTATATATATATATATATATTTTTATTTTTCTCTCATTCATAAAGGCAGCTTTTAGAAACCGTTTTACTCTAAATACTTCCTGGTAATTCTAGGTGCTGTAAGCTGTTCGTGCCTTTATTCCACCAGGGCGCGATCTTCTCACAAACTTGAAGACTGTCACTCCCCATTCACGTTTTACAACTTATTGTTAATGATAAAGAGACAGCTTTTTACACACAGTTTTAAACAAAGTACTGATATTATTCCTCTTCAACTGACCGCTTTGTTTTCTATGCAAAAACCACTTCGCCACAGAAGACTCGATATTATTGGCATAGCAAGTTCTGCTCTTCTCCTTTCAAAACTTGCTAAAAGCTGTATTTAAAAGAACAGGTTGGCCGGGGTAATTCACACCCTTCAATGCCAGCTTAATGTTTAGGTTAGTGGGAATCACAGAGGAATTAGGGATGGAAACTTCTTTGCTGGTGGTAGAAGCGGTCTGGTGAATTTTTAGAGAGAAGAGGCCGTCGATGTTTGAATGTAGAAAATTGTTCTGGCTGCAGCCTGCAGTATGGACTTGTTGGTGTGTGTAGCTCCCAGTGTTCTGACAGCGCGACGTTTTGGGGAAGCATGTGATTCAGCAGCTACCAGTGGGCTTCGTGCGGCGGAGATTTTGTGGCTGTTAGCGGAGTTGATAACAGAGGGTCGTTAAGAGAAGCCTGCATGCAGTAGGCAAAGGAGTAATGTTTGCCGGCGGGGGACGTGCGGCGATTAACCTGTGCGGTAGTGAAAAGGAGTTAAAAATAAGGAAGTGTGCGGATGCGGAAAGAATGGAATAATTGTGGTAGGCTGCCGGCTGAGTAGTTTGGTGAATGTTTGGTGTGGGTCCGGCGCTGCCGATTGGATGGTGGGGCTGCAGTGTGAGTCAGATAAAAAAAAAAAACCAGGAGTAGGATCCAATGGGACTAACTGGCATGTATAGACGCGTGTAATGCAAAAGGGCTGTTTTTGGTAGCATCTCTCACTTACGGCCATACCACCCTGAACACGCCCGATCTCGTCTGATCTCGGAAGCTAAGCAGGGTAGGGTCTGGTTAGTACTTAGATGGGAGACCTCCTGGGAATACCAGGTGCTGTAAGCTTCTCTCACTTTTACTTTAAACGGGGGGCGCTCCACTTCACGATTAATTTAAATCTATCACTCCCCTTCCATTTTACTATTATATATATATATTTTTTTTTTTCTCTCATTCATAAAGGCAGCTTTTAGAATCCGTTTTACTCTAAATACTTCCTGGTAATTCTAGGTGCTGTAAGCTGTTCGTGCCTTTATTCCACCAGGGCGCGATCTTCTCACAAACTTGAAGACTGTCACTCCCCATTCACGTTTTACAACTTATTGTTAATGATAAAGAGACAGCTTTTTACACACAGTTTTAAACAAAGTACTGATATTATTCCTCTTCAACTGACCGCTTTGTTTTCTATGCAAAAACCACTTCGCCACAGAAGACTCGATATTATTAGCATAGCAAGTTCTGCTCTTCTCCTTTCAAAACTTGCTAAAAGCTGTATTTAAAAGAACAGATTGGCCGGGGTAATTCACACCCTTCAATGCCAGCTTAATGTTTAGGTTAGTGGGAATCACAGAGGAATTAGGGATGGAAACTTCTTTGCTGGTGGTAGAAGCGGTCTGGTGAATTTTTAGAGAGAAGAGGCCGTTGATGTTTGAATGTAGAAAATTGTTCTGGCTGCAGCCTGCAGTATGGACTTGTTGGTGTGTGTAGCTCCCAGTGTTCTGACAGTGCGACGTTTTGGGGAAGCATGTGATTCAGCAGCTACCAGTGGGCTTCGTGCGGCGGAGATTTTGTGGCTGTTAGCGGAGTTGATAACAGAGGGTCGTTAAGAGAAACCTGCATGCAGTAGGCAAAGGAGTAATGTTTGCCGGCGGGGGACGTGCGGCGATTAACCTGTGCGGTAGTGAAAATGAGTTAAAAAGAAGGAAGTGTGCGGATGCGGAAAGAATGGAATAATTGTGGTAGGCTGCCGGCTGAGTAGTTTGGTGAATGTTGGGTGTGGGTCCGGCGCTGCCGATTGGATGGTGGGGCTTCAGTGTGAGTCAGATAAAAAAAAAAAAAGAACATTAGTAGTATCCAATGGGACCAACTGGCATGTATAGAGGCGTGTAATGCAAAAGGGCTGTTTTTGGTAGTTTCTCTAGCTTACGGCCATACCACCCTGAACACGCCCGATCTCATCCGATCTCGGAAGCCAAGCAGGGTAGGGTCTGGTCAGTACTTGGATGGGAGACCTCCTGGGAATACCAGGTGCTGTAAGCTTTTCTCACTTTTACTTTATACAGGGGGCGCTCCACTTCACGATTAATTTAAATCTATCACTCCCCTTCCATTTTACTATTTTATATATATATATTTTTTTTTCTTTTTCTCTCATTCATAAAGGCAGCTTTTACACACCGTTTTACTCTAAATACTTCCTGGTAATTCTAGGTGCTGTAAGCTGTTCGTGCCTTTATTCCACCAGGGCGCGATCTTCTCACAAACTTGAAGACTGTCACTCCCCATTCACGTTTTACAACTTATTGTTAATGATAAAGAGACAGCTTTTTACACACAGTTTTAAACAAAGTACTGATATTATTCCTCTTCAACTGACCGCTTTGTTTTCTATGCAAAAACCACTTCGCCACAGAAGACTCGATATTATTGGCATAGCAAGTTCTGCTCTTCTCCTTTCAAAACTTGCTAAAAGCTGTATTTAAAAGAACAGATTGGCCGGGGTAATTCACACCCTTCAATGCCAGCTTAATGTTTAGGTTAGTGGGAATCACAGAGGAATTAGGGATGGAAACTTCTTTGCTGGTGGTAGAAGCGGTCTGGTGAATTTTTAGAGAGAAGAGGCCGTCGATGTTTGAATGTAGAAAATAGTTCTGGCTGCAGCCTGCAGTATGGACTTGTTGGTGTGTGTAGCTCCCAGTGTTCTGACAGCGCGACGTTTTGGGGAAGCATGTGATTCAGCAGCTACCAGTGGGCTTCGTGCGGCGGAGATTTTGTGGCTGTTAGCGGAGTTGATAACAGAGGGTCGTTAAGAGAAGCCTGCATGCAGTAGGCAAAGGAGTAATGTTTGCCGGCGGGGGACGTGCGGCGATTAACCTGTGCGGTAGTGAAAAGGAGTTAAAAAGAAGGAAGTGTGCGGATGCGGAAAGAATGGAATAATTGTGGTAGGCTGCCGGCTGAGTAGTTTGGTGAATGTTTGGTGTGGGTCCGGCGCTGCCGATTGGATGGTGGTGCTGCAGTGTGAGTCAGATAAAAAAAAAAAAAAAACAGGAGTAGAATCCAATGGGACTAACTGGCATGTATAGACGCGTGTAATGCAAAAGGGCTGTTTTTGGTAGCGTCTCACGCTTACGGCCATACCACCCTGAACACGCCCGATCTCGTCTGATCTCGGAAGCTAAGCAGGGTAGGGTCTGGTTAGTACTTGGATGGGAGACCACCTGGGAATACCAGGTGCTGTAAGCTTTTCTCACTTTTACTTTATACAGGGGGCGCTCCACTTCACGATGAATTTAAATCTATCACTCCCCTTCCATTTTACTATTTTATATATATATATTTTTTTTTTCTCTCATTCATAAAGGTAGCTTTTAGAAACCGTTTTACTCTAAATACTTCCTGGTAATTCTAGGTGCTGTAAGCTGTTCGTGCCTTTATTCCACCAGGGCGCGATCTTCTCACAAACTTGAAGACTGTCACTCCCCATTCACGTTTTACAACTTATTGTTAATGATAAAGAGACAGCTTTTTACACACAGTTTTAAACAAAGTACTGACATTATTCCTCTTCAACTGACCGCTTTGTTTTCTATGCAAAAACCACTTTGCCACAGAAGACTCGATATTATTGGCATAGCAAGTTCTGCTCTTCTCCTTTCAAAACTTGCTAAAAGCTGTATTTAAAAGAACAGATTGGCCGGGGTAATTCACACCCTTCAATGCCAGCTTAATGTTTAGGTTAGTGGGAATCACAGAGGAATTAGGGATGGAAACTTCTTTGCTGGTGGTAGAAGCGGTCTGGTGAATTTTTAGAGAGAAGAGGCCGTCGATGTTTGAATGTAGAAAATTGTTCTGGCTGTAGCCTGCAGTATGGACTTGTTGGTGTGTGTAGCTCCCAGTGTTCTGACAGCGCGACGTTTTGGGGAAGCATGTGATTCAGCAGCTACCAGTGGGCTTCGTGCGGCGGAGATTTTGTGGCTGTTAGCGGAGTTGATAACAGAGGGTCGTTAAGAGAAGCCTGCATGCAGTAGGCAAAGGAGTAATGTTTGCCGGCGGGGGACGTGCGGCGATTAACTTGTGTGGTAGTGAAAAGGAGTTAAAAAGAAGGAAGTGTGCGGATGCGGAAAGAATGGAATAATTGTGGTAGGCTGCCGGCTGAGTAGTTTGGTGAATGTTTGGTGTGGGTCCGGCGCTGCCGATTGGATGGTGGTGCTGCAGTGTGAGTCAGACAAAAAAAAAAAAAAACAGGAGTAGAATCCAATGGGACTAACTGGCATGTATAGACGCGTGTAATGCAAAAGGGCTGTTTTTGGTAGTGTCTCACGCGTACGGTCATACCACCCTGAACACGCCCGATCTCGTCTGATCTCGGAAGCTAAGCAGGGTAGGGTCTGGTTAGTACTTGGATGGGAGACCACCTGGGAATACCAGGTCCTGTAAGCTTTTCTCACTTTTACTTTATACAGGGGGCGCTCCACTTCACGATGAATTTAAATCTATCACTCCCCTTCCATTTTACTATTTTATATATATATATATTTTTTTTCTCTCATTCATAAAGGTAGCTTTTAGAAACCGTTTTACTCTAAATACTTCCTGGTAATTCTAGGTGCTGTAAGCTGTTCGTGCCTTTATTCCACCAGGGCGCGATCTTCTCACAAACTTGAAGACTGTCACTCCCCATTCACGTTTTACAACTTATTGTTAATGATAAAGAGACAGCTTTTTACACACAGTTTTAAACAAAGTACTGACATTATTCCTCTTCAACTGACCGCTTTGTTTTCTATGCAAAAACCACTTTGCCACAGAAGACTCGATATTATTGGCATAGCAAGTTCTGCTCTTCTCCTTTCAAAACTTGCTAAAAGCTGTATTTAAAAGAACAGATTGGCCGGGGTAATTCACACCCTTCAATGCCAGCTTAATGTTTAGGTTAGTGGGAATCACAGAGGAATTAGGGATGGAAACTTCTTTGCTGGTGGTAGAAGCGGTCTGGTGAATTTTTAGAGAGAAGAGGCCGTCGATGTTTGAATGTAGAAAATTGTTCTGGCTGTAGCCTGCAGTATGGACTTGTTGGTGTGTGTAGCTCCCAGTGTTCTGACAGCGCGACGTTTTGGGGAAGCATGTGATTCAGCAGCTACCAGTGGGCTTCGTGCGGCGGAGATTTTGTGGCTGTTAGCGGAGTTGATAACAGAGGGTCGTTAAGAGAAGCCTGCATGCAGTAGGCAAAGGAGTAATGTTTGCCGGCGGGGGACGTGCGGCGATTAACTTGTGCGGTAGTGAAAAGGAGTTAAAAAGAAGGAAGTGTGCGGATGCGGAAAGAATGGAATAATTGTGGTAGGCTGCCGGCTGAGTAGTTTGGTGAATGTTTGGTGTGGGTCCGGCGTTGCCGATTGGATGGTGGGGCTGCAGTGTGAGTCAGATAAAAAAAAAAAAAAAAAACCAGGAGTAGGATCCAATGGGACTAACTGGCATGTATAGAGGCGTGTAATGCAAAAGGGCTGTTTTTGGTAGCATCTCTCGCTTACGGCCATACCACCCTGAACACGCCCGATCTCGTCTGATCTCGGAAGCCAAGCAGGGTAGGGTCTGGTTAGTACTTGGATGGGAGACCTCCTGGGAATACCAGGTGCTGTAAGCTTTTCTCACTTTTACTTTATACAGGGGGCGCTCCACTTCACGATTAATTTAAATCTATCACTCCCCTTCCATTTTACTATTTTATATATATATATTTTTTTTCTCTCTTTCATAAAGGCAGCTTTCAGAAACCGTTTTACTCTAAATACTGCCTGGCAATTCTAGGTGCTGTAAGCTGTTCGTGCCTTTATTCCACCAGGACGCGATCTTCTCACAAACTTGAAGACTGTCACTCCCCATTCACGTTTTACAACTTATTGTTAATGATAAAGAGACAGCTTTTTACACACAGTTTTAAACAAAGTACTGATATAATTCCTCTTCAACTCACCGCTTTGTTTTCTATGCAAAAACCACTTCACCATAGAAGACTCGATATTATTGGCATAGCAAGGTCTGCTCTTCTCCTCCTTTCAAAACTCGCTAAAAGCTGTATTTAAAAGAGCAGGCTGGCCGGGGTAATTCACACCCTTCAATGCCAGCTTAATGTTTAGGTTGGTGGGAATCACAGAGGAATTAGGGATGGAAACTTCTTTGCTGGTGGTAGAAGCGTTCTGGTGAATTTTTAGAGAGAAGAGGCCGTCGATGTTTGAATGTAGAAAATTGTTCTGGCTGCAGCCTGCAGTATGGACTTGTTGGCGTGTGTAGCTCCCAGTGTTCTGACAGCGCGACGTTTTGGGGAAGCATGTGATTCAACAGCTACCAGTGGGCTTCGTGCGGCGGAGATTTTGTGGCTGTTAGCGGAGTTGATAACAGAGGGTCGTTAAGAGATGCCTGCATGCGGTAGGCAAAGGAGTAATGTTTGCTGGCGGGGGACGTGCGGCGATTAACCTGTGCGGTAGTGAAAAGGAGTTAAAGAGAAGGAAGTGTGCGGATGCGGAAAGAATGGAATAATTGTGGTAGGCTGCCGGCTGAGTAGTTTGGTGAATGTTTGGTGTGGGTCTGGCGCTGCCGATTGGATGGTGGGGCTGCAGTGTGAGTCAGATAAAAAAAAAAAAACAGGTGTAGGATCCAATGGGACTAACTGGCATGTATAGACGCGTGTAATGCAAAAGAGCTGTTTTTGGTAGTGTCTCTCGCTTACGGCCGTACCACCCTGAACACACCCGATCTCGTCCGATCTCGGTAAGCTAAGCAGGGTAAGGTCTGGTTAGTACTTGGAAGGAAGACCACCTGGGAATACCAGGTGCCGTAAGCTTTTCTCACTTTTACTTTATACAGGGGGCGCTCCACTTCACGATTAATTTAAATCTATCACTCCCCTTCTATTTTACTATTTTATATATATATATTTTTTTTCTCTCTTTCATAAAGGCAGCTTTTAGAAACCGTTTTACTCTAAATACTGCCTGGCAATTCTAGGTGCTGTAAGCTGTTCGTGCCTTTATTCCACCAGGACGCGATCTTCTCACAAACTTGAAGACTGTCACTCCCCATTCACGTTTTACAACTTATTGTTAATGATAAAGAGACAGCTTTTTACACACAGTTTTAAACAAAGTACTGATATAATTCCTCTTCAACTCACCGCTTTGTTTTCTATGCAAAAACCACTTCACCATAGAAGACTCGATATTATTGGCATAGCAAGGTCTGCTCTTCTCCTCCTTTCAAAACTCGCTAAAAGCTGTATTTAAAAGAGCAGGCTGGCCGGGGTAATTCACATCCTTCAATGCCAGATTAATGTTTAGGTTGGTGGGAATCACAGAGGAATTAGGGATGGAAACTTCTTTGCTGGTGGTAGAAGCGTTCAGGTGAATTTTTAGAGAGAAGAGGCCGTCGATGTTTGAATGTAGAAAATTGTTCTGGCTGCAGCCTGCAGTATGGACTTGTTGGCGTGTGTAGCTCCCAGTGTTCTGACAGCGCGACGTTTTGGGGAAGCATGTGATTCAACAGCTACCAGTGGGCTTCGTGCGGCGGAGATTTTGTGGCTGTTAGCGGAGTTGATAACAGAGGGTCGTTAAGAGAAGCCTGCATGCGGTAGGCAAAGGAGTAATGTTTGCTGGCGGGGGACGTGCGGCGATTAACCTGTGCGGTAGTGAAAAGGAGTTAAAGAGAAGGAAGTGTGCGGATGCGGAAAGAATGGAATAATTGTGGTAGGCTGCCGGCTGAGTAGTTTGGTGAATGTTTGGTGTGGGTCCGGCGCTGCCAATTGGATGGTGGGGCTGCAGTGTGAGTCAGATAAAAAAAAAAAACAGGAGTAGGATCCAATGGGACTAACTGGCATGTATAGAGGCGTGTAATGCAAAAGGGCTGTTTTTGTTCGCGGCTCTCGTTTATGGCCATACCACCCTGAACACGCCCGATCTCGTCTGATCTCGGAAGCTAAGTGGGGTAGGGTCTGGTTAGTACTTGGATGGGTGACTGCCTGGGAATACCACGTGCTGTAAGCTTTTCTCACTTTTACTTTATACAGGGGGCACTCCACCTCACGATTAATTTAAATCTATCACTCCCCTTACTATTTTATATATTTCTTTTTTCTCTCATTCATAAAGGCAGCTTTTACACACGTTTTACTCTAAATACTGTCTGGTAATTCTAGGTGCTGTAAGCTGTTCGTGCCTTTATTCCACCAGGGCGCGATCTTCTCACAAACTTGAAGACTGTCACTCCCCATTCACGTTTTACAACTTATTGTTAATGATAAAGAGACAGCTTTTTACACACAGTTTTAAACAAAGTACTGATATAATTCCTCTTCAACTCATCGCTTTGTTTTCTATGCAAAAACCACTTCACCACAGAAGACTCGATATTATTGGCATAGCAAGTTCTGCTCTTCTCCTCCTTTCAAAACTTGCTAAAAGCTGTATTTAAAAGAGCAGGTTGGCCGGGGTAATTCACACCCTTCAATGCCAGCTTAATGTTTAGGTTAGTGGGAATCACAGAGGAATTAGGGATGGAAACTTCTTTGCTGGTGGTAGAAGCGGTCTGGTGAATTTTTAGAGAGAAGAGGCCGTCGATGTTTGAATGTAGAAAATTGTTCTGGCTGCAGCCTGCAGTATGGACTTGTTGGTGTGTGTAGCTCCCAGTGTTCTGACAGCACGACGTTTTGGGGAAGCATGTGATTCAGCAGCTACCAGTGGGCTTCGTGCGGCGGAGATTTTGTGGCTGTTAGCGGAGTTGATAACAGAGGGTCGTTAAGAGAAGCCTGCATGCAGTAGGCAAAGGAGTAATGTTTGCCGGCGGGGGACGTGCGGCGATTAACCTGTGCGGTAGTGAAAAGGAGTTAAAAAGAAGGAAGTGTGCGGATGCGGAAAGAATGGAATAATTGTGGTAGGCTGCCGGCTGAGTAGTTTGGTGAATGTTTGGTGTGGGTCCGGCGCTGCCGATTGGATGGTGGGGCTGCAGTGTGAGTCAGATAAAAAAAAAAAAAAAAACCAGGAGTAGGATCCAATGGGACTAACTGGCATGTATAGACGCGTGTAATGCAAAAGGGCTGTTTTTGGTAGCATTTCTCGCTTACGGCCATACCACCCTGAACACGCCCGATCTCGTCTGATCTTGGAAGCTAAGCAGGGTAGAGTCTGGTTAGTACTTGGATGGGAGACCACCTGGGAATACCTGGTGCTGTAAACTTTTCTCACTTTTACTTTATACAGGGGGCGCTCCACTTCACGATTAATTTAAATCTATCACTCCCCTTCCATTTTACTATTTTATATATTTCTTTTTTCTCTCATTCATAAAGGCAGCTTTTACACACCGTTTTACTCTAAATACTGCCTGGTAATTCTAGCTGCTGTAAGCTGTTCGTGCCTTTATTCCACCAGGGCGCGATCTTCTCACAAACTTGAAGACTGTCACTCCCCATTCAAGTTTTACAACTTATTGTTAATAACAAAGAGACAGCTTTTTACACACAGTTTTAAACAAAGTACTGATATAATTACTCTTCAACTCATCGCTTTGTTTTCTATGCAAAAACCACTTCACCACAGAAGACTCGATATTATTGGCATAGCAAGTTCTGCTCTTCTCCTCCTTTCAAAACTTGCTAAAAGCTGTATTTAAAAGAGCAGGTTGGCCGGGGTAATTCACACCCTTCAATGCCAGCTTAATGTTTAGGTTAGTGGGAATCACAGAGGAATTAGGGATGGAAACTTCTTTGCTGGTGGTAGAAGCGGTCTGGTGAATTTTTAGAGAGAAGAGGCCGTCGATGTTTGAATGTAGAAAATTGTTCTGGCTGCAGCCTGCAGTATGGACTTGTTGGTGTGTGTAGCTCCCAGTGTTCTGACAGCACGACGTTTTGGGGAAGCATGTGATTCAGCAGCTACCAGTGGGCTTCGTGCGGCGGAGATTTTGTGGCTGTTAGCGGAGTTGATAACAGAGGGTCGTTAAGAGAAGCCTGCATGCAGTAGGCAAAGGAGTAATGTTTGCCGGCGGGGGACGTGCGGCGATTAACCTGTGCGGTAGTGAAAAGGAGTTAAAAAGAAGGAAGTGTGCGGATGCGGAAAGAATGGAATAATTGTGGTAGGCTGCCGGCTGAGTAGTTTGGTGAATGTTTGGTGTGGGTCCGGCGCTGCCGATTGGATGGTGGGGCTGCAGTGTGAGTCAGATAAAAAAAAAAAAAAAAACCAGGAGTAGGATCCAATGGGACTAACTGGCATGTATAGACGCGTGTAATGCAAAAGGGCTGTTTTTGGTAGCATCTCTCGCTTACGGCCATACCACCCTGAACACGCCCGATCTCGTCTGATCTCGGAAGCTAAGCAGGGTAGGGTCTGGTTAGTACTTGGATGGGAGACCACCTGGGAATACCTGGTGCTGTAAACTTTTCTCACTTTTACTTTATACAGGGGGCGCTCCACTTCACGATTAATTTAAATCTATCACTCCCCTTCCATTTTACTATTTTATATATATATATATATATATTTTTTTTTTTCTCTCATTCATAAAGGCAGCTTTTAGAAACCGTTTTACTCTAAATACTTCCTGGTAATTCTAGGTGCTGTAAGCTGTTCGTGCCTTTATTCCACCAGGGCGCGATCTTCTCACAAACTTGAAGACTGTCACTCCCCATTCACGTTTTACA
The DNA here is from genome assembly GCF_023856365.1 of Brienomyrus brachyistius. Classification (NCBI taxonomy): domain Eukaryota; kingdom Metazoa; phylum Chordata; class Actinopteri; order Osteoglossiformes; family Mormyridae; genus Brienomyrus; species Brienomyrus brachyistius. The sequence continues at coordinate 40,683,158 of NC_064534.1, forward strand.
ACTTATTGTTGATGATAAAGAGACAGCTTTTTACACACAGTTTTAAACAAAGTACTGATATTATTCCTCTTCAACTGACCGCTTTGTTTTCTATGCAAAAACCACTTCGCCACAGAAGACTCGATTTTATTGGCATAGCAAGTTCTGCTCTTCTCCTTTCAAAACTTGCTAAAAGCTGTATTTAAAAGAACAGATTGGCCGGGGTAATTCACACCCTTCAATGCCAGCTTAATGTTTGGGTTAGTGGGAGTCACAGAGGAATTAGGGATGGAAACTTCTTTGCTGGTGGTAGAAGCGGTCTGGTGAATTTTTAGAGAGAAGAGGCCGTCGATGTTTGAATGTAGAAAATTGTTCTGGCTGCAGCCTGCAGTATAGACTTGTTGGTGTGTGTAGCTCCCAGTGTTCTGACAGCATGACGTTTTGGGGAAGCATGTGATTCAGCAGCTACCAGTGGGTTTCGTGCGGCGGAGATTTTGTGGCTGTTAGCGGAGTTGATAACAGAGGGTCGTTAAGAGAAGCCTGCATGCAGTAGGCAAAGGAGTAATGTTTGCCGGCGGGGGACGTGCGGCGATTAACCTGTGCGGTAGTGAAAAGGAGTTAAAAAGAAGGAAGTGTGCGGATGCGGAAAGAATGGAATAATTGTGGTAGGCTGCTGGCTGAGTAGTTTGGTGAATGTTTGGTGTGGGTCCGGCGCTGCCGATTGGATGGTGGGGCTGCAGTGTGAGTCAGATAAAAAAAAAAAAACAACATTAGTAGGATCCAATGGGACCAACTGGCATGTATAGAGGCGTGTAATGCAAACGGGCTGTTTTTGGTAGCATCTCTCGCTTACGGCCATACCACCCTGAACACGCCTGATCTCGTCTGATCTCGGAAGCTAAGCAGCGTAGGGTCTGGTTAGTACTTGGATGGGAGACCACCTGGGAATTCCAGGTGCTGTAAGCTTTTCTCACTTTTACTTTAAACGGGGGGCGCTCCACTTCACGATTAATTTAAATCTAGCACTCCCCTTCCATTTTACTATTTTATATATATATATTTTTTCTCTCTTTCATAAAGCCAGCTTATAGAAACCGTTTTACTCTAAATACTTCCTGGTAATTCTAGGTGCTGTAAGCTGTTCGTGCCTTTATTCCACCAGGGCGCGATCTTCTCACAAACTTGAAGACTGTCACTCCCCATTCACGTTTTACAACTTATTGTTAATGATAAAGAGACAGCTTTTTACACACAGTTTTAAACAAAGTACTGATATTATTCCTCTTCAACTGACCGCTTTGTTTTCTATGCAAAAACCACTTCGCCACAGAAGACTCGATATTATTGGCATAGCAAGTTCTGCTCTTCTCCTTTCAAAACTTACTAAAAGCTGTATTTAAAAGAACAGATTGGCCGGGGTAATTCACACCCTTCAATGCCAGCTTAATGTTTAGGTTAGTGGGAATCACAGAGGAATTAGGGATGGAAACTTCTTTGCTGGTGGTAGAAGCGGTCTGGTGAATTTTTAGAGAGAAAAGGCCGTCGATGTTTGAATGTAGAAAATTGTTCTGGCTGTAGCCTGCAGTATGGACTTGTTGGTGTGTGTAGCTCCCAGTGTTCTGACAGCGTGACATTTTGGGGAAGCATGTGATTCAACAGCAACCAGTGGGCTTCGTGCGGCGGAGATTTTGTGGCTGTTAGCGGAGTTGATAACAGAGGGTCGTTAAGAGAAGCCTGCATACGGTAGGCAAAGGAGTAATGTTTGCCGGCGGGGGACATGCGGCGATTAACCTGTGAGGTAGTGAAAAGGACTTAAAGAGAAGGAAGTGTGCGGATGCGGAAAGAATGGAATAATTGTGGTAGGCTGCCGGCTGAGTAGTTTGGTGAATGTTTGGTGTGGGTCCGGCGCTGCCGATTGGATGGTGGTGCTGCAGTGTGAGTCAGATAAAAAAAAAAAAAAAACCAGGAGTAGGATCCAATGGGACTAACTGGCATGTAGAGACGCGTGTAATGCAAAAGGGCTGTTTTTGGTAGCATCTCTCGCTTACGGCCATACCACCCTGAACACGCCCGATCTCGTCTGATCTCGGAAGCTAAGTAGGGTAGGGTATGGTTAGTACTTGGATGGGAGACCACCTGGGAATACCAGGTGCTGTAAGCTTTTCTCACTTTTACTTTATACAGGGGGCGCTCCACTTCACGATTAATTTAAATCTATCACTCCCCTTCCATTTTACTATTTTATATATATATATTTTTTTTTTCTCTCATTCATAAAGGCAGCTTTTAGAAACCGTTTTACTCTAAATACTTCCTGGTAATTCTAGGTGCTGTAAGCTGTTCGTGCCTTTATTCCACCAGGGCGCGATCTTCTCACAAACTTGAAGACTGTCACTCCCCATTCACGTTTTACAACTTATTGTTAATGATAAAGAGACAGCTTTTTACACACAGTTTTAAACAAAGTACTGATATTATTCCTCTTCAACTGACCGCTTTGTTTTCTATGCAAAAACCACTTCGCCACAGAAGACTCGATATTATTGGCATAGCAAGTTCTGCTCTTCTCCTTTCAAAACTTGCTAAAAGCTGTATTTAAAAGAACAGATTGGCCGGGGTAATTCACACCCTTCAATGCCAGCTTAATGTTTAGGTTAGTGGGAATCACAGAGGAATTAGGGATGGAAACTTCTTTGCTGGTGGTAGAAGCGGTCTGGTGAATTTTTAGAGAGAAGAGGCCGTCGATGTTTGAATGTAGAAAATTGTTCTGGCTGCAGCCTGCAGTATGGACTTGTTGGTGTGTGTAGCTCCCAGTGTTCTGACAGCGCGACGTTTTGGGGAAGCATGTGATTCAGCAGCTACCAGTGGGCTTCGTGCGGCGGAGATTTTGTGGCTGTTAGCGGAGTTGATAACAGAGGGTCGTTAAGAGAAGCCTGCATGCAGTAGGCAAAGGAGTAATGTTTGCCGGCGGGGGACGTGCGGCGATTAACCTGTGCGGTAGTGAAAAGGAGTTAAAAAGAAGGAAGTGTGCGGATGCGGAAAGAATGGAATAATTGTGGTAGGCTGCCGGCTGAGTAGTTTGGTGAATGTTTGGTGTGGGTCCGGCGCTGCCGATTGGATGGTGGGGCTGCAGTGTGAGTCAGATAAAAAAAAAAAAAAAAACCAGGAGTAGGATCCAATGGGACTAACTGGCATGTATAGAGGCGTGTAATGCAAAAGGGCTGTTTTTGGTAGCATCTCTCGCTTACGGCCATACCACCCTGAACACGCCCGATCTCGTCTGATCTCGGAAGCCAAGCAGGGTAGGGTCTGGTTAGTACTTGGATGGGAGACCTCCTGGGAATACCAGGTGCTGTAAGCCTTTCTCACTTTTACTTTATACAGGGGGCGCACCACTTCACGATTAATTTAAATCTATCACTCCCCTTCCATTTTACTATTTTATATATATATATTTTTTTTTCTCTCATTCATAAAGGCAGCTTTTAGAAACCGTTTTACTCTAAATACTTCCTGGTAATTCTAGGTGCTGTAAGCTGTTCGTGCCTTTATTCCACCAGGGCGCGATCTTCTCACAAACTTGAAGACGGTCACTCCCCATTCACGTTTTACAACTTATTGTTAATGATAAAGAGACAGCTTTTTACACACAGTTTTAAACAAAGTACTGATATTATTCCTCTTCAACTCACCGCTTTGTTTTCTATGCAAAAACCACTTCGCCACAGAAGACTCGATATTATTGGCATAGCAAGTTCTGCTCTTCTCCTTTCAAAACGTGCTAAAAGCTGTATTTAAAAGAACAGATTGGCGGGGGTAATTCACACCCTTCAATGCCAGCTTAATATTTAGGTTAGTGGGAATCACAGAGGAATTAGGGATGGAAACTTCTTTGCTGGTGGTAGAAGCGGTCTGGTGAATTTTTAGAGAGAAGAGGCCGTCGATGTTTGAATGTAGAAAATTGTTCTGGCTGCAGCCTGCAGTATGGACTTGTTGGTGTGTGTAGCTCCCAGTGTTCTGACAGCGCGACGTTTTGGGGAAGCATGTGATTCAGCAGCTACCAGTGGGCTTCGTGCGGCGGAGATTTTGTGGCTGTTAGCGGAGTTGATAACAGAGGGTCGTTAAGAGAAGCCTACATGCAGTAGGCAAAGGAGTAATGTTTGCCGGCGGGGGACGTGCGGCGATTAACCTGTGCGGTAGTGAAAAGGAGTTAAAAAGAAGGAAGTGTGCGGATGCGGAAAGAATGGAATAATTGTGGTAGGCTGCCGGCTGAGTAGTTTGGTGAATGTTTGGTGTGGGTCCGGCGCTGCCGATTGGATGGTGGGGCTGCAGTGTGAGTCAGATAAAAAAAAAAAAACCAGGAGTAGGATCCAATGGGACTAACTGGCATGTATAGAGGCGTGTAATGCAAAAGGGCTGTTTTTGGTAGTTTTTCTCGCTCACGGCCATACCACCCTGAACACGCCCGATCTCGTCTGATCTTGGAAGCTAAGCAGGGTAGGGTCTGGTTAGTACTTGGATGGGAAACCACCTGGGAATACCAGGTGCTGTAAGCTTTTCTCACTTTTACTTTATACAGGGGGCGCTCCACTTCACGATTAATTTAAATCTATCACTCCCCTTCCATTTTACTATTTTATATATATATATATATTTTTGTCTCATTCATAAAGGCAGCTTTTAGAAACCGTTTTACTCTAAATACTTCCTGGTAATTCTAGGTGCTGTAAGCTGTTCGTGCCTTTATTCCACCAGGGCGCGATCTTCTCACCAACTTGAAGACTGTCACTCCCCATTCACGTTTTACAACTTATTGTTAATGATAAAGAGACAGCTTTTTACACACAGTTTTAAACAAAGTACTGATATTATTCCTCTTCAACTGACCGCTTTGTTTTCTATGCAAAAACCACTTCGCCACAGAAGACTCGATATTATTGGCATAGCAAGTTCTGCTCTTCTCCTTTCAAAACTTGCTAAAAGCTGTATTTAAAAGAGCAGGTTGGCCGGGGTAATTCACGCCCTTCAATGCCAACTTAATGTTTAGGTTAGTGGGAATCACAGAGGAATTAGGGATGGAAACTTCTTTGCTGGTGGTAGAAGCGGTCTGGTGAATTTTTAGAGAGATGAGGCCGTCGATGTTTCAATGTAGAAAATTGTTCTGGCTGCAGCCTGCAGTATGGACTTGTTGGTGTGTGTAGCTCCCAGTGTTCTGACAGCGCAATGTTTTGGGGAAGCATGTGATTCAGCAGCTACCAGTGGGCTTCGTGCAGCGGAGATTTTGTGGCTGTTAGCGGAGTTGATAACAGAGGGTCGTTAAGAGAAGCCTGCATGCGGTAGGCAAAGGAGTAATGTTTGCCGGAGGGGGACATGCGGCGATTAACCTGTGCGGTAGTGAAAAGGACTTAAAGAGAAGGAAGTGTGTGGATGCGGAAAGAATGGAATAATTGTGGTAGGCTGCCAGCTGAGTAGTTTGGTGAATGTTTGGTGTGGGTCCAGCACTGCCGATTGGATGGTGGGGCTGCAGTGTGAGTCAGATAAAAAAAAAAAAAAAACCAGGAGTAGGATACAATGGGACTAACTGGCATGTATAGAGGCGTGTAACACAAAAGGGCTGTTTTTGTTAGCAGCTCTTGCTTACGGCCATACCACCCTAAACACGCCCGATCTCGTCTGATCTCGGAAGCTAAGCAAGGTAGGGTCTGGTTAGTACTTGGATGGGAGGCCACCTGGGAATACCAGGTGCTGTAAGCTTTTCTCACTTTTACTTTATACAGGGGGCGCTCCACTTCACGATTAATTTAAATCTATCACTCCCCTTCCATTTTACTATTTTATATATATATTTTTTTTTCTCTCATTCATAAAGGCAGCTTTTAGAAACCGTTTTACTCTAAATACTGCCTGGTAATTCTAGCTGCTGTAAGCTGTTCGTGCCTTTATTCCACCAGGGCGCGATCTTCTCACAAACTTGAAGACTGTCACTCCCCATTCAAGTTTTACAACTTATTGTTAATAACAAAGAGACAGCTTTTTACACACAGTTTTAAACAAAGTACTGATATAATTCCTCTTCAACTCACCGCTTTGTTTTCTATGCAAAAACCACTTCACCACAGAAGACTCGATATTATTGGCATAGCAAGTTCTGCTCTTCTCCTTTCAAAACTTGCTAAAAGCTGTATTTAAAAGAACAGATTGGCCGGGGTAATTCACACCCTTCAATGCCAGCTTAATGTTTAGGTTAGTGGGAATCACAGAGGAATTAGGGATGGAAACTTCTTTGCTGGTGGTAGAAGCGGTCTGGTGAATTTTTAGAGAGAAGAGGCCGCCGATGTTTGAATGTAGAAAATTGTTCTGGCTGCAGCCTGCAGTATGGACTTGATGGCGTGTGTAGCTCCCAGTGTTCTGACAGCGCGACGTTTTGGGGAAGCATGTGATTCAACAGCTACCAGTGGGCTTCGTGCGGCGGAGATTTTGTGGCTGTTAGCGGAGTTGATAACAGAGGGTCGTTAAGAGAAGCCTGCATGCGGTAGGCAAAGGAGTAATGTTTGCTGGCGGGGGACGTGCGGCGATTAACCTGTGCGGTAGTGAAAAGGAGTTAAAGAGAAGGAAGTGTGCGGATGCGGAAAGAATGGAATAATTGTGGTAGGCTGCCGGCTGAGTAGTTTGGTGAATGTTTGGTGTGGGTCCGGCGCTGCCAATTGGATGGTGGGGCTGCAGTGTGAGTCAGATAAAAAAAAAAAAACAGGTGTAGGATCCAATGGGACTAACTGGCATGTATAGACGCGTGTAATGCAAAAGAGCTGTTTTTGGTAGTGTCTCTCGCTTACGGCCGTACCACCCTGAACACACCCGATCTCGTCCGATCTCGGTAAGCTAAGCAGGGTAAGGTCTGGTTAGTACTTGGAAGGAAGACCACCTGGAAATACCAGGTGCCGTAAGCTTTTCTCACTTTTACTTTATACAGGGGGCGCTCCACTTCACGATTAATTTAAATCTATCACTCCCCTTCCATTTTACTATTTTATATATATATATTTTTTTTCTCTCTTTCATAAAGGCAGCTTTTAGAAACCGTTTTACTCTAAATACTGCCTGGCAATTCTAGGTGCTGTAAGCTGTTCGTGCCTTTATTCCACCAGGACGCGATCTTCTCACAAACTTGAAGACTGTCACTCCCCATTCACGTTTTACAACTTATTGTTAATGATAAAGAGACAGCTTTTTACACACAGTTTTAAACAAAGTACTGATATAATTCCTCTTCAACTCACCGCTTTGTTTTCTATGCAAAAACCACTTCACCATAGAAGACTCGATATTATTGGCATAGCAAGGTCTGCTCTTCTCCTCCTTTCAAAACTCGCTAAAAGCTGTATTTAAAAGAGCAGGCTGGCCGGGGTAATTCACATCCTTCAATGCCAGATTAATGTTTAGGTTGGTGGGAATCACAGAGGAATTAGGGATGGAAACTTCTTTGCTGGTTGTAGAAGCGTTCTGGTGAATTTTTAGAGAGAAGAGGCCGTCGATGTTTGAATGTAGAAAATTGTTCTGGCTGCAGCCTGCAGTATGGACTTGTTGGCGTGTGTAGCTCCCAGTGTTCTGACAGCGCGACGTTTTGGGGAAGCATGTGATTCAACAGCTACCAGTGGGCTTCGTGCGGCGGAGATTTTGTGGCTGTTAGCGGAGTTGATAACAGAGGGTCGTTAAGAGAAGCCTGCATGCGGTAGGCAAAGGAGTAATGTTTGCTGGCGGGGGACGTGCGGCGATTAACCTGTGCGGTAGTGAAAAGGAGTTAAAGAGAAGGAAGTGTGCGGATGCGGAAAGAATGGAATAATTGTGGTAGGCTGCCGGCTGAGTAGTTTGGTGAATGTTTGGTGTGGGTCCGGCGCTGCCAATTGGCTGGTGGGGCTGCAGTGTGAGTCAGATAAAAAAAAAAAACAGGAGTAGGATCCAATGGGACTAACTGGCATGTATAGAGGCGTGTAATGCAAAAGGGCTGTTTTTGTTCGCGGCTCTCGTTTATGGCCATACCACCCTGAACACGCCCGATCTCGTCTGATCTCGGAAGCTAAGTGGGGTAGGGTCTGGTTAGTACTTGGATGGGTGACTGCCTGGGAATACCACGTGCTGTAAGCTTTTCTCACTTTTACTTTATACAGGGGGCACTCCACCTCACGATTAATTTAAATCTATCACTCCCCTTACTATTTTATATATTTCTTTTTTCTCTCATTCATTAAGGCAGCTTTTACACACGTTTTACTCTAAATACTGCCTGGTAATTCTAGGTGCTGTAAGCTGTTCGTGCCTTTATTCCACCAGGGCGCGATCTTCTCACAAACTTGAAGACTGTCACTCCCCATTCACGTTTTACAACTTATTGTTAATGATAAAGAGACAGCTTTTTACACACAGTTTTAAACAAAGTACTGATATTATTCCTCCGCTTTGTTTTCTATGCAAAAACCACTTCGCCACAGAAGACTCGATATTATTGGCATAGCAAGTTCTGCTCTTCTCCTTTCAAAACTTGCTAAAAGCTGTATTTAAAAGAACAGATTGGCCGGGGTAATTCACACCCTTCAATGCCAGCTTAATGTTTAGGTTAGTGGGAATCACAAAGGAATTAGGGATGGAAACTTCTTTGCTGGTGGTAGAAGCGGTCTGGTGAATTTTTAGAGAGAAGAGGCCGTCGATGTTTGAATGTAGAAAATTGTTCTGGCTGCAGCCTGCATTATGGACTTGTTGGTGTGTGTAGCTCCCAGTGTTCTGACAGCGTGACGTTTTGGGGAAGCATGTGATTCAGCAGCTACCAGTGGGCTTCGTGCGGCGGAGATTTTGTGGCTGTTAGCGGAGTTAATAACAGAGGGTCGTTAAGAGAAGCCTGCATGCAGTAGGCAAAGGAGTAATGTTTGCCGGCAGGGGACGTGCGGCGATTAACCTGTGCGGTAGTGAAAAGGAGTTAAAAAGAAGGAAGTGTGCGGATGCGGAAAGAATGGAATAATTGTGGTAGGCTGCCGGCTGAGTAGTTTGGTGAATGTTTGGTGTGGGTCCGGCGCTGCCGATTGGATGGTGGTGCTGCAGTGTGAGTCAGATAAAAAAAAAAAAAACAGGAGTAGAATCCAATGGGACTAACTGGCATGTATAGACGCGTGTAATGCAAAAGGGCTGTTTTTGGTAGCGTCTCACGCTTATGGCCATACCACCCTGAACACGCCTGATCTTGGAAGCTAAGCAGGGTAGGGTCTGGTTAGTACATGGATGGGAGACTTCCGGGGAATCCCAGGTGCTGTAAGCTTTTCTCACTTTTACTTTATACAGGGGGCGCTCCACTTCACGATGAATTTAAATCTATCACTCCCCTTCCATTTTACTATTTTATATATATATATTTTTTTTTTCTCTCATTCATAAAGGCAGCTTTTAGAAACCGTTTTACTCTAAATACTTCCTGGTAATTCTAGGTGCTGTAAGCTGTTCGTGCCTTTATTCCACCAGGGCGCGATCTTCTCACAAACTTGAAGACTGTCACTCCCCATTCACGTTTTACAACTTATTGTTAATGATAAAGAGACAGCTTTTTACACACAGTTTTAAACAAAGTACTGACATTATTCCTCTTCAACTGACCGCTTTGTTTTCTATGCAAAAACCACTTTGCCACAGAAGACTCGATATTATTGGCATAGCAAGTTCTGCTCTTCTCCTTTCAAAACTTGCTAAAAGCTGTATTTAAAAGAACAGATTGGCCGGGGTAATTTACACCCTTCAATGCCAGCTTAATGTTTAGGTTAGTGGGAATCACAGAGGAATTAGGGATGGAAACTTCTTTGCTGGTGGTAGAAGCGGTCTGGTGAATTTTTAGAGAGAAGAGGCCGTCGATGTTTGAATGTAGAAAATTGTTCTGGCTGTAGCCTGCAGTATGGACTTGTTGGTGTGTGTAGCTCCCAGTGTTCTGACAGCGCGACGTTTTGGGGAAGCATGTGATTCAGCAGCTACCAGTGGGCTTCGTGCGGCGGAGATTTTGTGGCTGTTAGCGGAGTTGATAACAGAGGGTCGTTAAGAGAAGCCTGCATGCAGTAGGCAAAGGAGTAATGTTTGCCGGCGGGGGACGTGCGGCGATTAACTTGTGCGGTAGTGAAAAGGAGTTAAAAAGAAGGAAGTGTGCGGATGCGGAAAGAATGGAATAATTGTGGTAGGCTGCCGGCTGAGTAGTTTGGTGAATGTTTGGTGTGGGTCCGGCGTTGCCGATTAGATGGTGGGGCTGCAGTGTGAGTCAGATAAAAAAAAAAAAAAACATTAGTAGGATCCAATGGGACCACCTGGCATGTATAGAGGCGTGTAATGCAAAAGGGCTGTTTTTGGTAGCATCTCTCGCTTATGGCCATGCCCGCCTGAACACGCCTGATCTCATCTGATCTCGGAAGCCAATCAGGGTAGGGTCTGATTAGTACTTGGATGGGAGACCTCCTGGGAATACCAGGTGCTGTAAGCTTTTCTCACTTTTACTTTATACAGGGGGCGCTCCACTTCACGATTAATTTAAATCTAGCACTCCCCTTCCATTTTACTATTTTATATATATATTTTTTTTCTCTCTTTCATAAAGCCAGCTTATAGAAACCGTTTTACTCTAAATACTTCCTGGTAATTCTAGGTGCTGTAAGCTGTTCGTGCCTTTATTCCACCAGGGCGCGATCTTCTCACAAACTTGAAGACTGTCACTCCCCATTCACGTTTTACAACTTATTGTTAATGATAAAGAGACAGCTTTTTACACACAGTTTTAAACAAAGTACTGATATTATTCCTCTTCAACTGACCGCTTTGTTTTCTATGCAAAAACCACTTCGCCACAGAAGACTCGATATTATTGGCATAGCAAGTTCTGCTCTTCTCCTTTCAAAACTTACTAAAAGCTGTATTTAAAAGAACAGATTGGCCGGGGTAATTCACACCCTTCAATGCCAGCTTAATGTTTAGGTTAGTGGGAATCACAGAGGAATTAGGGATGGAAACTTCTTTGCTGGTGGTAGAAGCGGTCTGGTGAATTTTTAGAGAGAAGAGGCCGTCGATGTTTGAATGTAGAAAATTGTTCTGGCTGTAGCCTGCAGTATGGACTTGTTGGTGTGTGTAGCTCCCAGTGTTCTGACAGCGCGACGTTTTGGGGAAGCATGTGATTCAGCAGCTACCAGTGGGCTTCGTGCGGCGGAGATTTTGTGGCTGTTAGCGGAGTTGATAACAGAGGGTCGTTAAGAGAAGCCTGCATGCAGTAGGCAAAGGAGTAATGTTTGCCGGCGGGGGACGTGCGGCGATTAACTTGTGCGGTAGTGAAAAGGAGTTAAAAAGAAGGAAGTGTGCGGATGCGGAAAGAATGGAATAATTGTGGTAGGCTGCCGGCTGAGTAGTTTGGTGAATGTTTGGTGTGGGTCCGGCGTTGCCGATTGGATGGTGGGGCTGCAGTGTGAGTCAGATAAAAAAAAAAAAAAACATTAGTAGGATCCAATGGGACCAACTGGCATGTATAGAGGCGTGTAATGCAAAAGGGCTGTTTTTGGTAGCATCTCTCGCTTATGGCCATGCCCGCCTGAACACGCCTGATCTCATCTGATCTCGGAAGCCAATCAGGGTAGGGTCTGGTTAGTACTTGGATGGAAGACCACCTGGGAATACCAGGTGCTGTAAGCTTTTCTCACTTTTACTTTATACAGGGGGCGCTCCACTTCACGATTAATTTAAATCTATCACTCCCCTTCCATTTTACTATTTTATATATATATATATTTTTTTCTCTCATTCATAAAGGCAGCTTTTAGAAACCGTTTTACTCTAAATACTTCCTGGTAATTCTAGGTGCTGTAAGCTGTTCGTGCCTTTATTCCACCAGGGCGCGATCTTCTCACAAACTTGAAGACTGTCACTCCCCATTCACGTTTTACAACTTATTGTTAATGATAAAGAGACAGCTTTTTACACACAGTTTTAAACAAAGTACTGATATTATTCCTCTTCAACTGACCGCTTTGTTTTCTATGCAAAAACCACTTCGCCACAGAAGACTCGATTTTATTGGCATAGCAAGTTCTGCTCTTCTCCTTTCAAAACTTGCTAAAAGCTGTATTTAAAAGAACAGATTGGCCGGGGTAATTCACACCCTTCAATGCCAGCTTAATGTTTAGGTTAGTGGGAGTCACAGAGGAATTAGGGATGGAAACTTCTTTGCTGGTGGTAGAAGCGGTCTGGTGAATTTTTAGAGAGAAGAGGCCGTCGATGTTTGAATGTAGAAAATTGTTCTGGCTGCAGCCTGCAGTATAGACTTGTTGGTGTGTGTAGCTCCCAGTGTTCTGACAGCGTGACGTTTTGGGGAAGCATGTGATTCAGCAGCTACCAGTGGGTTTCGTGCGGCGGAGATTTTGTGGCTGTTAGCGGAGTTGATAACAGAGGGTCGTTAAGAGAAGCCTGCATGCAGTAGGCAAAGGAGTAATGTTTGCCGGCGGGGGACGTGCGGCGATTAACCTGTGCGGTAGTGAAAAGGAGTTAAAAAGAAGGAAGTGTGCGGATGCGGAAAGAATGGAATAATTGTGGTAGGCTGCCGGCTGAGTAGTTTGGTGAATGTTTGGTGTGGGTCCGGCGCTGCCGATTGGATGGTGGTGCTGCAGTGTGAGTCAGATAAAAAAAAAAAAACAGGAGTAGGATCCAATGGGACTAAGTGGCATGTATAGACGCGTGTAATGCAAAAGGGCTGTTTTTGATATCATCTCTCGCTTACGGACATACCACCCTGAACACGTCCTATCTTGTCTGATCTCGGAAGCTAAGCAGTGTAGGGTCTGGTTAGTACTTGGATGGGAGACCACCTGGGAGTTCCAGGTGCTGTAAGCTTTTCTCACTTTTACTTTATACAGGGGGCGCTCCACTTCACGATTAATTTAAATCTATCACTCCCCTTCCATTTTACTATTTTATATATATATATATATTTTTCTCTCATTCATAAAGGCAGCTTTTAGAAACCGTTTTACTCTAAATACTTCCTGGTAATTCTAGGTGCTGTAAGCTGTTCGTGCCTTTATTCCACCAGGGCGCGATCTTCTCACAAACTTGAAGACTGTCACTCCCCATTCACGTTTTACAACTTATTGTTAATGATAAATAGACAGCTTTTTACACACAGTTTTAAACAAAGTACTGATATTATTCCTCTTCAACTGACCGCTTTGTTTTCTATGCAAAAACCACTTCGCCACAGAAGACTCGATATTATTGGCATAGCAAGTTCTGCTCTTCTCCTTTCAAAACTTGCTAAAAGCTGTATTTAAAAGAACAGATTGGCCGGGGTAATTCACACCCTTCAATGCCAGCTTAATGTTTAGGTTAGTGGGAATCACAGAGGAATTAGGGATGGAAACTTCTTTGCTGGTGGTAGAAGCGGTCTGGTGAATTTTTAGAGAGAAGAGGCCGTCGATGTTTGAATGTAGAAAATTGTTCTGGCTGCAGCCTGCAGTATGGACTTGTTGGTGTGTGTAGCTCCCAGTGTTCTGACAGCGTGACGTTTTGGGGAAGCATGTGATTCAGCAGCTACCAGTGGGCTTCGTGCGGCGGAGATTTTGTGGCTGTTAGCGGAGTTGATAACAGAGGGTCGTTAAGAGAAGCCTGCATGCAGTAGGCAAAGGAGTAATGTTTGCCGGCGGGGGACATGCGGCGATTAACCTGTGCGGTAGTGAAAAGGAGTTAAAAAGAAGGAAGTGTGCGGATGCGGAAAGAATGGAATAATTGTGGTAGGCTGCCGGCTGAGTAGTTTGGTGAATGTTTGGTGTGGGTCCGGCGCTGCCGATTGGATGGTGGGGCTGCAGTGTGAGTCAGATAAAAAAAAAAAAAAAACCAGGAGTAGGATCCAATGGGACTAACTGGCATGTATAGACGCGTGTAATGCAAAAGGGCTGTTTTTGGTAGCATCTCTCGCTTACGGCCATACCACCCTGAACACGCCCGATCTCGTCTGATCTCGGAAGCCAAGCAGGGTAGGTTTTGGTTAGTACTTGGATGGGAGACCTCCTGGGAATACCAGGCGCTGTAAGCCTTTCTCACTTTTACTTTATACAGGGGGCGCTCCACTTCACGATTAATTTAAATCTATCACTCCCCTTCCATTTTACTATTTTATACATATATATTTTTTTTTTTCTCTCATTCATAAAGGCAGCTTTTAGAAACCGTTTTACTCTAAATACTTCCTGGTAATTCTAGGTGCTGTAAGCTGTTCGTGCCTTTATTCCACCAGGGCGCGATCTTCTCACAAACTTGAAGACTGTCACTCCCCATTCACGTTTTACAACTTATTGTTAATGATAAAGAGACAGCTTTTTACACACAGTTTTAAACAAAGTACTGATATTTTTCCTCTTCAACTGACCGCTTTGTTTTCTATGCACAAACCACTTCGCCACAGAATACTCGATATTATTGGCATAGCAAGTTCTGCTCTTCTCCTTTCAAAACTTGCTAAAAGCTGTATTTAAAAGAACAGATTGGCCGGGGTAATTCACACCCTTCAATGCCAGCTTAATGTTTAGGTTAGTGGGAATCACAGAGGAATTAGGGATGGAAACTTCTTTGCTGGTGGTAGAAGCGGTCTGGTGAATTTTTAGAGAGAAGAGGCCGTCGATGTTTGAATGTAGAAAATTGTTCTGGCTGCAGCCTGCAGTATGGACTTGTTGGTGTGTGTAGCTCCCAGTGTTCTGACAGCGTGACGTTTTGGGGAAGCATGTGATTCAGCAGCTACCAGTGGGCTTCGTGCGGCGGAGATTTTGTGGCTGTTAGCGGAGTTGATAACAGAGGGTCGTTAAGAGAAGCCTGCATGCAGTAGGCAAAGGAGTAATGTTTGCCGGCGGGGGACATGCGGCGATTAACCTGTGCGGTAGTGAAAAGGAGTTAAAAAGAAGGAAGTGTGCGGATGCGGAAAGAATGGAATAATTGTGGTAGGCTGCCGGCTGAGTAGTTTGGTGAATGTTTGGTGTGGGTCCGGCGCTGCCGATTGGATGGTGGGGCTGCAGTGTGAGTCAGATAAAAAAAAAAAAAAAACCAGGAGTAGGATCCAATGGGACTAACTGGCATGTATAGACGCGTGTAATGCAAAAGGGCTGTTTTTGGTAGCATCTCTCGCTTACGGCCATACCACCCTGAACACGCCCGATCTCGTCTGATCTCGGAAGCCAAGCAGGGTAGGTTTTGGTTAGTACTTGGATGGGAGACCTCCTGGGAATACCAGGCGCTGTAAGCCTTTCTCACTTTTACTTTATACAGGGGGCGCTCCACTTCACGATTAATTTAAATCTATCACTCCCCTTCCATTTTACTATTTTATATATATATATTTTTTTTTTTTCTCTCATTCATAAAGGCAGCTTTTAGAAACCGTTTTACTCTAAATACTTCCTGGTAATTCTAGGTGCTGTAAGCTGTTCGTGCCTTTATTCCACCAGGGCGCGATCTTCTCACAAACTTGAAGACTGTCACTCCCCATTCACGTTTTACAACTTATTGTTAATGATAAAGAGACAGCTTTTTACACACAGTTTTAAACAAAGTACTGATATTTTTCCTCTTCAACTGACCGCTTTGTTTTCTATGCACAAACCACTTCGCCACAGAATACTCGATATTATTGGCATAGCAAGTTCTGCTCTTCTCCTTTCAAAACTTGCTAAAAGCTGTATTTAAAAGAACAGATTGGCCGGGGTAATTCACACCCTTCAATGCCAGCTTAATGTTTAGGTTAGTGGGAATCACAGAGGAATTAGGGATGGAAACTTCTTTGCTGGTGGTAGAAGCGGTCTGGTGAATTTTTAGAGAGAAGAGGCCGTCGATGTTTGAATGTAGAAAATTGTTCTGGCTGCAGCCTGCAGTATGGACTTGTTGGTGTGTGTAGCTCCCAGTGTTCTGACAGTGCGACGTTTTGGGGAAGCATGTGATTCAGCAGCTACCAGTGGGCTTCGTGCGGCGGAGATTTTGTGGCTGTTAGCGGAGTTGATAACAGAGGGTCGTTAAGAGAAGCCTACATGCAGTATACAAAGGAGTAATGTTTGCCGGCGGGGGACGTGCGGCGATTAACCTGTGCGGTAGTGAAAAGGAGTTAAAAAGAAGGAAGTGTGCGGATGCGGAAAGAATGGAATAATTGTGGTAGGCTGCCGGCTGAGTAGTTTGGTGAATGTTTGGTGTGGGTCCGGCGCTGCCGATTGGATGGTGGGGCTGCAGTGTGAGTCAGGTAAAAAAAAAAAAAAACAGGAGTAGGATCCAATGGGACTAACTGGCATGTATAGACGCGTGTAATGCAAAAGGGCTGTTTTTGGTAGCATCTCTCGCTTACGGCCATACCACCCTGAACAGGCCCGATCTCGTCTGATCTCGGAAGCTAAGCAGGTTAGGGTCTGGTTAGTACTTGGATGGGAGTCCACCTGGGAATACCAGGTGCTGTAAGCTTTTCTCACTTTTACTTTATACAGGGGGCGCTCCACTTCACGATTAATTTAAATCTATCACTCCCCTTCCATTTTACTATTTTATATATATATATTTTTTTTTTCTCTCATTCATAAAGGCAGCTTTTAGAAACCGTTTTACTCTAAATACTTCCTGGTAATTCTAGGTGCTGTAAGCTGTTCGTGCCTTTATTCCACCAGGGCGCGATCTTCTCACAAACTTGAAGACTGTCACTCCCCATTCACGTTTTACAACTTATTGTTAATGATAAAGAGACAGCTTTTTACATACAGTTTTAAACAAAGTACTGATATTATTCCTCTTCAACTGACCGCTTTGTTTTCTATGCAAAAACCACTTCGCCACAGAAGACTCGATATTATTGGCATAGCAAGTTCTGCTCTTCTCCTTTCAAAACTTGCTAAAAGCTGTATTTAAAAGAACAGATTGGCCGGGGTAATTCACACCCTTCAATGCCAGCTTAATGTTTAGGTTAGTGGGAATCACAGAGGAATTAGGGATGGAAACTTCTTTGCTGGTGGTAGAAGCGGTCTGCTGAATTTTTAGAGAGAAGAGGCCGTCGATGTTTGAATGTAGAAAATTGTTCTGGCTGCAGCCTGTAGTATGGACTTGTTGGTGTGTGTAGCTCCCAGTGTTCTGACAGCGCGACGTTTTGGGGAAGCATGTGATTCAGCAGCTACCAGTGGGCTTCGTGCGGCGGAGATTTTGTGGCTGTTAGCGGAGTTGATAACAGAGGGTTGTTAAGAGAAGCCTGCATGCAGTAGGCAAAGGCGTAATGTTTGCCGGCGGGGGACGTGCGGCGATTAACCTGTGCGGTAGTGAAAAGGAGTTAAAAAGAAGGAAGTGTGCGGATGCGGAAAGAATGGAATAATTGTGGTAGGCTGCCGGCTGAGTAGTTTGGTGAATGTTTGGTGTGGGTCCGGCGCTGCCGATTGGATGGTGGGGCTGCAGTGTGAGTCAGATAAAAAAAAAAAAAGAACATTAGTAGGATCCAATGGGACCAACTGGCATGTATAGAGGCGTGTAATGCAAAAGGGCTGTTTTTGGTAGCATCTCTCGCTTACGGCCATACCACCCTGAACACGCCCGATCTCATCTGATCTCGGAAGCCAAGCAAGGTAGGGTCTGGTTAGTACTTGGATGGGAGACCTCCTGGGCATACCAGGTGCTGTAAGCTTTTCTCACTTTTACTTTATACAGGGGGCGCTCCACTTCACGATTAATATAAATCTAGCACTCCCCTTCCATTTTACTATTTTATATATATATTTTTTTTCTCTCTTTCATAAAGCCAGCTTTTAGAAACCGTTTTACTCTAAATACTTCCTGGTAATTCTAGGTGCTGTAAGCTGTTCGTGCCTTTATTCCACCAGGGCGCGATCTTCTCACAAACTTGAAGACTGTCACTCCCCATTCACGTTTTACAACTTATTGTTAATGATAAAGAGACAGCTTTTTACACACAGTTTTAAACAAAGTACTGATATTATTCCTCTTCAACTGACCGCTTTGTTTTCTATGCAAAAACCACTTCGCCACAGAAGACTCGATATTATTGGCATAGCAAGTTCTGCTCTTCTCCTTTCAAAACTTGCTAAAAGCTGTATTTAAAAGAACAGATTGGCCAGGGTAATTCACACCCTTCAATGCCAGCTTAATGTTTAGGTTAGTGGGAATCACAGAGGAATTAGGGATGGAAACTTCTTTGCTGGTGGTAGAAGCGGTCTGGTGAATTTTTAGAGAGAAGAGGCCGTCGATGTTTGAATGTAGAAAATTGTTCTGGCTGCAGCCTGCAGTATGGACTTGTTGGTGTGTGTAGCTCCCAGTGTTCTGAAAGCGCGACGTTTTGGGGAAGCATGTGATTCAGCAGCTACCAGTGGGCTTCGTGCGGCGGAGATTTTGTGGCTGTTAGCGGAGTTGATAACAGAGGGTCGTTAAGAGAAGCCTGCATGCAGTAGGCAAAGGAGTAATGTTTGCCGGCGGGGGACGTGCGGCGATTAACCTGTGCGGTAGTGAAAAGGAGTTAAAAAGAAGGAAGTGTGCGGATGCGGAAAGAATGGAATAATTGTGGTAGGCTGCCGGCTGAGTAGTTTGGTGAATGTTTGGTGTGGGTCCGGCGCTGCCGATTGGATGGTGGGGCTGCAGTGTGAGTCAGGTAAAAAAAAAAAAAGAACATTAGTAGGATCCAATGGGACCAACTGGCATGTATAGAGGCGTGTAATGCAAAAGGGCTGTTTTTGGTAGCATCTCTCGCTTACGGCCATACCACCCTGAACACGCCCGATCTCGTCTGATCTCGGAAGCCAAGCAGGTTAGGGTTTGGTTCGTACTTGGATGGGAGACCTCCTGGGAATACCAGGTGCTGTAAGCTTTTCTCACTTTTACTTTATACAGGGGGCGCTCCACTTCACGATTAATTTAAATCTATCACTCCCCTTCCATTTTACTATTTTATATATATATATATATATATTTTTCTCTCATTCATAAAGGCAGCTTTTACACACCGTTTTACTCTAAATACTTCCTGGTAATTCTAGGTGCTGTAAGCTGTTCGTGCCTTTATTCCACCAGGGCACGATCTTCTCACAAACTTGAAAACTGTCACTCCCCATTCACGTTTTACAACTTATTGTTAATGATAAAGAGACAGCTTTTTACACACAGTTTTAAACAAAGTACTGATATTATTCCTCTTCAACTGACCGCTTTGTTTTCTATGCAAAAACCACTTCGCCACAGAAGACTCGATATTATTGGCATAGCAAGTTCTGCTCTTCTCCTTTCAAAACTTGCTAAAAGCTGTATTTAAAAGAACAGATTGGCCGGGGTAATTCACACCCTTCAATGCCAGCTTAATGTTTAGGTTAGTGGGAATCACAGAGGAATTAGGGATGGAAACTTCTTTGCTGGTGGTAGAAGCGGTCTGGTGAACTTTTAGAGAGAAGAGGCCGTCGATGTTTGAATGTAGAAAATTGTTCTGGCTGCAGCCTGCAGTATGGACTTGTTGGTGTGTGTAGCTCCCAGTGTTCTGACAGCGCGACGTTTTGGGGAAGCATGTGATTCAGCAGCTACCAGTGGGCTTCGTGCGGCGGAGATTTTGTGGCTGTTAGCGGAGTTGATAACAGAGGGTCGTTAAGAGAAGCCTGCATGCAGTAGGCAAAGGAGTAATGTTTGCTGGCGGGGGACGTGCGGCGATTAACCTGTGCGGAAGTGAAAAGGAGTTAAAGAGAAGGAAGTGTGCGGATGCGGAAAGAATGGAATAATTGTGGTAGGCTGCCGGCTGAGTAGTTTGGTGAATGTTTGGTGTGGGTCCGGCGTTGCCGATTGGATGGTGGGGCTGCAGTGTGAGTCAGATAAAAAAAAAAAAAAAAAACCAGGAGTAGGATCCAATGGGACCAACTGGCATGTATAGAGGCGTGTAATGCAAAAGGGCTGTTTTTGGTAGCGTCTCTCGCTTATGGCCATACCACCCTGAACACGCCCGATCTCGTCTGATCTTGGAAGCTAAGCAGGGTAGGGTCTGGTTAGTACTTGGATGGGAGACCACCTGGGAATACCAGGTGCTGTAAGCTTTTCTCACTTTTACTTTATACAGGGGGCGCTCCACTTCACGATTAATTTAAATCTATCACTCCCCTTCCATTTTACTATTTTATATATATATTTTTTTTTTCTCTCTTTCATAAAGGCAGCTTTTACACACCGTTTTACTCTAAATACTGCCTGGTAATTCTAGGTGCTGTAAGCTCTTCGTGCCTTTATTCCACCAGGGCGCGATCTTCTCACAAACTTGAAGACTGTCACTCCCCATTCACGTTTTACAACTTATTGTTAATGATAAAGAGACAGCTTTTTACACACAGTTTTAAACAAAGTACTGATATTATTCCTCTTCAACTGACCGCTTTGTTTTCTATGCAAAAACCACTTCGCCACAGAAGACTCGATATTATTGGCATAGCAAGTTCTGCTCTTCTCCTTTCAAAACTTGCTAAAAGCTGTATTTAAAAGAACAGATTGGCCGGGGTAATTCACACCCTTCAATGCCAGCTTAATGTTTAGGTTAGTGGGAATCACAGAGGAATTAGGGATGGAAACTTCTTTGCTGGTGGTAGAAGCGGTCTGGTGAATTTTTAGAGAGAAGAGGCCGTCGATGTTTGAATGTAGAAAATTGTTCTAGCTGCAGCCTGCAGTATGGACTTGTTGGTGTGTGTAGCTCCCAGTGTTCTGACAGCGCGACGTTTTGGGGAAGCATGTGATTCAGCAGCTACCAGTGGGCTTCGTGCGGCGGAGATTTTGTGGCTGTTAGCGGAGTTGATAACAGAGGGTCGTTAAGAGAAGCCTGCATGCAGTAGGCAAAGGAGTAATGTTTGCCGGCGGGGGACGTGCAGCGATTAACCTGTGCGGTAGTGAAAAGGAGTTAAAAAGAAGGAAGTGTGCGGATGCGGAAAGAATGGAATAATTGTGGTAGGCTGCCGGCTGAGTAGTTTGGTGAATGTTTGGTGTGGGTCCGGCGCTGCCGATTGGATGGTGGGGCTGCAGTGTGAGTCAGATAAAAAAAAAAAAAAGAACATTAGTAGGATCCAATGGGACCAACTGGCATGTATAGAGGCGTGTAATGCAAAAGGGCTGTTTTTGATAGCATCTCTCGCTTACGGCCATACCACCCTGAACACGCCCGATCTCGTCTGATCTCGGAAGCCAAGCAGGGTAGGGTCTGGTTAGTACTTGGATGTGAGACCACCTGGGAATACCAGGTGCTGTAAGCTTTTCTCACTTTTACTTTATACAGGGGGCGCTCCACTTCACGATTAATTTAAATCTATCACTCCCCTTCCATTTTACTATTTTATATATATATATTTTTTTTTTCTCTCATTCATAAAGGCAGCTTTTAGAAACTGTTTTACTCTAAATACTTCCTGGTAATTCTAGGTGCTGTAAGCTGTTCGTGCCTTTATTCCACCAGGGCGCGATCTTCTCACAAACTTGAAGACTGTCACTCCCCATTCACGTTTTACAACTTATTGTTAATGATAAAGAGACAGCTTTTTACACACAGTTTTAAACAAAGTACTGATATTATTCCTCTTCAACTGACCGCTTTGTTTTCTATGCAAAAACCACTTTGCCACAGAAGACTCGATATTATTGGCATAGCAAGTTCTGCTCTTCTCCTTTCAAAACTTGCTAAAAGCTGTATTTAAAAGAACAGATTGGCCGGGGTAATTCACACCCTTCAATGCCAGCTTAATGTTTAGGTTAGTGGGAATCACAGAGGAATTAGGGATGGAAACTTCTTTGCTGGTGGTAGAAGCGGTCTGGTGAACTTTTAGAGAGAAGAGGCCGTCGATGTTTGAATGTAGAAAATTGTTCTGGCTGCAGCCTGCAGTATGGACTTGTTGGTGTGTGTAGCTCCCAGTGTTCTGACAGCGCGACGTTTTGGGGAAGCATGTGATTCAGCAGCTACCAGTGGGCTTCGTGCAGCGGAGATTTTGTGGCTGTTAGCGGAGTTGATAACAGAGGGTCGTTAAGAGAAGCCTGCATGCAGTAGGCAAAGGAGTAATGTTTGCCGGCGGGGGACGTGCGGCGATTAACCTGTGCGGTAGTGAAAAGGAGTTAAAAAGAAGGAAGTGTGCGGATGCGGAAAGAATGGAATAATTGTGGTAGGCTGCCGGCTGAGTAGTTTGGTGAATGTTTGGTGTGGGTCCGGCGCTGCCGATTGGATGGTGGAGCTGCAGTGTGAGTCAGATAAAAAAAAAAAAAAGAACATTAGTAGGATCCAATGGGACCAACTGGCATGTATAGAGGCGTGTAATGCAAAAGGGCTGTTTTTGGTAGCATCTCTCGCTTACGGCCATACCACCCTGAACACGCCCGATCTCATCTGATCTCGGAAGCCAAGCAAGGTAGGGTCTGGTTAGTACTTGGATGGGAGACCTCCTGGGCATACCAGGTGCTGTAAGCTTTTCTCACTTTTACTTTATACAGGGGGCGCTCCACTTCACGATTAATATAAATCTAGCACTCCCCTTTCATTTTACTATTTTATATATATATTTTTTTTCTCTCTTTCATAAAGCCAGCTTTTAGAAACCGTTTTACTCTAAATACTTCCTGGTAATTCTAGGTGCTGTAAGCTGTTCGTGCCTTTATTCCACCAGGGCGCGATCTTCTCACAAACTTGAAGACTGTCACTCCCCATTCACGTTTTACAACTTATTGTTAATGATAAAGAGACAGCTTTTTACACACAGTTTTAAACAAAGTACTGATATTATTCCTCTTCAACTGACCGCTTTGTTTTCTATGCAAAAACCACTTTGCCACAGAAGACTCGATATTATTGGCATAGCAAGTTCTGCTCTTCTCCTTTCAAAACTTGCTAAAAGCTGTATTTAAAAGAACAGATTGGCCGGGGTAATTCACACCCTTCAATGCCAGCTTAATGTTTAGGTTAGTGGGAATCACAGAGGAATTAGGGATGGAAACTTCTTTGCTGGTGGTAGAAGCGGTCTGGTGAATTTTTAGAGAGAAGAGGCCGTCGATGTTTGAATGTAGAAAATTGTTCTGGCTGCAGCCTGCAGTATGGACTTGTTGGTGTGTGTAGCTCCCAGTGTTCTGACAGCGCGACGTTTTGGGGAAGCATGTGATTCAGCAGCTACCAGTGGGCTTCGTGCAGCGGAGATTTTGTGGCTGTTAGCGGAGTTGATAACAGAGGGTCGTTAAGAGAAGCCTGCATGCAGTAGGCAAAGGAGTAATGTTTGCCGGCGGAGGACGTGCGGCGATTAACCTGTGCGGTAGTGAAAAGGAGTTAAAAAGAAGGAAGTGTGCGGATGCGGAAAGAATGGAATAATTGTGGTAGGCTGCCGGCTGAGTAGTTTGGTGAATGTTTGGTGTGGGTCCGGCGCTGCCGATTGGATGGTGGAGCTGCAGTGTGAGTCAGATAAAAAAAAAAAAAGAACATTAGTAGGATCCAATGGGACCAACTGGCATGTATAGAGGCGTGTAATGCAAAAGGGCTGTTTTTGGTAGCATCTCTCGCTTACGGCCATACCACCCTGAACACGCCCGATCTCATCTGATCTCGGAAGCCAAGCAAGGTAGGGTTTGGTTAGTACTTGGATGGGAGACCTCCTGGGCATACCAGGTGCTGTAAGCTTTTCTCACTTTTACTTTATACAGGGGGCGCTCCACTTCACGATTAATATAAATCTAGCACTCCCCTTCCATTTTACTATTTTATATATATATTTTTTTTTCTCTCTTTCATAAAGCCAGCTTTTAGAAACCGTTTTACTCTAAATACTGCCTGGTAATTCTAGGTGCTGTAAGCTCTTCGTGCCTTTATTCCACCAGGGCGCGATCTTCTCACAAACTTGAAGACTGTCACTCCCCATTCACGTTTTACAACTTATTGTTAATGATAAAGAGACAGCTTTTTACACACAGTTTTAAACAAAGTACTGATATTATTCCTCTTCAACTGACCGCTTTGTTTTCTATGCAAAAACCACTTCGCCACAGAAGACTCGATATTATTGGCATAGCAAGTTCTGCTCTTCTCCTTTCAAAACTTGCTAAAAGCTGTATTTAAAAGAACAGATTGGCCGGGGTAATTCACACCCTTCAATGCCAGCTTAATGTTTAGGTTAGTGGGAATCACAGAGGAATTAGGGATGGAAACTTCTTTGCTGGTGGTAGAAGCGGTCTGGTGAATTTTTAGAGAGAAGAGGCCGTCGATGTTTGAATGTAGAAAATTGTTCTAGCTGCAGCCTGCAGTATGGACTTGTTGGTGTGTGTAGCTCCCAGTGTTCTGACAGCGCGACGTTTTGGGGAAGCATGTGATTCAGCAGCTACCAGTGGGCTTCGTGCGGCGGAGATTTTGTGGCTGTTAGCGGAGTTGATAACAGAGGGTCGTTAAGAGAAGCCTGCATGCAGTAGGCAAAGGAGTAATGTTTGCCGGCGGGGGACGTGCGGCGATTAACCTGTGCGGTAGTGAAAAGGAGTTAAAAAGAAGGAAGTGTGCGGATGCGGAAAGAATAGAATAATTGTGGTAGGCTGCCGGCTGAGTAGTTTGGTGAATGTTTGGTGTGGGTCCGGCGCTGCCGATTGGATGGTGGGGCTGCAGTGTGAGTCAGATAAAAAAAAAAAAAAGAACATTAGTAGGATCCAATGGGACCAACTGGCATGTATAGAGGCGTGTAATGCAAAAGGGCTGTTTTTGGTAGCATCTCTCGCTTACGGCCATACCACCCTGAACACGCCCGATCTCGTCTGATCTCAGAAGCCAAGCAGGGTAGGGTCTGGTTAGTACTTGGATGGGAGACCTCCTGGGCATACCAGGTGCTGTAAGCTTTTCTCACTTTTACTTTATACAGGGGGCGCTCCACTTCACGATTAATTTAAAACTAGCACTCCCCTTCCATTTTACTATTTTAAATATATATTTTTTTCTCTCTTTCATAAAGCCAGCTTTTAGAAACCGTTTTACTCTAAATACTTCCTGGTAATTCTATGTGCTGTAAGCTGTTCGTGCCTTTATTCCACCAGGGCGCGATCTTCTCACAAACTTGAAGACTGTCACTCCCCATTCACGTTTTACAACTTATTGTTAATGATAAAGAGACAGCTTTTTACACACAGTTTTAAACAAAGTACTGATATTATTCCTCTTCAACTGACCGCTTTGTTTTCTATGCAAAAACCACTTCGCCACAGAAGACTCGATATTATTGGCATAGCAAGGTCTGCTCTTCTCCTCCTTTCAAAACTTGCTAAAAGCTGTATTTAAAAGAACAGATTGGCCGGGGTAATTCACACCCTTCAATGCCAGCTTAATGTTTAGGTTAGTGGGAATCACAGAGGAATTAGGGATGGAAACTTCTTTGCTGGTGGTAGAAGCGGTCTGGTGAATTTTTAGAGAGAAGAGGCCGTCGATGTTTGAATGTAGAAAATTGTTCTGGCTGCAGCCTGCAGTATGGACTTGTTGGTGTGTGTAGCTCCCAGTGTTCTGACAGCGCGACGTTTTGGGGAAGCATGTGATTCAGCAGCTACCAGTGGGCTTCGTGCGGCGGAGATTTTGTGGCTGTTAGCGGAGTTGATAACAGAGGGTCGTTAAGAGAAGCCTGCATGCAGTAGGCAAAGGAGTAATGTTTGCCGGCGGGGGACGTGCGGCGATTAACCTGTGCGGTAGTGAAAAGGAGTTAAAAAGAAGGAAGTGTGCGGATGCGGAAAGAATGGAATAATTGTGGTAGGCTGCCGGCTGAGTAGTTTGGTAAATGTTTGGTGTGGGTCCGGCGCTGCCGATTGGATGGTGGGGCTGCAGTGTGAGTCAGATAAAAAAAAAAAAAAGAACATTAGTAGGATCCAATGGGACCAACTGGCATGTATAGAGGCGTGTAATGCAAAAGGGCTGTTTTTGGTAGCATCTCTCGCTTACGGCCATACCACCCTGAACACGCCCGATCTCGTCTGATCTCGGAAGCTAAGCAGGGTAGGGTCTGGTTAGTACTTGGATGGGAGACCTCCTGGGCATACCAGGTGCTGTAAGCTTTTCTCACTTTTACTTTATACAGGGGGCGCTCCACTTCACGATTAATTTAAATCTAGCACTCCCCTTCCATTTTACTATTTTATATATATATATTTTTTCTCTCTTTCATAAAGCCAGCTTTTAGAAACCGTTTTACTCTAAATACTTCCTGGTAATTCTAGGTGCTGTAAGCTTTTCTCACTTTTACTTTATACAGGGGGCGCTCCACTTCACGATTAATATAAATCTAGCACTCCCCTTTCATTTTACTATTTTATATATATATTTTTTTTCTCTCTTTCATAAAGCCAGCTTTTAGAAACCGTTTTACTCTAAATACTTCCTGGTAATTCTAGGTGCTGTAAGCTGTTCGTGCCTTTATTCCACCAGGGCGCGATCTTCTCACAAACTTGAAGACTGTCACTCCCCATTCACGTTTTACAACTTATTGTTAATGATAAAGAGACAGCTTTTTATACACAGTTTTAAACAAAGTACTGATATTATTCCTCTTCAACTGACCGCTTTGTTTTCTATGCAAAAACCACTTTGCCACAGAAGACTCGATATTATTGGCATAGCAAGTACTGCTCTTCTCCTTTCAAAACTTGCTAAAAGCTGTATTTAAAAGAACAGATTGGCCGGGGTAATTCACACCCTTCAATGCCAGCTTAATGTTTAGGTTAGTGGGAATCACAGAGGAATTAGGGATGGAAACTTCTTTGCTGGTGGTAGAAGCGGTCTGGTGAATTTTTAGAGAGAAGAGGCCGTCGATGTTTGAATGTAGAAAATTGTTCTGGCTGCAGCCTGCAGTATGGACTTGTTGGTGTGTGTAGCTCCCAGTGTTCTGACAGCGCGACGTTTTGGGGAAGCATGTGATTCAGCAGCTACCAGTGGGCTTCGTGCAGCGGAGATTTTGTGGCTGTTAGCGGAGTTGATAACAGAGGGTCGTTAAGAGAAGCCTGCATGCAGTAGGCAAAGGAGTAATGTTTGCCGGCGGGGGACGTGCGGCGATTAACCTGTGCGGTAGTGAAAAGGAGTTAAAAAGAAGGAAGTGTGCGGATGCGGAAAGAATGGAATAATTGTGGTAGGCTGCCGGCTGAGTAGTTTGGTGAATGTTTGGTGTGGGTCCGGCGCTGCCGATTGGATGGTGGAGCTGCAGTGTGAGTCAGATAAAAAAAAAAAAAGAACATTAGTAGGATCCAATGGGACCAACTGGCATGTATAGAGGCGTGTAATGCAAAAGGGCTGTTTTTGGTAGCATCTCTCGCTTACGGCCATACCACCCTGAACACGCCCGATCTCATCTGATCTCGGAAGCCAAGCAAGGTAGGGTTTGGTTAGTACTTGGATGGGAGACCTCCTGGGCATACCAGGTGCTGTAAGCTTTTCTCACTTTTACTTTATACAGGGGGCGCTCCACTTCACGATTAATATAAATCTAGCACTCCCCTTCCATTTTACTATTTTATATATATATTTTTTTTCTCTCTTTCATAAAGCCAGCTTTTAGAAACCGTTTTACTCTAAATACTGCCTGGTAATTCTAGGTGCTGTAAGCTCTTCGTGCCTTTATTCCACCAGGGCGCGATCTTCTCACAAACTTGAAGACTGTCACTCCCCATTCACGTTTTACAACTTATTGTTAATGATAAAGAGACAGCTTTTTACACACAGTTTTAAACAAAGTACTGATATTATTCCTCTTCAACTGACCGCTTTGTTTTCTATGCAAAAACCACTTCGCCACAGAAGACTCGATATTATTGGCATAGCAAGTTCTGCTCTTCTCCTTTCAAAACTTGCTAAAAGCTGTATTTAAAAGAACAGATTGGCCGGGGTAATTCACACCCTTCAATGCCAGCTTAATGTTTAGGTTAGTGGGAATCACAGAGGAATTAGGGATGGAAACTTCTTTGCTGGTGGTAGAAGCGGTCTGGTGAATTTTTAGAGAGAAGAGGCCGTCGATGTTTGAATGTAGAAAATTGTTCTGGCTGCAGCCTGCAGTATGGACTTGTTGGTGTGTGTAGCTCCCAGTGTTCTGACAGCGCGACGTTTTGGAGGAGCATGTGATTCAGCAGCTAACAGTGGGCTTCGTGCGGCGGAGATTTTGTGGCTGTTAGCGGAGTTGATAACAGAGGGTCGTTAAGAGAAGCCTGCATGCAGTAGGCAAAGGAGTAATGTTTGCCGGCGGGGGACGTGCGGCGATTAACCTGTGCGGTAGTGAAAAGGAGTTAAAAAGAAGGAAGTGTGCGGATGCGGAAAGAATGGAATAATTGTGGTAGGCTGCCGGCTGAGTAGTTTGGTGAATGTTTGGTGTGGGTGCGGCGCTGCCGATTGGATGGTGGTGCTGCAGTGTGAGTCAGATAAAAAAAAAAAAAGAACATTAGTAGGATCCAATGGGACCAACTGGCATGTATAGAGGCGTGTAATGCAAAAGGGCTGTTTTTGGTAGCATCTCTCGCTTATGGCCATACCACCCTGAACACGCCCGATCTCGTCTGATCTCGGAAGCCAAGCAGGGTAGGTTCTGGTTAGTACTTGGATGTGAGACCACCTGGGAATACCAGGTGCTGTAAGCTTTTCTCACTTTTACTTTATACAGGGGGCGCTCCACTTCACGAT
This sequence comes from Brienomyrus brachyistius, assembly GCF_023856365.1. NCBI lineage: Eukaryota > Metazoa > Chordata > Actinopteri > Osteoglossiformes > Mormyridae > Brienomyrus > Brienomyrus brachyistius. The sequence goes on from NC_064534.1 coordinate 40,711,806, forward strand.
TAATTTAAATCTATCACTCCCCTTCCATTTTACTATTTTATATATATATTTTTATTTTCTCTCTTTCATAAAGGCAGCTTTTACACACCGTTTTACTCTAAATACTGCCTGGTAATTCTAGGTGCTGTAAGCTCTTCGTGCCTTTATTCCACCAGGGCGCGATCTTCTCACAAACTTGAAGACTGTCACTCCCCATTCACGTTTTACAACTTATTGTTAATGATAAAGAGACAGCTTTTTACACACAGTTTTAAACAAAGTACTGATATTATTCCTCTTCAACTGACCGCTTTGTTTTCTATGCAAAAACCACTTCGCCACAGAAGACTCGATATTATTGGCATAGCAAGTTCTGCTCTTCTCCTTTCAAAACTTGCTAAAAGCTGTATTTAAAAGAACAGATTGGCCGGGGTAATTCACACCCTTCAATGCCAGCTTAATGTTTAGGTTAGTGGGAATCACAGAGGAATTAGGGATGGAAACTTCTTTGCTGGTGGTAGAAGCGGTCTGGTGAATTTTTAGAGAGAAGAGGCCGTCGATGTTTGAATGTAGAAAATTGTTCTGGCTGCAGCCTGCAGTATGGACTTGTTGGTGTGTGTAGCTCCCAGTGTTCTGACAGCGCGACGTTTTGGAGAAGCATGTGATTCAGCAGCTAACAGTGGGCTTCGTGCGGCAGAGATTTTGTGGCTGTTAGCGGAGTTGATAACAGAGGGTCGTTAAGAGAAGCCTGCATGCAGTAGGCAAAGGAGTAATGTTTGCCGGCGGGGGACGTGCGGCGATTAACCTGTGCGGTAGTGAAAAGGAGTTAAAAAGAAGGAAGTGTGCGGATGCGGAAAGAATGGAATAATTGTGGTAGGCTGCCGGCTGAGTAGTTTGGTGAATGTTTGGTGTGGGTGCGGCGCTGCCGATTGGATGGTGGTGCTGCAGTGTGAGTCAGATAAAAAAAAAAAAAAACAGGAGTAGGATCCAATGGGACTAACTGGCATGTATAGACGCGTGTAATGCAAAAGGGCTGTTTTTGGTAGCATCTCTCGCTTACGGCCATACCACCCTGAACACGCCCGATCTCGTCTGATCTCGGAAGCTAAGCAGGGTAGGGTCTGGTTAGTACTTGGATGGGAGACCTCCTGGGCATACCAGGTGCTGTAAGCTTTTCTCACTTTTACTTTATACAGGGGGCGCTCCACTTCACGATTAATTTAAATCTAGCACTCCCCTTCCATTTTACTATTTTATATATATATTTTTTTCTCTCTTTCATAAAGCCAGCTTTTAGAAACCGTTTTACTCTAAATACTTCCTGGTAATTCTAGGTGCTGTAAGCTGTTCGTGCCTTTATTCCACCAGGGCGCGATCTTCTCACAAACTTGAAGACTGTCACTCCCCATTCACGTTTTACAACTTATTGTTAATGATAAAGAGACAGCTTTTTACACACAGTTTTAAACAAAGTACTGATATTATTCCTCTTCAACTGACCGCTTTGTTTTCTATGCAAAAACCACTTCGCCACAGAAGACTCGATATTATTGGCATAGCAAGGTCTGCTCTTCTCCTCCTTTCAAAACTTGCTAAAAGCTGTATTTAAAAGAACAGATTGGCCGGGGTAATTCACACCCTTCAATGCCAGCTTAATGTTTAGGTTAGTGGGAATCACAGAGGAATTAGGGATGGAAACTTCTTTGCTGGTGGTAGAAGCGGTCTGGTGAATTTTTAGAGAGAAGAGGCCGTCGATGTTTGAATGTAGAAAATTGTTCTGGCTGCAGCCTGCAGTATGGACTTGTTGGTGTGTGTAGCTCCCAGTGTTCTGACAGCGCGACGTTTTGGGGAAGCATGTGATTCAGCAGCTACCAGTGGGCTTCGTGCGGCGGAGATTTTGTGGCTGTTAGCGGAGTTGATAACAGAGGGTCGTTAAGAGAAGCCTGCATGCAGTAGGCAAAGGAGTAATGTTTGCCGGCGGGGGACGTGCGGCGATTAACCTGTGCGGTAGTGAAAAGGAGTTAAAAAGAAGGAAGTGTGCGGATGCGGAAAGAATGGAATAATTGTGGTAGGCTGCCGGCTGAGTAGTTTGGTAAATGTTTGGTGTGGGTCCGGCGCTGCCGATTGGATGGTGGGGCTGCAGTGTGAGTCAGATAAAAAAAAAAAAAAGAACATTAGTAGGATCCAATGGGACCAACTGGCATGTATAGAGGCGTGTAATGCAAAAGGGCTGTTTTTGGTAGCATCTCTCGCTTATGGCCATACCACCCTGAACACGCCCGATCTCGTCTGATCTCGGAAGCTAAGCAGGGTAGGGTGTGGTTAGTACTTGGATGGGAGACCTCCTGGGAATACCAGGTGCTGTAAGCTTTTCTCACTTTTACTTTATACAGGGGGCGCTCCACTTCACGATTAATTTAAATCTATCACTCCCCTTCCATTTTACTATTTTATATATATATATATTTTTTTCTCTCATTCATAAAGGCAGCTTTTAGAAACTGTTTTACTCTAAATACTTCCTGGTAATTCTAGGTGCTATAAGCTGTTCGTGCCTTTATTCCACCAGGGCGCGATCTTCTCACAAACTTGAAGACTGTCACTCCCCATTCACGTTTTACAACTTATTGTTAATGATAAAGAGACAGCTTTTTACACACAGTTTTAAACAAAGTACTGATATTATTCCTCTTCAACTGACCGCTTTGTTTTCTATGCAAAAACCACTTCGCCACAGAAGACTCGATATTATTGGCATAGCAAGTTCTGCTCTTCTCCTTTCAAAACTTGCTAAAAGCTGTATTTAAAAGAACAGATTGGCCGGGGTAATTCACACCCTTCAATGCCAGCTTAATGTTTAGGTTAGTGGGAATCACAGAGGAATTAGGGATGGAAACTTCTTTGCTGGTGGTAGAAGCGGTCTGGTGAATTTTTAGAGAGAAGAGGCCGTCGATGTTTGAATGTAGAAAATTGTTCTGGCTGCAGCCTGCAGTATGGACTTGTTGGTGTGTGTAGCTCCCAGTGTTCTGACAGCGCGACGTTTTGGGGAAGCATGTTATTCAGCAGCTACCAGTGGGCTTCGTGCGGCGGAGATTTTGTGGCTGTTAGCGGAGTTGATAACAGAGAGTCGTTAAGAGAAGCCTGCATGCGGTAGGCAAAGGAGTAATGTTTGCCGGCGGGGGACGTGCGGCGATTAACCTGTGCGGTAGTGAAAAGGAGTTAAAAAGAAGGAAGTGTGCGGATGCGGAAAGAATGGAATAATTGTGGTAGGCTGCCGGCTGAGTAGTTTGGTAAATGTTTGGTGTGGGTCCGGCGCTGCCGATTGGATGGTGGGGCTGCAGTGTGAGTCAGATAAAAAAAAAAAAAAGAACATTAGTAGGATCCAATGGGACCAACTGGCATGTATAGAGGCGTGTAATGCAAAAGGGCTGTTTTTGGTAGCATCTCTCGCTTATGGCCATACCACCCTGAACACGCCCGATCTCGTCTGATCTCGGAAGCTAAGCAGGGTAGGGTGTGGTTAGTACTTGGATGGGAGACCTCCTGGGAATACCAGGTGCTGTAAGCTTTTCTCACTTTTACTTTATACAGGGGGCGCTCCACTTCACGATTAATTTAAATCTATCACTCCCCTTCCATTTTACTATTTTATATATATATATTTTTTTTTCTCTCATTCATAAAGGCAGCTTTTAGAAACTGTTTTACTCTAAATACTTCCTGGTAATTCTAGGTGCTATAAGCTGTTCGTGCCTTTATTCCACCAGGGCGCGATCTTCTCACAAACTTGAAGATTGTCACTCCCCATTCACGTTTTACAACTTATTGTTAATGATAAAGAGACAGCTTTTTACACACAGTTTTAAACAAAGTACTGATATTATTCCTCTTCAACTGACCGCTTTGTTTTCTATGCAAAAACCACTTCGCCACAGAAGACTCGATATTATTGGCATAGCAAGTTCTGCTCTTCTCCTTTCAAAACTTGCTAAAAGCTGTATTTAAAAGAACAGATTGGCCGGGGTAATTCACACCCTTCAATGCCAGCTTAATGTTTAGGTTAGTGGGAATCACAGAGGAATTAGGGATGGAAACTTCTTTGCTGGTGGTAGAAGCGGTCTGGTGAATTTTTAGAGAGAAGAGGCCGTCGATGTTTGAATGTAGAAAATTGTTCTGGCTGCAGCCTGCAGTATGGACTTGTTGGTGTGTGTAGCTCCCAGTGTTCTGACAGCGCGACGTTTTGGAGAAGCATGTGATTCAGCAGCTAACAGTGGGCTTCGTGCGGCAGAGATTTTGTGGCTGTTAGCGGAGTTGATAACAGAGGGTCGTTAAGAGAAGCCTGCATGCAGTAGGCAAAGGAGTAATGTTTGCCGGCGGGGGACGTGCGGCGATTAACCTGTGCGGTAGTGAAAAGGAGTTAAAAAGAAGGAAGTGTGCAGATGCGGAAAGAATGGAATAATTGTGGTAGGCTGCCGGCTGAGTAGTTTGGTGAATGTTTGGTGTGGGTGCGGCGCTGCCGATTGGATGGTGGTGCTGCAGTGTGAGTCAGATAAAAAAAAAAAAAAACAGGAGTAGGATCCAATGGGACTAACTGGCATGTATAGACGCGTGTAATGCAAAAGGGCTGTTTTTGGTAGCATCTCTCGCTTACGGCCATACCACCCTGAACACGCCCGATCTCGTCTGATCTCGGAAGCTAAGCAGGGTAGGGTCTGGTTAGTACTTGGATGGGAGACCTCCTGGGCATACCAGGTGCTGTAAGCTTTTCTCACTTTTACTTTATACAGGGGGCGCTCCACTTCACGATTAATTTAAATCTAGCACTCCCCTTCCATTTTACTATTTTATATATATATTTTTTTCTCTCTTTCATAAAGCCAGCTTTTAGAAACCGTTTTACTCTAAATACTTCCTGGTAATTCTAGGTGCTGTAAGCTGTTCGTGCCTTTATTCCACCAGGGCGCGATCTTCTCACAAACTTGAAGACTGTCACTCCCCATTCACGTTTTACAACTTATTGTTAATGATAAAGAGACAGCTTTTTACACACAGTTTTAAACAAAGTACTGATATTATTCCTCTTCAACTGACCGCTTTGTTTTCTATGCAAAAACCACTTCGCCACAGAAGACTCGATATTATTGGCATAGCAAGGTCTGCTCTTCTCCTCCTTTCAAAACTTGCTAAAAGCTGTATTTAAAAGAACAGATTGGCCGGGGTAATTCACACCCTTCAATGCCAGCTTAATGTTTAGGTTAGTGGGAATCACAGAGGAATTAGGGATGGAAACTTCTTTGCTGGTGGTAGAAGCGGTCTGGTGAATTTTTAGAGAGAAGAGGCCGTCGATGTTTGAATGTAGAAAATTGTTCTGGCTGCAGCCTGCAGTATGGACTTGTTGGTGTGTGTAGCTCCCAGTGTTCTGACAGCGCGACGTTTTGGGGAAGCATGTGATTCAGCAGCTACCAGTGGGCTTCGTGCGGCGGAGATTTTGTGGCTGTTAGCGGAGTTGATAACAGAGGGTCGTTAAGAGAAGCCTGCATGCAGTAGGCAAAGGAGTAATGTTTGCCGGCGGGGGACGTGCGGCGATTAACCTGTGCGGTAGTGAAAAGGAGTTAAAAAGAAGGAAGTGTGCGGATGCGGAAAGAATGGAATAATTGTGGTAGGCTGCCGGCTGAGTAGTTTGGTAAATGTTTGGTGTGGGTCCGGCGCTGCCGATTGGATGGTGGGGCTGCAGTGTGAGTCAGATAAAAAAAAAAAAAAGAACATTAGTAGGATCCAATGGGACCAACTGGCATGTATAGAGGCGTGTAATGCAAAAGGGCTGTTTTTGGTAGCATCTCTCGCTTATGGCCATACCACCCTGAACACGCCCGATCTCGTCTGATCTCGGAAGCTAAGCAGGGTAGGGTGTGGTTAGTACTTGGATGGGAGACCTCCTGGGAATACCAGGTGCTGTAAGCTTTTCTCACTTTTACTTTATACAGGGGGCGCTCCACTTCACGATTAATTTAAATCTATCACTCCCCTTCCATTTTACTATTTTATATATATATATATTTTTTTCTCTCATTCATAAAGGCAGCTTTTAGAAACTGTTTTACTCTAAATACTTCCTGGTAATTCTAGGTGCTATAAGCTGTTCGTGCCTTTATTCCACCAGGGCGCGATCTTCTCACAAACTTGAAGACTGTCACTCCCCATTCACGTTTTACAACTTATTGTTAATGATAAAGAGACAGCTTTTTACACACAGTTTTAAACAAAGTACTGATATTATTCCTCTTCAACTGACCGCTTTGTTTTCTATGCAAAAACCACTTTGCCACAGAAGACTCGATATTATTGGCATAGCAAGTTCTGCTCTTCTCCTTTCAAAACTTGCTAAAAGCTGTATTTAAAAGAACAGATTGGCCGGGGTAATTCACACCCTTCAATGCCAGCTTAATGTTTAGGTTAGTGGGAATCACAGAGGAATTAGGGATGGAAACTTCTTTGCTGGTGGTAGAAGCGGTCTGGTGAATTTTTAGAGAGAAGAGGCCGTCGATGTTTGAATGTAGAAAATTGTTCTGGCTGCAGCCTGCAGTATGGACTTGTTGGTGTGTGTAGCTCCCAGTGTTCTGACAGCGCGACGTTTTGGGGAAGCATGTGATTCAGCAGCTACAAGTGGGCTTCGTGCAGCGGAGATTTTGTGGCTGTTAGCGGAGTTGATAACAGAGGGTCGTTAAGAGAAGCCTGCATGCAGTAGGCAAAGGAGTAATGTTTGCCGGCGGGGGACGTGCGGCGATTAACCTGTGCGGTAGTGAAAAGGAGTTAAAAAGAAGGAAGTGTGCGGATGCGGAAAGAATGGAATAATTGTGGTAGGCTGCCGGCTGAGTAGTTTGGTGAATGTTTGGTGTGGGTCCGGCGCTGCCGATTGGATGGTGGGGCTGCAGTGTGAGTCAGATAAAAAAAATAAAAAACCAGGAGTTGGATCCAATGGGACTAACTGGCATGTATAGACGCGTGTAATGCAAAAGGGCTGTTTTTGGTAGCATCTCTCGCTTACGGCCATACCACCCTGAACACGCCAGATCTCATCTGATCTCGGAAGCTAAGTGGGGTAGGGTCTGGTTAGTACTTGGATGGGAGACTGCCTGGGAATACCACGTGCTGTAAGCCTTTCTCACTTTTACTTTATACAAGGGGCGCTCCACTTCACGATTAATTTAAATCTATCACTCCCCTTCCATTTTACTATTTTATATAGATATATTTTTTTTCTCTCATTCATAAAGGCAGCTTTTAGAAACCGTTTTACTCTAAATACTTCCTGGTAATTCTAGGTGCTGTAAGCTGTTCGTGCCTTTATTCCACCAGGGCGCGATCTTCTCACAAACTTGAAGACTGTCACTCCCCATTCACGTTTTACAACTTATTGTTAATGATAAAGAGACAGCTTTTTACACACAGTTTTAAACAAAGTACTGATATAATTCCTCTTCAACTCACCACTTTGTTTTCTATGCAAAAACCACTTCGCCACAGAAGACTCGATATTATTGGCATATTATCTGCTCTTCTCCTCCTTTCAAAACTTGCTAAAAGCTGTATTTAAAAGAGCAGGTTGGCCGGGGTAATTCACACCCTTCAATGCCAGATTAATGTTTAGGTTAGTGGGAATCACAGAAGAATTAGGGATGGAAACTTCTTTGCTGGTGGTAGAAGCGGTCTGGTGAATTTTTAGAGAGAAGAGGCCGTCGATGTTTGAATGTAGAAAATTGTTCTGGCTGCAGCCTGCAGTATGGACTTGTTGGCGTGTATAGCTCCCAGTGTTCTGACAGCGCGACGTTTTGGGGAAGCATGTGATTCAGCAGCTACCAGTGGGCTTCGTGCGGCGGAGATTTTGTGACTGTTAGCGGAGTTGATAACAGAGGGTCTTTAAGAGAAGCCTGCATGCGGTAGGCAAATGAGTAATGTTTGCCGGCGGGGGACGTGCGGCGATTAACCTGTGCGGTAGTGAAAAGGAGTTAAAAATAAGGAAGTGTGCGGATGCGGAAAGAATGGAATAATTGTGGTAGGCTGCCGGCTGAGTAGTTTGGTGAATGTTTGGTGTGGGTCCGGCGCTGCCGATTGGATGGTGGGGCTGCAGTGTGAGTCAGATAAAAAAAATAAAAAACAGGAGTAGGATCCAATGGGACTAACTGGCATGTATAGAGGCGTGTAATGCAAAAGGGCTGTTTTTGTTCACAGCTCTCGTTTATGGCCATACCACCCTGAACACGCCCGATCTCGTCTGATCTCGGAAGCTAAGCGGGGTAGGGTCTGGTTAGTACTTGGATGGGAGACTGCCTGGGAATACCACGTGCTGTAAGCTTTTCTCACTTTTACTTTATACAGGGGGCACTCCACCTCACGATTAATTTAAATCTATCACTCCCCTTCCATTTTACTATTTTATATATTTCTTTTTTCTCTCATTCATAAAGGCAGCTTTTACACACGTTTTACTCTAAATACTGCCTGGTAATTCTAGGTGCTGTAAGCTGTTCGTGCCTTTATTCCACCAGGGCACGATCTTCTCACAAACTTGAAGACTGTCACTCCCAATTCACGTTTTACAACTTATTGTTAATAATAAAGAGACAGCTTTTTACACACAGTTTTAAACAAAGTACTGATATAATTCCTCTTCAACTCACCGCTTTGTTTTCTATGCAAAAACCACTTCGCCACAGAAGACTTGATATTTTTGGCATAGCAAGGTCTGCTCTTCTCCTCCTTTCAAAACTTGCTAAAAGCTGTATTTAAAAGAGCAGGTTGGCCGGGGTAATTCACACCCTTCAATGCCAGCTTAATGTTTAGGTTAGTGGGAATCACAGAGGAATTAGGGATGGAAACTTCTTTGCTGATGGTAGAAGCGGTCTGGTGAATTTTTAGAGAGAAGAGGCCGTCGATGTTTCAATGTAGAAAATTGTTCTGGCTGCAGCCTGCAGTATGGACTTGTTGGCGTGTGTAGCTCCCAGTGTTCTGACAGCGTAACGTTTTGGGGAAGCATGTGATTCAACAGCTACCAGTGGGCTTCGTGCGGCAGAGATTTTGTGGCTGTTAGCGGAGTTGATAACAGAGGGTCATTAAGAGAAGCCTGCATGAGGTAGGCAAAGGAGTAATGTTTGCCGGCGGGGGACGTGCGGCGATTAACCTGTGCGGTAGTGAAAAGGACTTAAAGAGAAGGAAGTGTGCGGATGCGGAAAGAATGGAATAATTGTGGTAGGCTGCCGGCTGAGTAGTTTGGTGAATGTTTGGTGTGGGTGCGGCGCTGCCGATTGCATGGTGGTGCTGCAGTGTGAGTCAGATAAAAAAAAAAAAAAAACCAGGAGTATGATCCAATGGGACTAACTGGCATGTATAGACGCGTGTAATGCAAAAGGGCTGTTTTTGGTAGTGTCTCTCGCTTATGGCCATACCACCCTGAACACGCCTGATCTCGGAAGCTAAGTGGGGTAGGGTCTGGTTAGTACTTGGATGGGAGACTGCCTGGGAATACCACGTGCTGTAAGCTTTTCTCACTTTTACTTTATACAAGGGGCGCTCCACTTCACGATTAATTTAAATCTATCACTCCCCTTCCATTTTACTATTTTATATATATTTTTTTTTCTCTCATTCATAAAGGCAGCCTTTACACACCGTTTTACTCTAAATACTGCCTGGTAATTCTAGGTGCTGTGAGCTGTTCGTGCCTTTATTCCACCAGGGCGCGATCTTCTGACAAACTTGAAGACTGTCACTCCACATTCACGTTTTACAACTTATTGTTAATAATAAAGAGACAGCTTTTTACACACAGTTTTAAACAAAGTACTGATATAATTCCTCTTAAACTCACCGCTTTGTTTTCTATGCAAAAACCACTTCGCCACAGAATATTCGATATTATTGGCATATTATCTGCTCTTCTCCTCCTTTCAAAACTTGCTAAAAGCTGTATTTAAAAGAGCAGGTTGGCCGGGGTAATTCACACCCTTCAATGCCAGATTAATGTTTAGGTTAGTGGGAATCACAGAAGAATTAGGGATGAAAACTTCTTTGCTGGTGGTAGAAGCGGTCTGGTGAATTTTTAGAGAGAAGAGGCCGTCTATGTTTGAATGTAGAAAATAGTTCTGGCTGCAGCCTGCAGTATGGACTTGTTGGTGTGTGTAGCTCCCAGTGTTCTGACAGCGCGACGTTTTGGGGAAGCATGTGATTCAGCAGCTACCAGTGGGCTTCGTGCGGCGGAGATTTTGTGGCTGTTAGCGGAGTTGATAACAGAGGGTCGTTAAGAGAAGCCTGCATGAGGTAGGCAAAGGAGTAATGTTTGCCGTCGGGGGACGTGCGGCGATTAACCTGTGCGGTAGTGAAAAGGACTTAAAGAGAAGGAAGTGTGCGGATGCGGAAAGAATGGAATAATTGTGGTAGGCTGCCGGCTGAGTAGTTTGGTGAATGTTTGGTGTGGGTCCGGCGCTGCCGAATGGATGGTGGGGCTGCAGTGTGAGTCAGATAAAAAAAAAAAAAACATTAGTAGGATCCAATGGGACCAACTGGCATGTATAGAGGCGTGTAATGCAAAAGGGCTGTTTTTGGTAGCGTCTCTCGCTTATGGCCATGCCAGCCTGAACACGCCCGATCTCATCGGATCTCGGAAGACAATCAGGGAACGGTCTGGTTAGTACTTGGATGGGAGACCTCCTGGGAATACCTGGTGCTGTAAGCTTTTCTCACTTTTACTTTATACAGGGGGCACTCCACTTCACGATTAATTTAAATCTATCACTCCCCTTACGTTTTACTATTTTATATATATATTTTTTTTCGCTCATTCATAAAGGCAGCTTTTGCACACCGTTTAACTCTAAATACTGCCTGGTAATTCTAGGTGCTGTAAGCTGTTCGTGCCTTTCTTCCACCAGAGCGCGATCTTCTCACAAACTTGAAGACTGTCACTCCCCATTCACGTTTTACAACTTATTGTTAATGATAAAGAGACAGCTTTTTACACACAGTTTTAAACAAAGTACTGATATTATTCCTCTTCAACTGACTGCTTTGTTTTCTATGCAAAAACCACTTCGCCACAGAAGACTCGATATTATTGGCATAGCAAGTTCTGCTCTTCTCCTTTCAAAACTTGCTAAAAGCTGTATTTAAAAGAGCAGGTTGGCCGGGGTAATTCACACCCTTCAATGCCAGATTGATGTTTAGGTTAGTGGGAATCACAGAGGAATTAGGGATGGAAACTTCTTTGCTGGTGGTAGAAGCGGTCTGGTGAATTTTTAGAGAGAAGAGGCCGTCGATGTTTCAATGTAGAAAATTGTTCTGGCTGCAGCCTGCAGTATGGACTTGTTGGCGTGTGTAGCTCCCAGTGTTCTGACAGCGTAACGTTTTGGGGAAGCATGTGATTCAACAGCTACCAGTGGGCTTCGTGTGGCAGAGATTTTGTGGCTGTTAGCGGAGTTGATAACAGAGGGTCGTTAAGAGAAGCCTGCATGAGGTAGGCAAAGGAGTAATGTTTGCCGGCGGGGGACGTGCGGCGATTAACCTGTGCGGTAGTGAAAAGGACTTAAAGAGAAGGAAGTGTGCGGATGCGGAAAGAATGGAATAATTGTGGTAGGCTGCCGGCTGAGTAGTTTGGTGAATGTTTGGTGTGGGTGCGGCGCTGCCGATTGGATGGTGGTGCTGCAGTGTGAGTCAGATAAAAAAAAAAAAAACCAGGAGTATGATCCAATGGGACTAACTGGCATGTATAGACGCGTGTAATGCAAAAGGGCTGTTTTTGGTAGTGTCTCTCGCTTATGGCCATACCACCCTGAACACGCCCGATCTCGTCTGATCTCGGAAGCTAAGTGGGGTAGGGTCTGGTTAGTACTTGGATGGGAGACTGCCTTGGAATACCACGTGCTGTAAGCTTTTCTCACTTTTACTTTATACAAGGGGCGCTCCACTTCACGATTAATTTAAATCTATCACTCCCCTTCCATTTTACTATTTTATATATATATTTTTTTTCTCTCATTCATAAAGGCAGCCTTTACACACCGTTTTACTCTAAATACTGCCTGGTAATTCTAGGTGCTGTGAGCTGTTCGTGCCTTTATTCCACCAGGGCGCGATCTTCTGACAATCTTGAAGACTGTCACTCCACATTCACGTTTTACAACTTATTGTTAATAATAAAGAGACAGCTTTTTACACACAGTTTTAAACAAAGTACTGATATAATTCCTCTTAAACTCACCGCTTTGTTTTCTATGCAAAAACCACTTCGCCACAGAATATTCGATATTATTGGTATATTATCTGCTCTTCTCCTCCTTTCAAAACTTGCTAAAAGCTGTATTTAAAAGAGCAGGTTGGCCGGGGTAATTCACACCCTTCAATGCCAGCTCAATGTTTAGGTTAGTGGGAATCACAGAAGAATTAGGGATGAAAACTTCTTTGCTGGTGGTAGAAGCGGTCTGGTGAATTTTTAGAGAGAAGAGGCCGTCGATGTTTGAATGTAGAAAATTGTTCTGGCTGCAGCCTGCAGTATGGACTTGTTGGTGTGTGTAGCTCCCAGTGTTCTGACAGCGCGACGTTTTGGGGAAGCATGTGATTCAACAGCTACCAGTGGGCTTCGTGCGGCAGAGATTTTGTGGCTGTTAGCGGAGTTGATAACAGAGGGTTGTTAAGAGAAGCCTGCATGAGGTAGGCAAAGGAGTAATGTTTGCCGTCGGGGGACGTGCGGCGATTAACCTGTGCGGTAGTGAAAAGGACTTAAAGAAAAGGAAGTGTGCGGATGCGGAAAGAATGGAATAATTGTGGTAGGCTGCCGGCTGAGTAGTTTGGTGAATGTTTGGTGTGGGTCCGGCGCTGCCGATTGGATGGTGGGGCTGCAGTGTGAGTCAGATAAAAAAAAAAAAAACATTAGTAGGATCCAATGGGACCAACTGGCATGTATAGAGGCGTGTAATGCAAAAGGGCTGTTTTTGGTAGCATCTCTCGCTTATGGCCATGCCAGCCTGAACACGCCCGATCTCATCGGATCTCGGAAGCCAATCAGGGTAGGGTCTGGTTTGTACTTGGATGGGAGACCTCCTGGGAATACCAGGTGCTGTAAGCTCTTCTCACTTTTACTTTATACAGGGGGCACTCCACTTCACGATTAATTTAAATCTATCACTCCCCTTACGTTTTACTATTTTATATATATATTTTTTTTCGCTCATTCATAAAGGCAGCTTTTGCACACCGTTTAACTCTAAATACTGCCTGGTAATTCTAGGTGCTGTAAGCTGTTCGTGCCTTTCTTCCACCAGGGCGCGATCTTCTCACAAACTTGAAGACTGTCACTCCCCATTCACGTTTTACAACTTATTGTTAATGATAAAGAGACAGCTTTTTACACACAGTTTTAAACAAAGTACTGATATTATTCCTCTTTAACTGACCGCTTTGTTTTCTATGCAAAAACCACTTCGCCACAGAAGACTCGATATTATTGGCATAGCAAGTTCTGCTCTTCTCCTTTCAAAACTTGCTAAAAGCTGTATTTAAAAGAACAGATTGGCCGGGGTAATTCACACCCTTCAATGCCAGCTTAATGTTTAGGTTAGTGGGAATCACAGAGGAATTAGGGATGGAAACTTCTTTGCTGGTGGTAGAAGCGGTCTGGTGAATTTTTAGAGAGAAGAGGCCGTCGATGTTTGAATGTAGAAAATTGTTCTGGCTGCAGCCTGCAGTATGGACTTGTTGGTGTGTGTAGCTCCCAGTGTTCTGACAGCGCAACGTTTTGGGGAAGCATGTGATTCAGCAGCTACCAGTGGGCTTCGTGCGGCGGAGATTTTGTGGCTGTTAGCGGAGTTGATAACAGAGGGTCGTTAAGAGAAGCCTGCATGCAGTAGGCAAAGGAGTAATGTTTGCTGGCGGGGGACGTGCGGCGATTAACCTGTGCGGTAGTGAAAAGGAGTTAAAAAGAAGGAAGTGTGCGGATGCGGTAAGAATGGAATAATTGTGGTAGGCTGCCGGCTGAGTAGTTTGGTGAATGTTTGGTGTGGGTCCGGCGTTGCCGATTGGATGGTGGGGCTGCAGTGTGAGTCAGATAAAAAAAAAAAAAAAACCAGGAGTAGGATCCAATGGGACCAACTGGCATGTATAGAGGCGTGTAATGCAAAAGGGCTGTTTTTGGTAGCATCTCTCGCTTATGGCCATACCACCCTGAACACGCCCGATCTCGTCTGATCTCGGAAGCTAAGCAGGGTAGGGTCTGGTTAGTACTTGGATGGGAGACCACCTGGGACTACCAATTGCTGTAAGCTTTTCTCACTTTTACTTTAAACGGGGGGCGCTCCACTTCACGATTAATTTAAATCTATCACTCCCCTTCCATTTTACTATTTTATATATATTTTTTTTTTCTCTCTTTCATAAAGGCAGCTTTTACACACCGTTTTACTCTAAATACTTCCTGGTAATTCTAGGTGCTGTAAGCTGTTCGTGCCTATATTCCACCAGGGCGCGATCTTCTCACAAACTTGATGACTGTCACTCCCCATTCACGTTTTACAACTTATTGTTAATGATAAAGAGACAGCTTTTTACACACAGTTTTAAACAAAGTACTGATATTATTCCTCTTCAACTGACCGCTTTGTTTTCTATGCAAAAACCACTTCGCCACAGAAGACTCGATATTATTGGCATAGCAAGTTCTGCTCTTCTCCTTTCAAAACTTGCTAAAAGCTGTATTTAAAAGAACAGATTGGCCGGGGTAATTCACACCCTTCAATGCCAGCTTAATGTTTGGGTTAGTGGGAGTCATAGAGGAATTAGGGATGGAAACTTCTTTGCTGGTGGTAGAAGCGGTCTGGTGAATTTTTAGAGAGAAGAGGCCGTCGATGTTTGAATGTAGAAAATTGTTCTGGCTGCAGCCTGCAGTATGGACTTGTTGGTGTGTGTAGCTCCCAGTGTTCTGACAGCGCGACGTTTTGGGGAAGCATGTGATTCAGCAGCTACCAGTGGGCTTCGTGCGGTGGAGATTTTGTGGCTGTTAGCGGAGTTGATAACAGAGGGTCGTTAAGAGAAGCCTGCATGCAGTAGGTAAAGGAGTAATGTTTGCCGGCGGGGGACGTGCGGCGATTAACCTGTGCGGTAGTGAAAAGGAGTTAAAGAGAAGGAAGTGTGCGGATGCGGAAAGAATGGAATAATTGTGGTAGGCTGCCGGCTGAGTAGTTTGGTGAATGTTTGGTGTGGGTCCGGCGTTGCCGATTGGATGGTGGGGCTGCAGTGTGAGTCAGATAAAAAAAAAAAAAAAAAACAGGAGTAGGATCCAATGGGACCAACTGGCATGTATAGAGGCGTGTAATGCAAAAGGGCTGTTTTTGGTAGCGTCTCTCGCTTATGGCCATACCACCCTGAACACGCCCGATCTCGTCTGATCTCGGAAGCTAAGCAGGGTAGGGTCTGGTTAGTACTTGGATGGGAGACCACCTGGGAATACCAGGTGCTGTAAGCTTTTCTCACTTTTACTTTATACAGGGGGCGCTCCACTTCACGATTAATTTAAATCTATCACTCCCCTTCCATTTTACTATTTTATATATATATTTTTTTTTTTCTCTCATTCTTAAAGCCAGCTTTTAGAAACCGTTTTACTCTAAATACTTCCTGGTAATTCTAGGTGCTGTAAGCTGTTCGTGCCTTTATTCCACCAGGGCGCGATCTTCTCACAAACTTGAAGACTGTCACTCCCCATTCACATTTTACAACTTATTGTTAATGATAAAGAGACAGCTTTTTACACACAGTTTTAAACAAAGTACTGATATTATTCCTCTTCAACTGACCGCTTTGTTTTCTATGCAAAAACCACTTCGCCACAGAAGACTCGATATTATTGGCATAGCAAGTTCTGCTCTTATCCTTTCAAAACTTGCTAAAAGCTGTATTTAAAAGAACAGGTTGGCCGGGGTAATTCACACCCTTCAATGCCAGCTTAATGTTTAGGTTAGTGGGAATCACAGAGGAATTAGGGATGGAAACTTCTTTGCTGGTGGTAGAAGCGGTCTGGTGAATTTTTAGAGAGAAGAGGCCGTCGATGTTTGAATGTAGAAAATTGTTCTGGCTGCAGCCTGCAGTATGGACTTGTTGGTGTGTGTAGCTCCCAGTGTTCTGACAGCGCGACGTTTTGGGGAAGCATGTGATTCAGCAGCTACCAGTGGGCTTCGTGCGGCGGAGATTTTGTGGCTGTTAGCGGAGTTGATAACAGAGGGTCGTTAAGAGAAGCCTGCATGCAGTAGGCAAAGGAGTAATGTTTGCCGGCGGGGGACGTGCGGCGATTAACCTGTGCGGTAGTGAAAAGGAGTTAAAGAGAAGGAAGTGTGCGGATGCGGAAAGAATGGAATAATTGTGGTAGGCTGCCGGCTGAGTAGTTTGGTGAATGTTTGGTGTGGGTCCGGCGCTGCCGATTGGATGGTGGTGCTGCAGTGTGAGTCAGATAAAAAAAAAAAAAAAAAAAAAACAGGAGTAGGATCCACTTGGACTAACTGGCATGTATAGATTCGTGTAATGCAAATGGGCTGTTTTTGGTAGCATCTCTCGCTTACGGCCATACCACCCTGAACACGCCCGATCTCGTCTGATCTCGGAAGCTAAGCAGGGTAGGGTATGGTTAGTACTTGGATGGGAGACCACCTGGGAATACCAGGTGCTGTAAGCTTTTCTCACTTTTACTTTATACAGGGGGCCCTCCACTTCACGATTAATTTAAATCTATCACTCCCCTTACGTTTTACTATTTTATATATATTTTTTTTTTCGCTCATTCATAAAGGCAGCTTTTGCACACCGTTTAACTCTAAATACTGCCTGGTAATTCTAGGTGCTGTAAGCTGTTCGTGCCTTTCTTCCACCAGGGCGCAATCTTCTCACAAACTTGAAGACTGTCACTCCCCATTCACGTTTTACAACTTATTGTTAATGATAAAGAGACAGCTTTTTACACACAGTTTTAAACAAAGTACTGATATTATTCCTCTTTAACTGACCGCTTTGTTTTCTATGCAAAAACCACTTCGCCACAGAAGACTCGATATTATTGGCATAGCAAGTTCTGCTCTTCTCCTTTCAAAACTTGCTAAAAGCTGTATTTAAAAGAACAGATTGGCCGGGGTAATTCACACCCTTCAATGCCAGCTTAATGTTTAGGTTAGTGGGAATCACAGAGGAATTAGGGATGGAAACTTCTTTGCTGGTGGTAGAAGCGGTCTGGTGAATTTTTAGAGAGAAGAGGCCGTCGATGTTTGAATGTAGAAAATTGTTCTGGCTGCAGCCTGCAGTATGGACTTGTTGGTGTGTGTAGCTCCCAGTGTTCTGACAGCGCGACGTTTTGGGGAAGCATGTGATTCAGCAGCTACCAGTGGGCTTCGTGCGGCGGAGATTTTGTGGCTGTTAGCGGAGTTGATAACAGAGGGTCGTTAAGAGAAGCCTGCATGCAGTAGGCAAAGGAGTAATGTTTGCCGGCGGGGGACGTGCGGCGATTAACCTGTGCGGTAGTGAAAAGGAGTTAAAAATAAGGAAGTGTGCGGATGCGGAAAGAATGGAATAATTGTGGTAGGCTGCCGGCTGAGTAGTTTGGTGAATGTTTGGTGTGGGTCCGGCGCTGTCGATTGGATGGTGGGGCTGGAGTGTGAGTCAGACAAAAAAAAAAAAAAAAAAAAAAACAGGAGTAGGATCCACTTGGACTAACTGGCATGTATAGATTCGTGTAATGCAAATGGGCTGTTTTTGGTAGCATCTCTCGCTTACGGCCATACCACCCTGAACACGCCCGATCTCGGAAGCTAAGCAGGGTAGGGTCTGGTTAGTACTTGGATGGGAGACCTCCTGGGAATACCAGGTGCTGTAAGCTTTTCTCACTTTTACTTTATACAGGGGGCGCTCCACTTCACGATTAATTTAAATCTATCACTCCCCTTCCATTTTACTATTTTATATATATATATATTTTTCTCTCATTCATAAAGGTAGCTTTTACACACCGTTTTACTCTAAATACTTCCTGGTAATTCAAGGTGCTCTAAGCTGTTCGTGCCTTTATTCCACCAGGGCGCGATCTTCTCACAAACTTGAAGACTGTCACTCCCCATTCACGTTTTACAACTTATTGTTAATGATAAAGAGACAGCTTTTTACACACAGTTTTAAACAAAGTACTGATATTATTCCTCTTCAACTGACCGCTTTGTTTTCTATGCAAAAACCACTTCGCCACAGAAGACTCGATATTATTGGCATAGCAAGTTCTGCTCTTCTCCTTTCAAAACTTGCTAAAAGCTGTATTTAAAAGAACAGATTGGCCGGGGTAATTCACACCCTTCAATGCCAGCTTAATGTTTAGGTTAGTGGGAGTCACAGAGGAATTAGGGATGGAAACTTCTTTGCTGGTGGTAGAAGCGGTCTGGTGAATTTTTAGAGAGAAGAGGCCGTCGATGTTTGAATGTAGAAAATTGTTCTGGCTGCAGACTGCAGTATGGACTTGTTGGTGTGTGTAGCTCCCAGTGTTCTGACAGCGCGACGTTTTGGGGAAGCATGTGACTCAGCAGCTTCCAGTGGGCTTCGTGCGGCGGAGATTTTGTGGCTGTTAGCGGAGTTGATAACAGAGGGTCGTTAAGAGAAGCCTGCATGCAGTAGGCAAAGGAGTAATGTTTGCCGGCGGGGGACGTGCGGCGATTAACCTGTGCGGTAGTGAAAAAGAGTTAAAAAGAAGGAAGTGTGCGGATGCGGAAAGAATGGAATAATTGTGGTATGCTGCTGGCTGAGTAGTTTGGTGAATGTTTGGTGTGGGTCCGGCGCTGCCGATTGGATGGGGGGGCTGCAGTGTGAGTCAGATAAAAAAAAAAAAAAGAACATTAGTAGGATCCAATGGGACCAACTGGCATGTATAGAGGCGTGTAATGCAAAAGGGCTGTTTTTGGTAGCGTCTCTCGCTTATGGCCATACCACCCTGAACACGCCCGATCTCATCCGATCTCGTAAGCTAAGCAGGGTAGGGTCTGGTTAGTACTTGGATGGGAGACCTCCTGGGAATACCAGGTGCTGTAAGCTTTTCTCACTTTTACTTTATACAGGGGGCGCTCCACTTCACGATTAATTTAAATCTATCACTCCCCTTCCATTTTACTATTTTATATATATATATATTTTTCTCTCATTCATAAAGGTAGCTTTTACACACCGTTTTACTCTAAATACTTCCTGGTAATTCAAGGTGCTCTAAGCTGTTCGTGCCTTTATTCCACCAGGGCGCGATCTTCTCACAAACTTGAAGACTGTCACTCCCCATTCACGTTTTACAACTTATTGTTAATGATAAAGAGACAGCTTTTTACACACAGTTTTAAACAAAGTACTGATATTATTCCTCTTCAACTGACCGCTTTGTTTTCTATGCAAAAACCACTTCGCCACAGAAGACTCGATATTATTGGCATAGCAAGTTCTGCTCTTCTCCTTTCAAAACTTGCTAAAAGCTGTATTTAAAAGAACAGATTGGCCGGGGTAATTCACACCCTTCAATGCCAGCTTAATGTTTAGGTTAGTGGGAGTCACAGAGGAATTAGGGATGGAAACTTCTTTGCTGGTGGTAGAAGCGGTCTGGTGAATTTTTAGAGAGAAGAGGCCGTCGATGTTTGAATGTAGAAAATTGTTCTGGCTGCAGCCTGCAGTATGGACTTGTTGGTGTGTGTAGCTCCCAGTGTTCTGACAGCGTGACGTTTTGGGGAAGCATGTGACTCAGCAGCTTCCAGTGGGCTTCGTGCGGCGGAGATTTTGTGGCTGTTAGCGGAGTTGATAACAGAGGGTCGTTAAGAGAAGCCTGCATGCAGTAGGCAAAGGAGTAATGTTTGCCGGCGGGGGACGTGCGGCGATTAACCTGTGCGGTAGTGAAAAAGAGTTAAAAAGAAGGAAGTGTGCGGATGCGGAAAGAATGGAATAATTGTGGTATGCTGCTGGCTGAGTAGTTTGGTGAATGTTTGGTGTGGGTCCGGCGCTGCCGATTGGATGGTGGGGCTGCAGTGTGAGTCAGATAAAAAAAAAAAAGAACATTAGTAGGATCCAATGGGACCAACTGGCATGTATAGAGGCGTGTAATGCAAAAGGGCTGTTTTTGGTAGCGTCTCTCGCTTATGGCCATACCACCCTGAACACGCCCGATCTCATCCGATCTCGTAAGTTAAGTAGGGTAGGGTCTGGTTAGTACTTGGATGGGAGACCTCCTGGGAATACCAGGTGCTGTAAGCTTTTCTCACTTTTACTTTATACAGGGGGCGCTCCACTTCACGATTAATTTAAATCTATCACTCCCCTTCCATTTTACTATTTTATATATATATATATTTTTCTCTCATTCATAAAGGTAGCTTTTACACACCGTTTTACTCTAAATACTTCCTGGTAATTCAAGGTGCTCTAAGCTGTACGTGCCTTTATTCCACCAGGGCGCGATCTTCTCACAAACTTGAAGACTGTCACTCCCCATTCACATTTTACAACTTATTGTTAATGATAAAGAGACAGCTTTTTACACACAGTTTTAAACAAAGTACTGATATTATTCCTCTTCAACTGACCGCTTTGTTTTCTATGCAAAAACCACTTCGCCACAGAAGACTCGATATTATTGGCATAGCAAGTTCTGCTCTTCTCCTTTCAAAACTTGCTAAAAGCTGTATTTGAAAGAACAGATTGGCCGGGGTAATTCACACCCTTCAATGCCAGCTTAATGTTTAGGTTAGTGGGAGTCACAGAGGAATTAGGGATGGAAACTTCTTTGCTGGTGGTAGAAGCGGTCTGGTGAATTTTTAGAGAGAAGAGGCCGTCGATGTTTGAATGTAGAAAATTGTTCTGGCTGCAGCCTGCAGTATGGACTTGTTGGTGTGTGTAGCTCCCAGTGTTCTGACAGCGCGACGTTTTGGGGAAGCATGTGATTCAGCAGCTACCAGTGGGCTTCGTGCGGCAGAGATTTTGTGGCTGTTAGTGGAGTTGATAACAGAGGGTCGTTAAGAGAAGCCTGCATGCAGTAGGCAAAGGAGTAATGTTTGCCGGCGGGGGACGTGCGGCGATTAACCTGTGCGGTAGTGAAAAGGAGTTAAAAAGAAGGAAGTGTGCGGATGCGGAAAGAATGGAATAATTGTGGGAGGCTGCTGGCTGAGTAGTTTGGTGAATGTTTGGTGTGGGTCCGGCGCTGCCGATTGGATGGTGGGGCTGCAGTGTGAGTCAGATAAAAAAAAAAAAAAGAACATTAGTAGGATCCAATGGGACCAACTGGCATGTATAGAGGCGTGTAATGCAAAAGGGCTGTTTTTGGTAGCATCTCTCGCTTACGGCCATACCACCCTGAACACGCCTGATCTCGTCTGATCTCGGAAGCTAAGCAGGGTAGGGTCTGGTTAGTACTTGGATGGGAGACCACCTGGGAATACCAGGTGCTGTAAGCTTTTCTCACTTTTACTTTATACAGGGGGCGCTCCACTTCACGATTAATTTAAATCTATCACTCCCCTTCCATTTTACTATTTTATATATATATTTTTTTTTTCTCTCATTCATAAAGGCAGCTTTTAGAAACCGTTTTACTCTAAATACTTCCTGGTAATTCTAGGTGCTGTAAGCTGTTCGTGCCTTTATTCCACCAGGGCGCGATCTTCTCACAAACTTGAAGACTATCACTCCCCATTCACATTTTACAACTTATTGTTAATGATAAAGAGACAGCTTTTTACACACAGTTTTAAACAAAGTACTGATATTATTCCTCTTCAACTGACCGCTTTGTTTTCTATGCAAAAACCACTTCGCCACAGAAGACTCGATATTATTGGCATAGCAAGTTCTGCTCTTCTCCTTTCAAAACTTGCTAAAAGCTGTATTTAATAGAACAGATTGGCCGGGGTAATTCACACCCTTCAATGCCAGCTTAATGTTTAGGTTAGTGGGAGTCACAGAGGAATTAGGGATGGAAACTTCTTTGCTGGTGGTAGAAGCGGTCTGGTGAATTTTTAGAGAGAAGAGGCCGTCGATGTTTGAATGTAGAAAATTGTTCTGGCTGCAGCCTGCAGTATGGACTTGTTGGTGTGTGTAGCTCCCAGTGTTCTGACAGCGCGACGTTTTGGGGAAGCATGTGATTCAGCAGCTACCAGTGGGCTTCGTGCGGCAGAGATTTTGTGGCTGTTAGCGGAGTTGATAACAGAGGGTCGTTAAGAGAAGCCTGCATGCAGTAGGCAAAGGAGTAATGTTTGCCGGCGGGGGACGTGCGGCGATTAACCTGTGCGGTAGTGAAAAGGAGTTAAAAAGAAGGAAGTGTGCGGATGCGGAAAGAATGGAATAATTGTGGTAGGCTGCCGGCTGAGTAGTTTGGTGAATGTTTGGTGTGGGTCCGGCGCTGCCGATTGGATGGTGGGGCTGCAGTGTGAGTCAGATAAAAAAAAAAAAAAAAGAACATTAGTAGGATCCAATGGGACCAACTGGCATGTATAGAGGCGTGTAATGCAAAAGGGCTGTTTTTGGTAGCATCTCTCGCTTACGGCCATACCACCCTGAACACGCCCGATCTCGTCTAATCTCGGAAGCTAAGCAGGGTAGGGTCTGGTTAGTCCTTGGATGGGAGACCACCTGGGAATACCAGGTGCTGTAAGCTTTTCTCACTTTTACTTTATACAGGGGGCGCTCCACTTCACGATTAATTTAAATCTATCACTCCCCTTCCATTTTACTATTTTATATATATATATATATTTTTCTCTCATTCATAAAGGTAGCTTTTACACACCGTTTTACTCTAAATACTTCCTGGTAATTCAAGGTGCTCTAAGCTGTTCGTGCCTTTATTCCACCAGGGCGCGATCTTCTCACAAACTTGAAGACTGTCACTCCCCATTCACGTTTTACAACTTATTGTTAATGATAAAGAGACAGCTTTTTACACACAGTTTTAAACAAAGTACTGATATTATTCCTCTTCAACTGACCGCTTTGTTTTCTATGCAAAAACCACTTCGCCACAGAAGACTCGATATTATTGGCATAGCAAGTTCTGCTCTTCTCCTTTCAAAACTTGCTAAAAGCTGTATTTAAAAGAACAGATTGGCCGGGGTAATTCACACCCTTCAATGCCAGCTTAATGTTTAGGTTAGTGGGAGTCACAGAGGAATTAGGGATGGAAACTTCTTTGCTGGTGGTAGAAGCGGTCTGGTGAATTTTTAGAGAGAAGAGGCCGTCGATGTTTGAATGTAGAAAATTGTTCTGGCTGCAGACTGCAGTATGGACTTGTTGGTGTGTGTAGCTCCCAGTGTTCTGACAGCGCGACGTTTTGGGGAAGCATGTGACTCAGCAGCTTCCAGTGGGCTTCGTGCGGCGGAGATTTTGTGGCTGTTAGCGGAGTTGATAACAGAGGGTCGTTAAGAGAAGCCTGCATGCAGTAGGCAAAGGAGTAATGTTTGCCGGCGGGGGACGTGCGGCGATTAACCTGTGCGGTAGTGAAAAAGAGTTAAAAAGAAGGAAGTGTGCGGATGCGGAAAGAATGGAATAATTGTGGTATGCTGCTGGCTGAGTAGTTTGGTGAATGTTTGGTGTGGGTCCGGCGCTGCCGATTGGATGGTGGGGCTGCAGTGTGAGTCAGATAAAAAAAAAAAAAAGAACATTAGTAGGATCCAATGGGACCAACTGGCATGTATAGAGGCGTGTAATGCAAAAGGGCTGTTTTTGGTAGCGTCTCTCGCTTATGGCCATACCACCCTGAACACGCCCGATCTCATCCGATCTCGTAAGCTAAGCAGGGTAGGGTCTGGTTAGTACTTGGATGGGAGACCTCCTGGGAATACCAGGTGCTGTAAGCTTTTCTCACTTTTACTTTATACAGGGGGCGCTCCACTTCACGATTAATTTAAATCTATCACTCCCCTTCCATTTTACTATTTTATATATATATATATATTTTTCTCTCATTCATAAAGGTAGCTTTTACACACCGTTTTACTCTAAATACTTCCTGGTAATTCAAGGTGCTCTAAGCTGTTCGTGCCTTTATTCCACCAGGGCGCGATCTTCTCACAAACTTGAAGACTGTCACTCCCCATTCACGTTTTACAACTTATTGTTAATGATAAAGAGACAGCTTTTTACACACAGTTTTAAACAAAGTACTGATATTATTCCTCTTCAACTGACCGCTTTGTTTTCTATGCAAAAACCACTTCGCCACAGAAGACTCGATATTATTGGCATAGCAAGTTCTGCTCTTCTCCTTTCAAAACTTGCTAAAAGCTGTATTTAAAAGAACAGATTGGCCGGGGTAATTCACACCCTTCAATGCCAGCTTAATGTTTAGGTTAGTGGGAGTCACAGAGGAATTAGGGATGGAAACTTCTTTGCTGGTGGTAGAAGCGGTCTGGTGAATTTTTAGAGAGAAGAGGCCGTCGATGTTTGAATGTAGAAAATTGTTCTGGCTGCAGCCTGCAGTATGGACTTGTTGGTGTGTGTAGCTCCCAGTGTTCTGACAGCGTGACGTTTTGGGGAAGCATGTGACTCAGCAGCTTCCAGTGGGCTTCGTGCGGCAGAGATTTTGTGGCTGTTAGCGGAGTTGATAACAGAGGGTCGTTAAGAGAAGCCTGCATGCAGTAGGCAAAGGAGTAATGTTTGCCGGCGGGGGACGTGCGGCGATTAACCTGTGCGGTAGTGAAAAGGAGTTAAAAAGAAGGAAGTGTGCGGATGCGGAAAGAATGGAATAATTGTGGGAGGCTGCTGGCTGAGTAGTTTGGTGAATGTTTGGTGTGGGTCCGGCGCTGCCGATTGGATGGTGGGGCTGCAGTGTGAGTCAGATAAAAAAAAAAAAAAGAACATTAGTAGGATCCAATGGGACCAACTGGCATGTATAGAGGCGTGTAATGCAAAAGGGCTGTTTTTGGTAGCATCTCTCGCTTACGGCCATACCACCCTGAACACGCCTGATCTCGTCTGATCTCGGAAGCTAAGCAGGGTAGGGTCTGGTTAGTACTTGGATGGGAGACCACCTGGGAATACCAGGTGCTGTAAGCTTTTCTCACTTTTACTTTATACAGGGGGCGCTCCACTTCACGATTAATTTAAATCTATCACTCCCCTTCCATTTTACTATTTTATATATATATATTTTTTTTCTCTCATTCATAAAGGCAGCTTTTAGAAACCGTTTTACTCTAAATACTTCCTGGTAATTCTAGGTGCTGTAAGCTGTTCGTGCCTTTATTCCACCAGGGCGCGATCTTCTCACAAACTTGAAGACTATCACTCCCCATTCACATTTTACAACTTATTGTTAATGATAAAGAGACAGCTTTTTACACACAGTTTTAAACAAAGTACTGATATTATTCCTCTTCAACTGACCGCTTTGTTTTCTATGCAAAAACCACTTCGCCACAGAAGACTCGATATTATTGGCATAGCAAGTTCTGCTCTTCTCCTTTCAAAACTTGCTAAAAGCTGTATTTAAAAGAACAGATTGGCCGGGGTAATTCACACCCTTCAATGCCAGCTTAATGTTTAGGTTAGTGGGAGTCACAGAGGAATTAGGGATGGAAACTTCTTTGCTGGTGGTAGAAGCGGTCTGGTGAATTTTTAGAGAGAAGAGGCCGTCGATGTTTGAATGTAGAAAATTGTTCTGGTTGCAGCCTGCAGTATGGACTTGTTGGTGTGTGTAGCTCCCAGTGTTCTGACAGCGCAACGTTTTGGGGAAGCATGTGATTCAGCAGCTACCAGTGGGCTTCGTGCGGCGGAGATTTTGTGGCTGTTAGCGGAGTTGATAACAGAGGGTCGTTAAGAGAAGCCTGCATGCAGTAGGCAAAGGAGTAATGTTTGCCGGCGGGGGACGTGCGGCGATTAACCTGTGCGGTAGTGAAAAGGAGTTAAAAAGAAGGAAGTGTGCGGATGCGGAAAGAATGGAATAATTGTGGTAGGCTGCTGGCTGAGTAGTTTGGTGAATGTTTGGTGTGGGTCCGGCGCTGCCGATTGGATGGTGGGGCTGCAGTGTGAGTCAGATAAAAAAAAAAAAAAGAACATTAGTAGGATCCAATGGGACCAACTGGCATGTATAGAGGCGTGTAATGCAAAAGGGCTGTTTTTGGTAGCATCTCTCGCTTACGGCCATACCACCCTGAACACGCCCGATCTCGTCTAATCTCGGAAGCTAAGCAGGGTAGGGTCTGGTTAGTACTTGGATGGGAGACCACCTGGGAATACCAGGTGCTGTAAGCTTTTCTCACTTTTACTTTATACAGGGGGCGCTCCACTTCACGATTAATTTAAATCTATCACTCCCCATCCATTTTACTATTTTATATATATATATTTTTTTTTTTTCTCTCATTCATAAAGGCAGCTTTTAGAAACCGTTTTACTCTAAATACTTCCTGGTAATTCTAGCTGCTGTAAGCTGTTCGTGCCTTTATTCCACCAGGGCGCGATCTTCTCACAAACTTGAAGACTGTCACTCCCCATTCACGTTTTACAACTTATTGTTAATGATAAAGAGACAGCTTTTTACACACAGTTTTAAACAAAGTACTGATATTATTCCTCTTCAACTGACCGCTTTGTTTTCTGTGCAAAAACCACTTCGCCACAGAAGACTCGATATTATTGGCATAGCAAGTTCTGCTCTTCTCCTTTCAAAACTTGCTAAAAGCTGTATTTAAAAGAACAGATTGGCCGGGGTAATTCACACCCTTCAATGCCAGCTTAATGTTTAGGTTAGTGGGAATCACAGAGGAATTAGGGATGGAAACTTCTTTGCTGGTGGTAGAAGCGGTCTGGTGAATTTTTAGAGAGAAGAGGCCGTCGATGTTTGAATGTAGAAAATTGTTCTGGCTGCAGCCTGCAGTATGGACTTGTTGGTGTGTGTAGCTCCCAGTGTTCTGACAGCGCGACGTTTTGGGGAAGCATGTGATTCAGCAGCTACCAGTGGGCTTCGTGCGGCAGAGATTTTGTGGCTGTTAGCGGAGTTGATAACAGAGGGTCGTTAAGAGAAGCCTGCATGCAGTAGGCAAAGGAGTAATGTTTGCCGGCGGGGGACGTGCGGCGATTAACCTGTGCGGTAGTGAAAAGAAGTTAAAAAGAAGGAAGAGTGCGGATGCGGAAAGAATGGAATAATTGTGGTAGGCTGCCGGCTGAGTAGTTTGGTGAATGTTTGGTGTGGGTCCGGCGCTGCCGATTGGATGGTGGTGCTGCAGTGTGAGTCAGATTAAAAATAAAAAAAAAACCAGGAGTAGGATCCAATGGGACTAACTGGCATGTATAGACGCGTGTAATGCAAAAGGGCTGTTTTTGGTCGCGTCTCTCGCTTATGGCCATACCACCCTGAACACGCCCGATCTCATCCGATCTCGGAAGCCAAGCAGGGTAGGGTCTGGTTAGTACTTGGATGGGAGACCTCCTGGGAATACCAGGTGCTGTAAGCTTTTCTCACTTTTACTTTATACAGGGGGCGCTCCACTTCACGATTAATTTAAATCTATCACTCCCCTTCCATTTTACTATTTTATATATATATATATATATTTTTCTCTCATTCATAAAGGCAGCTTTTACACACCGTTTTACTCTAAATACTGCCTGGTAATTATAGCTGCTGTAAGCTGTTCGTGCCTTTATTCCACCAGGGCGCGATCTTCTCACAAACTTGAAGACTGTCACTCCCCATTCACGTTTTACAACTTATTGTTAATAATAAAGAGACAGCTTTTTACACACAGTTTTAAACAAAGTACTAATATAATTCCTCTTCAACTCACCGCTTTGTTTTCTATGCAAAAACCACTTCGCCACAGAATATTCGATATTATTGGCATATTATCTGCTCTTCTCCTCCTTTCAAAACTTGCTAAAAGCTGTATTTAAAAGAGCAGGTTGGCCGGGGTAATTTACACACTTCAATGCCAGCTTAATGTTTAGGTTAGTGGGAATCACAGAAGAATTAGGGATGGAAACTTCTTTGCTGGTGGTAGAAGCGGTCTGGTGAATTTTTAGAGAGAAGAGGCCGTCGATGTTTGAATGTAGAAAATTGTTCTGGCTGCAGCCTGCAGTATGGACTTGTTGGCGTGTGTAGCTCCCAGTGCTCTGACAGCGCGACGTTTTGGAGAAGCATGTGATTCAACAGCTACCAGTGGGCTTCGTGCGGCGGAGATTTTGTGGCTGTTAGCGGAGTTGATAACAGAGGGTCGTTAAGAGAAGCCTGCATGCAGTAGGCAAAGGAGTAATGTTTGCCGACGGGGGACGTGCGGCGATTAACCTGTGCGGTAGTGAAAAGGAGTTAAAAATAAGGAAGTGTGCGGATGCGGAAAGAATGGAATAATTGTGGTAGGCTGCCGGCTGAGTAGTTTGGTGAATGTTTGGTGTGGGTCCGGCGCTGCCGATTGGATGGTGGTGCTGCAGTGTGATTCAGATAAAAAAAAAAAAAAAAACCAGGAGTAGGATCCAATGGGACTAACTGGCATGTATAGACGCGTGTAATGCAAAAGGGCTGTTTTTGGTCGCGTCTCTCGCTTATGGCCATACCACCCTGAACACGCCCGATCTCATCCGATCTCGGAAGCCAAGCAGGGTAGGGTCTGGTTAGTACTTGGATGGGAGACCTCCTGGGAATACCAGGTGCTGTAAGCTTTTCTCACTTTTACTTTAAACGGGGGGCGCTCCACTTAACGATTAATTTAAATCTATCACTCCCCTTCCATTTTACTATTTTATATATATATATATTTTTTCTCTCATTCATAAAGGCAGCTTTTAGAAACCGTTTTACTCTAAATACTTCCTGGTAATTCTAGGTGCTGTAAGCTGTTCGTGCCTTTATTCCACCAGGGCGCGATCTTCTCACAAACTTGAAGACTGTCACTCCCCATTCACGTTTTACAACTTATTGTTAATGATAAAGAGACAGCTTTTTACACACAGTTTTAAACAAAGTACTGATATTATTCCTCTTCAACTGACCGCTTTGTTTTCTATGCAAAAACCACTTCGCCACAGAAGACTCGATATTATTGGCATAGCAAGTTCTGCTCTTCTCCTTTCAAAACTTGCTAAAAGCTGTATTTAAAAGAACAGATTGGCCGGGGTAATTCACACCCTTCAATGCCAGCTTAATGTTTAGGTTAGTGGGAATCACAGAGGAATTAGGGATGGAAACTTCTTTGCTGGTGGTAGAAGCGGTCTGGTGAATTTTTAGAGAGAAGAGGCCGTCGATGTTTGAATGTAGAAAATTGTTCTGGCTGCAGCCTGCAGTATGGACTTGTTGGTGTGTGTAGCTCCCAGTGTTCTGACAGCGCGACGTTTTGGGGAAGCATGTGATTCAGCAGCTACCAGTGGGCTTCGTGCGGCGGAGATTTTGTGGCTGTTAGCGGAGTTGATAACAGAGGGTCGTTAAGAGAAGCCTGCATGCAGTAGGCAAAGGAGTAATGTTTGCCGGCGGGGGACGTGCGGCGATTAACCTGTGCAGTAGTGAAAAGAAGTTAAAAAGAAGGAAGTGTGCGGATGCGGAAAGAATGGAATAATTGTGGTAGGTTGCCGGCTGAGTAGTTTGGTGAATGTTTGGTGTGGGTCCGGCGCTGCCGATTGGATGGTGGTGCTGCAGTGTGAGTCAGATTAAAAATAAAAAAAAAACCAGGAGTAGGATCCAATGGGACTAACTGGCATGTATAGACGCGTGTAATGCAAAAGGGCTGTTTTTGGTCGCGTCTCTCGCTTATGGCCATACCACCCTGAACACGCCCGATCTCATCCGATCTCGGAAGCCAAGCAGGGTAGGGTCTGGTTAGTACTTGGATGGGAGACCTCCTGGGAATACCAGGTGCTGTAAGCTTTTCTCACTTTTACTTTATACAGGGGGCGCTCCACTTCAGGATTAATTTAAATCTATCACTCCCCTTCCATTTTACTATTTTATATATATATATATATATATTTTTCTCTCATTCATAAAGGCAGCTTTTACACACCGTTTTACTCTAAATACTTCCTGGTAATTCAAGGTGCTCTAAGCTGTTCGTGCCTTTATTCCACCAGGGCGCGATTTTCTCACAAACTTGAAGACTGTCACTCCCCATTCACGTTTTACAACTTATTGTTAATGATAAAGAGACAGCTTTTTACACACAGTTTTAAACAAAGTACTGATATTATTCCTCTTCAACTGACCGCTTTGTTTTCTATGCAAAAACCACTTCGCCACAGAAGACTCGATATTATTGGCATAGCAAGTTCTGCTCTTCTCCTTTCAAAACTTGCTAAAAGCTGTATTTAAAAGAACAGATTGGCCGGGGTAATTCACACCCTTCAATGCCAGCTTAATGTTTAGGTTAGTGGGAGTCACAGAGGAATTAGGGATGGAAACTTCTTTGCTGGTGGTAGAAGCGGTCTGGTGAATTTTTAGAGAGAAGAAGCCGTCGATGTTTGAATGTAGAAAATTGTTCTGGCTGCAGCCTGCAGTATGGACTTGTTGGTGTGTGTAGCTCCCAGTGTTCTGACAGCGCGACGTTTTGGGGAAGCATGTGATTCAGCAGCTACCAGTGGGCTTCGTGCGGCGGAGATTTTGTGGCTGTTAGCGGAGTTGATAACAGAGGGTCGTTAAGAGAAGCCTGCATGCAGTAGGCAAAGGAGTAATGTTTGCCGGCGGGGGACGTGCGGCGATTAACCTGTGCGGTAGTGAAAAGGAGTTAAAAAGAAGGAAGTGTGCGGATGCGGAAAGAATGGAATAATTGTGGTAGGCTGCTGGCTGAGTAGTTTGGTGAATGTTTGGTGTGGGTCCGGCGCTGCCGATTGGATGGTGGGGCTGCAGTGTGAGTCAGATAAAAAAAAAAAAAAAGAACATTAGTAGGATCCAATGGGACTAACTGGCATGTATAGACGCGTGTAATGCAAAAGGGCTGTTTTTGGTCGCATCTCTCGCTTATGGCCATACCACCCTGAACACGCCCGATCTCATCCGATCTCGGAAGCCAAGCAGGGTAGGGTCTGGTTAGTACTTGGATGGGAGACCTCCTGGGAATACCAGGTGCTGTAAGCTTATCTCACTTTTACTTTATACAGGGGGCGCTCCACTTCACGATTAATTTAAATCTATCACTCCCCTTCCATTTTACTATTTTATATATATATATTTTTTTTTTCTCTCATTCATAAAGGCAGCTTTTAGAAACCGTTTTACTCTAAATACTTCCTGGTAATTCTAGGTGCTGTAAGCTGTTCGTGCCTTTATTCCACCAGGGCGCGATCTTCTCACAAACTTGAAGACTGTCACTCCCCATTCACGTTTTACAACTTATTGTTAATGATAAAGAGACAGCTTTTTACACACAGTTTTAAACAAAGTACTGATATTATTCCTCTTCAACTGACCGCTTTGTTTTCTATGCAAAAACCACTTCGCCACAGAAGACTCGATATTATTGGCATAGCAAGTTCTGCTCTTCTCCTTTCAAAACTTGCTAAAAGCTGTATTTAAAAGAACAGATTGGCCGGGGTAATTCACACCCTTCAATGCCAGCTTAATGTTCAGGTTAGTGGGAATCACAGAGGAATTAGGGATGGAAACTTCTTTGCTGGTGGTAGAAGCGGTCTGGTGAATTTTTAGAGAGAAGAGGCCGTCGATGTTTGAATGTAGAAAATTGTTCTGGCAGCAGCCTGCAGTATGGACTTGTTGGTGTGTGTAGCTCCCAGTGTTCTGACAGCGCGACGTTTTGGGGAAGCATGTGATTCAGCAGCTACCAGTGGGCTTCGTGCGGCGGAGATTTTGTGGCTGTTAGCGGAGTTGATAACAGAGGGTCGTTAAGAGAAGCCTGCATGCAGTAGGCAAAGGAGTAATGTTTGCCGGCGGGGGACGTGCGGCGATTAACCTGTGCGGTAGTGAAAAGAAGTTAAAAAGAAGGAAGTGTGCGGATGCGGAAAGAATGGAATAATTGTGGTAGGCTGCCGGCTGAGTAGTTTGGTGAATGTTTGGTGTGGGTCCGGCGCTGCCGATTGGATGGTGGTGCTGCAGTGTGAGTCAGATTAAAAAAAAAAAAAAAACCAGGAGTAGGATCCAATGGGACTAACTGGCATGTATAGACGCGTGTAATGCAAAAGGGCTGTTTTTGGTCGCGTCTCTCGCTTATGGCCATACCACCCTGAACACGCCCGATCTCATCCGATCTCGGAAGCCAAGCAGGGTAGGGTCTGGTTAGTACTTGGATGGGAGACCTCCTGGGAATACCAGGTGCTGTAAGCTTTTCTCACTTATACTTTATACAGGGGGCGCTCCACTTCACGATTAATTTAAATCTATCACTCCCCTTCCATTTTACTATTTTATATATATATATATATATATATTTTTCTCTCATTCATAAAGGTAGCTTTTACACACCGTTTTACTCTAAATACTTCCTGGTAATTCAAGGTGCTCTAAGCTGTTCGTGCTTTTATTCCACCAGGGCGCGATCTTCTCACAAACTTGAAGACTGTCACTCCCCATTCACGTTTTACAACTTATTGTTAATGATAAAGAGACAGCTTTTTACACACAGTTTTAAACAAAGTACTGATATTATTCCTCTTCAACTGACCGCTTTGTTTTCTATGCAAAAACCACTTTGCCACAGAAGACTCGATATTATTGGCATAGCAAGTTCTGCTCTTCTCCTTTCAAAACTTGCTAAAAGCTGTATTTAAAAGAACAGATTGGCCGGGGTAATTCACACCCTTCAATGCCAGCTTAATGTTTAGGTTAGTGGGAGTCACAGAGGAATTAGGGATGGAAACTTCGTTGCTGGTGGTAGAAGCGGTCTGGTGAATTTTTAGAGAGAAGAGGCCGTCGATGTTTGAATGTAGAAAATTGTTCTGGCTGCAGCCTGCAGTATGGACTTGTTGGTGTGTGTAGCTCCCAGTGTTCTGACAGCGCGACGTTTTGGGGAAGCATGTGATTCAGCAGCTACCAGTGGGCTTCGTGCGGCGGAGATTTTGTGGCTGTTAGCGGAGTTGATAACAGAGGGTCGTTAAGAGAAGCCTGCATGCAGTAGGCAAAGGAGTAATGTTTGCCGGCGGGGGACGTGCGGCGATTAACCTGTGCGGTAGTGAAAAGGAGTTAAAAAGAAGGAAGTGTGCGGATGCGGAAAGAATGGAATAATTGTGGTAGGCTGCTGGCTGAGTAGTTTGGTGAATGTTTGGTGTGGGTCCGGCGCTGCCGATTGGATGGTGGGGCTGCAGTGTGAGTCAGATAAAAAAAAAAAAAAGAACATTAGTAGGATCCAATGGGACCAACTGGCATGTATAGAGGCGTGTAATGCAAAAGGGCTGTTTTTGGTAGCGTCTCTCGCTTATGGCCATACCACCCTGAACACGCCCGATCTCATCCGATCTCGTAAGCTAAGCAGGGTAGGGTCTGGTTAGTACTTGGATGGGATACCTCCTGGGAATACCAGGTGCTGTAAGCTTTTCTCACTTTTACTTTATACAGGGGGCGCTCCACTTCAGGATTAATTTAAATCTATCACTCCCCTTCCATTTTACTATTTTATATATATATATATTTTTCTCTCATTCATAAAGGTAGCTTTTACACACCGTTTTACTCTAAATACTTCCTGGTAATTCAAGGTGCTCTAAGCTGTTCGTGCCTTTATTCCACCAGGGCGCGATCTTCTCACAAACTTGAAGACTGTCACTCCCCATTCACGTTTTACAACTTATTGTTAATGATAAAGAGACAGCTTTTTACACACAGTTTTAAACAAAGTACTGATATTATTCCTCTTCAACTGACCGCTTTGTTTTCTATGCAAAAAC
This sequence comes from Brienomyrus brachyistius, assembly GCF_023856365.1. Lineage (NCBI taxonomy): Eukaryota > Metazoa > Chordata > Actinopteri > Osteoglossiformes > Mormyridae > Brienomyrus > Brienomyrus brachyistius. Next base: position 40,745,622 of record NC_064534.1, read on the forward strand.
CACTTCGCCACAGAAGACTCGATATTATTGGCATAGCAAGTTCTGCTCTTCTCCTTTCAAAACTTGCTAAAAGCTGTATTTAAAAGAACAGATTGGCCGGGGTAATTCACACCCTTCAATGCCAGCTTAATGTTTAGGTTAGTGGGAGTCACAGAGGAATTAGGGATGGAAACTTCTTTGCTGGTGGTAGAAGCGGTCTGGTGAATTTTTAGAGAGAAGAGGCCGTCGATGTTTGAATGTAGAAAATTGTTCTGGCTGCAGCCTGCAGTATGGACTTGTTGGTGTGTGTAGCTCCCAGTGTTCTGACAGCGCAACGTTTTGGGGAAGCATGTGATTCAGCAGCTACCAGTGGGCTTCGTGCGACGGAGATTTTGTGGCTGTTAGCGGAGTTGATAACAGAGGGTCGTTAAGAGAAGCCTGCATGCAGTAGGCAAAGGAGTAATGTTTGCCGGCGGGGGACGTGCGGCGATTAACCTGTGCGGTAGTGAAAAGAAGTTAAAAAGAAGGAAGTGTGCGGATGCGGAAAGAATGGAATAATTGTGGTAGGCTGCCGGCTGAGTAGTTTGGTGAATGTTTGGTGTGGGTCCGGCGCTGCCGATTGGATGGTGGTGCTGCAGTGTGAGTCAGATTAAAAATAAAAAAAAAACCAGGAGTAGGATCCAATGGGACTAACTGGCATGTATAGACGCGTGTAATGCAAAAGGGCTGTTTTTGGTCGCGTCTCTCGCTTATGGCCATACCACCCTGAACACGCCCGATCTCATCCGATCTCGGAAGCCAAGCAGGGTAGGGTCTGGTTAGTACTTGGATGGGAGACCTCCTGGGAATACCAGGTGCTGTAAGCTTTTCTCACTTATACTTTATACAGGGGGCGCTCCACTTCACGATTAATTTAAATCTATCACTCCCCTTCCATTTTACTATTTTATATATATATATATATATATATTTTTCTCTCATTCATAAAGGTAGCTTTTACACACCGTTTTACTCTAAATACTTCCTGGTAATTCAAGGTGCTCTAAGCTGTTCGTGCTTTTATTCCACCAGGGCGCGATCTTCTCACAAACTTGAAGACTGTCACTCCCCATTCACGTTTTACAACTTATTGTTAATGATAAAGAGACAGCTTTTTACACACAGTTTTAAACAAAGTACTGATATTATTCCTCTTCAACTGACCGCTTTGTTTTCTATGCAAAAACCACTTCGCCACAGAAGACTCGATATTATTGGCATAGCAAGTTCTGCTCTTCTCCTTTCAAAACTTGCTAAAAGCTGTATTTAAAAGAACAGATTGGCCGGGGTAATTCACACCCTTCAATGCCAGCTTAATGTTTAGGTTAGTGGGAGTCACAGAGGAATTAGGGATGGAAACTTCGTTGCTGGTGGTAGAAGCGGTCTGGTGAATTTTTAGAGAGAAGAGGCCGTCGATGTTTGAATGTAGAAAATTGTTCTGGCTGCAGCCTGCAGTATGGACTTGTTGGTGTGTGTAGCTCCCAGTGTTCTGACAGCGCGACGTTTTGGGGAAGCATGTGATTCAGCAGCTACCAGTGGGCTTCGTGCGGCGGAGATTTTGTGGCTGTTAGCGGAGTTGATAACAGAGGGTCGTTAAGAGAAGCCTGCATGCAGTAGGCAAAGGAGTAATGTTTGCCGGCGGGGGACGTGCGGCGATTAACCTGTGCGGTAGTGAAAAGGAGTTAAAAAGAAGGAAGTGTGCGGATGCGGAAAGAATGGAATAATTGTGGTAGGCTGCTGGCTGAGTAGTTTGGTGAATGTTTGGTGTGGGTCCGGCGCTGCCGATTGGATGGTGGGGCTGCAGTGTGAGTCAGATAAAAAAAAAAAAAAGAACATTAGTAGGATCCAATGGGACCAACTGGCATGTATAGAGGCGTGTAATGCAAAAGGGCTGTTTTTGGTAGCGTCTCTCGCTTATGGCCATACCACCCTGAACACGCCCGATCTCATCCGATCTCGTAAGCTAAGCAGGGTAGGGTCTGGTTAGTACTTGGATGGGATACCTCCTGGGAATACCAGGTGCTGTAAGCTTTTCTCACTTTTACTTTATACAGGGGGCGCTCCACTTCAGGATTAATTTAAATCTATCACTCCCCTTCCATTTTACTATTTTATATATATATATATTTTTCTCTCATTCATAAAGGTAGCTTTTACACACCGTTTTACTCTAAATACTTCCTGGTAATTCAAGGTGCTCTAAGCTGTTCGTGCCTTTATTCCACCAGGGCGCGATCTTCTCACAAACTTGAAGACTGTCACTCCCCATTCACGTTTTACAACTTATTGTTAATGATAAAGAGACAGCTTTTTACACACAGTTTTAAACAAAGTACTGATATTATTCCTCTTCAACTGACCGCTTTGTTTTCTATGCAAAAACCACTTCGCCACAGAAGACTCGATATTATTGGCATAGCAAGTTCTGCTCTTCTCCTTTCAAAACTTGCTAAAAGCTGTATTTAAAAGAACAGATTGGCCGGGGTAATTCACACCCTTCAATGCCAGCTTAATGTTTAGGTTAGTGGGAGTCACAGAGGAATTAGGGATGGAAACTTCTTTGCTGGTGGTAGAAGCGGTCTGGTGAATTTTTAGAGAGAAGAGGCCGTCGATGTTTGAATGTAGAAAATTGTTCTGGCTGCAGCCTGCAGTATGGACTTGTTGGTGTGTGTAGCTCCCAGTGTTCTGACAGCGCAACGTTTTGGGGAAGCATGTGATTCAGCAGCTACCAGTGGGCTTCGTGCGGCGGAGATTTTGTGGCTGTTAGCGGAGTTGATAACAGAGGGTCGTTAAGAGAAGCCTGCATGCAATAGGCAAAGGAGTAATGTTTGCCGGCGGGGGACGTGCGGCGATTAACCTGTGCGGTAGTGAAAAGGAGTTAAAAAGAAGGAAGTGTGCGGATGCGGAAAGAATGGAATAATTGTGGTAGGCTGCTGGCTGAGTAGTTTGGTGAATGTTTGGTGTGGGTCCGGCGCTGCCGATTGGATGGTGGGGCTGCAGTGTGAGTCAGATAAAAAAAAAAAAAAGAACATTAGTAGTATCCAATGGGACTAACTGGCATGTATAGATGCGTGTAATGCAAAAGGGCTGTTTTTGGTCGCATCTCTCGCTTATGGCCATACCACCCTGAACACGCCCGATCTCATCCGATCTCTCGAAGCCAAGCAGGGTAGGGTCTGGTTAGTACTTGGATGGGAGACCTCCTGGGAATACCAGGTGCTGTAAGCTTATCTCACTTTTACTTTATACAGGGGGCGCTCCACTTCACGATTAATTTAAATCTATCACTCCCCTTCCATTTTACTATTTTATATATATATTTTTTTTTTTTCTCTCATTCATGAAGGCAGCTTTTACACACGTTTTACTCTAAATACTGCCTGGTAATTCTAGGTGCTGTAAGCTGTTCGTGCCTTTATTCCACCAGGGCGCGATCTTCTCACAAACTTGAAGACTGTCACTCCCCATTCACGTTTTACAACTTATTGTTAATGATAAAGAGACAGCTTTTTACACACAGTTTTAAACAAAGTACTGATATAATTCCTCTTCAACTCACCGCTTTGTTTTCTATGCAAAAACCACTTCGCCACAGAAGACTCGATGTTATTGGCAAAGCAAGGTCTGCTCTTCTCCTCCCTTCAAAACTTGCTAAAAGCTTTATTTAAAAGAGCAGGTTGGCCGGGGTAATTCACACCCTTCAATGCCAGATTAATGTTTAGGATAGTGGGAATCACAGAGGTATTAGGGATGGAAACTTCTTTGCTGGTGGTAGAAGCGGTCTGGTGAATTTTTAGAGAGAAGAGGCCGTCGATGTTTCAATGTAGAAAATTGTTCTGGATGCAGCCTGCAGTATGGACTTGTTGGTGTGTGTAGCTCCCAGTGTTCTGACAGCGTGACGTTTTGGGGAAGCATGTGATTCAACAGCTACCAGTGGGCTTCGTGCGGCAGAGATTTTGTGGCTGTTAGCGGAGTTGATAACACAGGGTTGTTAAGAGAAGCCTGCATGAGGTAGGCAAAGGAGTAATGTTTGCCGGCGGGGGACGTGCGGCGATTAACCTGTGCGGTAGTGAAAAGGAGTTAAAGAGAAGGAAGTGTGCGGATGCGGAAAGAATGGAATAATTGTGGTAGGCTGCCGGCTGAGTAGTTTGGTGAATGTTTGGTGTGGTTCCGGCACTGCCGATTGGATGGTGGGGCTGCAGTGTGAGTCAGATAAAAAAAAAAAAAAAAACAGGAGTAGGATCCAATGGGACTAACTGGCATGTATAGACGCGTGTAATGCAAAAGGGCTATTTTTGGTAGCGTCTCTCACTTACGGCCATACCACCCTGAACGCGCCCGATTTCGTCTGATCTTGGAAGCTAAGCAGGCTAGGGTCTGGTTAGTACTTGAATGGGAGACCGTCTGGGAATACCAGGTGCTGTAAGCTTTTCTCACTTTTACTTTATACAGGGGGCGCTCCACTTCACGATTAATTTAAATGTATCACTCCCCTTCCATTTTACTATTTTATATATTTCTTTTTTCTCTCATTCATAAAGGCAGCTTTTACACACCGTTTTACTCTAAATACTGCCTGGTAATTATAGCTGCTGTAAGCTGTTCGTGCCTTTATTCCACCAGGGCGCGATCTTCTCACAAACTTGAAGACTGTCACTCCCCATTCACGTTTTACAACTTATTGTTAATAATAAAGAGACAGCTTTTTACACACAGTTTTAAACAAAGTACTAATATAATTCCTCTTCAACTCACCGCTTTGTTTTCTATGCAAAAACCACTTCGCCACAGAATATTCGATATTATTGGCATATTATCTGCTCTTCTCCTCCTTTCAAAACTTGCTAAAAGCTGTATTTAAAAGAGCAGGTTGGCCGGGGTAATTTACACACTTCAATGCCAGCTTAATGTTTAGGTTAGTGGGAATCACAGAAGAATTAGGGATGGAAACTTCTTTGCTGGTGGTAGAAGCGGTCTGGTGAATTTTTAGAGAGAAGAGGCTGTCGATGTTTGAATGTAGAAAATTGTTCTGGCTGCAGCCTGCAGTATGGACTTGTTGGTGTGTGTAGCTCCCAGTGCTCTGACAGCGCGACGTTTTGGAGAAGCATGTGATTCAACAGCTACCAGTGGGCTTCGTGCGGCAGAGATTTTGTGGCTGTTAGCGGAGTTGATAACAGAGGGTTGTTAAGAGAATCCTGCAAGAGGTAGGCAAAGGAGTAATGTTTGCCGGCGGGGGACGTGCAGCGATTAACCTGTGAGGTAGTGAAAAGGAGTTAAAGAGAAGGAAGTGTGCGGATGCGGAAAGAATGGAATAATTGTGGTAGGCTGCTGGCTGAGTAGTTTGGTGAATGTTTGGTGTGGGTCCGGCGCTGCCGATTGGATGGTGGGGCTGCAGTGTGAGTCAGATAAAAAAAAAAAAAAGAACATTAGTAGGATCCAATGGGACTAACTGGCATGTATAGACGCGTGTAATGCAAAAGGGCTGTTTTTGGTCGCATCTCTCGCTTATGGCCATACCACCCTGAACACGCCCGATCTCATCCGATCTCGGAAGCCAAGCAGGGTAGGGTCTGGTTAGTACTTGGATGGGAGACCTCCTGGGAATACCAGGTGCTGTAAGCTTATCTCACTTTTACTTTATACAGGGGGCGCTCCACTTCACGATTAATTTAAATCTATCACTCCCCTTCCATTTTATTATTTTATATATATATATATTTTTTTTCTCTCATTCATAAAGGCAGCTTTTACACACGTTTTACTCTAAATACTGCCTGGTAATTCTAGGTGCTGTAAGCTGTTCGTGCCTTTATTCCACCAGGGCGCGATCTTCTCACAAACTTGAAGACTGTCACTCCCCATTCACGTTTTACAACTTATTGTTAATGATAAAGAGACAGCTTTTTACACACAGTTTTAAACAAAGTACTGATATAATTCCTCTTCAACTCACCGCTTTGTTTTCTATGCAAAAACCACTTCGCCACAGAAGACTCGATATGATTGGCAAAGCAAGGTCTGCTCTTCTCCTCCCTTCAAAACTTGCTAAAAGCTTTATTTAAAAGAGCAGGTTGGCCGGGGTAATTCACACCCTTCAATGCCAGATTAATGTTTAGGTTAGTGGGAATCACAGAGGTATTAGGGATGGAAACTTCTTTGCTGGTGGTAGAAGCGGTCTGGTGAATTTTTAGAGAGAAGAGGCCGTCGATGTTTCAATGTAGAAAATTGTTCTGGATGCAGCCTGCAGTATGGACTTGTTGGTGTGTGTAGCTCCCAGTGTTCTGACAGCGCGACGTTTTGGGGAAGCATGTGATTCAACAGCTACCAGTGGGCTTCGTGCGGCAGAGATTTTGTGGCTGTTAGCGGAGTTGATAACACAGGGTTGTTAAGAGAAGCCTGCATGAGGTAGGCAAAGGAGTAATGTTTGCCGGCGGGGGACGTGCGGCGATTAACCTGTGCGGTAGTGAAAAGGAGTTAAAGAGAAGGAAGTGTGCGGATGCGGAAAGAATGGAATAATTGTGGTAAGCTGCCGGCTGAGTAGTTTGGTGAATGTTTGGTGTGGTTCCGGCACTGCCGATTGGATGGTGGGGCTGCAGTGTGAGTCAGATAAAAAAAAAAAAAAAAACAGGAGTAGGATCCAATGGGACTAACTGGCATGTATAGACGCGTGTAATGCAAAAGGGCTATTTTTGGTAGCGTCTCTCACTTACGGCCATACCACCCTGAACGCGCCCGATCTCGTCTGATCTTGGAAGCTAAGCAGGCTAGGGTCTGGTTAGTACTTGAATGGGAGACCACCTTGGAATACCAGGTGCTGTAAGCTTTTCTCACTTTTACTTTATACAGGGGGCGCTCCACTTCACGATTAATTTAAATGTATCACTCCCCTTCCATTTTACTATTTTATATATTTCTTTTTTCTCTCATTCATAAAGGCAGCTTTTACACACCGTTTTACTCTAAATACTGCCTGGTAATTATAGCTGCTGTAAGCTGTTCGTGCCTTTATTCCACCAGGGCGCGATCTTCTCACAAACTTGAAGACTGTCACTCCCCATTCACGTTTTACAACTTATTGTTAATAATAAAGAGACAGCTTTTTACACACAGTTTTAAACAAAGTACTAATATAATTCCTCTTCAACTCACCGCTTTGTTTTCTATGCAAAAACCACTTCGCCACAGAATATTCGATATTATTGGCATATTATCTGCTCTTCTCCTCCTTTCAAAACTTGCTAAAAGCTGTATTTAAAAGAGCAGGTTGGCCGGGGTAATTTACACACTTCAATGCCAGCTTAATGTTTAGGTTAGTGGGAATCACAGAAGAATTAGGGATGGAAACTTCTTTGCTGGTGGTAGAAGCGGTCTGGTGAATTTTTAGAGAGAAGAGGCTGTCGATGTTTGAATGTAGAAAATTGTTCTGGCTGCAGCCTGCAGTATGGACTTGTTGGTGTGTGTAGCTCCCAGTGCTCTGACAGCGCGACGTTTTGGAGAAGCATGTGATTCAACAGCTACCAGTGGGCTTCGTGCGGCAGAGATTTTGTGGCTGTTAGCGGAGTTGATAACAGAGGGTTGTTAAGAGAATCCTGCAAGAGGTAGGCAAAGGAGTAATGTTTGCCGGCGGGGGACGTGCAGCGATTAACCTGTGAGGTAGTGAAAAGGAGTTAAAGAGAAGGAAGTGTGCGGATGCGGAAAGAATGGAATAATTGTGGTAGGCTGCTGGCTGAGTAGTTTGGTGAATGTTTGGTGTGGGTCCGACGCTGCCGATTGGATGGTGGGGCTGCAGTGTGAGTCAGATAAAAAAAAAAAAAAGAACATTAGTAGGATCCAATGGGACTAACTGGCATGTATAGACGCGTGTAATGCAAAAGGGCTGTTTTTGGTCGCATCTCTCGCTTATGGCCATACCACCCTGAACACGCCCGATCTCATCCGATCTCGGAAGCCAAGCAGGGTAGGGTCTGGTTAGTACTTGGATGGGAGACCTCCTGGGAATACCAGGTGCTGTAAGCTTATCTCACTTTTACTTTATACAGGGGGCGCTCCACTTCACGATTAATTTAAATCTATCACTCCCCTTCCATTTTACTATTTTATATATATATATATTTTTTTTCTCTCATTCATAAAGGCAGCTTTTACACACGTTTTACTCTAAATACTGCCTGGTAATTCTAGGTGCTGTAAGCTGTTCGTGCCTTTATTCCACCAGGGCGCGATCTTCTCACAAACTTGAAGACTGTCACTCCCCATTCACGTTTTACAACTTATTGTTAATGATAAAGAGACAGCTTTTTACACACAGTTTTAAACAAAGTACTGATATAATTCCTCTTCAACTCACCGCTTTGTTTTCTATGCAAAAACCACTTCGCCACAGAAGACTCGATATGATTGGCAAAGCAAGGTCTGCTCTTCTCCTCCCTTCAAAACTTGCTAAAAGCTTTATTTAAAAGAGCAGGTTGGCCGGGGTAATTCACACCCTTCAATGCCAGATTAATGTTTAGGTTAGTGGGAATAACAGAGGTATTAGGGATGGAAACTTCTTTGCTGGTGGTAGAAGCGGTCTGGTGAATTTTTAGAGAGAAGAGGCCGTCGATGTTTCAATGTAGAAAATTGTTCTGGATGCAGCCTGCAGTATGGACTTGTTGGTGTGTGTAGCTCCCAGTGTTCTGACAGCGCGACGTTTTGGGGAAGCATGTGATTCAACAGCTACCAGTGGGCTTCGTGCGGCAGAGATTTTGTGGCTGTTAGCGGAGTTGATAACACAGGGTTGTTAAGAGAAGCCTGCATGAGGTAGGCAAAGGAGTAATGTTTGCCGGCGGGGGACGTGCGGCGATTAACCTGTGCGGTAGTGAAAAGGAGTTAAAGAGAAGGAAGTGTGCGGATGCGGAAAGAATGGAATAATTGTGGTAGGCTGCCGGCTGAGTAGTTTGGTGAATGTTTGGTGTGGTTCCGGCACTGCCGATTGGATGGTGGGGCTGCAGTGTGAGTCAGATAAAAAAAAAAAAAAAAACAGGAGTAGGATCCAATGGGACTAACTGGCATGTATAGACGCGTGTAATGCAAAAGGGCTATTTTTGGTAGCGTCTCTCGCTTACGGCCATACCACCCTGAACGCGCCCGATCTCGTCTGATCTTGGAAGCTAAACAGGCTAGGGTCTGGTTAGTACTTGAATGGGAGACCACCTGGGAATACCAGGTGCTGTAAGCTTTTCTCACTTTTACTTTATACAGGGGGCGCTCCACTTCACGATTAATTTAAATGTATCACTCCCCTTCCATTTTACTATTTTATATATTTCTTTTTTCTCTCATTCATAAAGGCAGCTTTTACACACCGTTTTACTCTAAATACTGCCTGGTAATTCTAGGTGCTGTAAGCTGTTCGTGCCTTTATTCCACCAGGGCGCGATCTTCTCACAAACTTGAAGACTGTCACTCCCCATTCACGTTTTACAACTTATTGTTAATAATAAAGAGACAGCTTTTTACACACAGTTTTAAACAAAGTACTAATATAATTCCTCTTCAACTCACCGCTTTGTTTTCTATGCAAAAACCACTTCGCCACAGAATATTCGATATTATTGGCATATTATCTGCTCTTCTCCTCCTTTCAAAACTTGCTAAAAGCTGTATTTAAAAGAGCAGGTTGGCCGGGGTAATTTACACACTTCAATGCCAGCTTAATGTTTAGGTTAGTGGGAATCACAGAAGAATTAGGGATGGAAACTTCTTTGCTGGTGGTAGAAGCGGTCTGGTGAATTTTTAGAGAGAAGAGGCTGTCGATGTTTGAATGTAGAAAATTGTTCTGGCTGCAGCCTGCAGTATGGACTTGTTGGTGTGTGTAGCTCCCAGTGCTCTGACAGCGCGACGTTTTGGAGAAGCATGTGATTCAACAGCTACCAGTGGGCTTCGTGCGGCAGAGATTTTGTGGCTGTTAGCGGAGTTGATAACAGAGGGTTGTTAAGAGAATCCTGCAAGAGGTAGGCAAAGGAGTAATGTTTGCCGGCGGGGGACGTGCAGCGATTAACCTGTGAGGTAGTGAAAAGGAGTTAAAGAGAAGGAAGTGTGCGGATGCGGAAAGAATGGAATAATTGTGGTAGGCTGCTGGCTGAGTAGTTTGGTGAATGTTTGGTGTGGGTCCGACGCTGCCGATTGGATGGTGGGGCTGCAGTGTGAGTCAGATAAAAAAAAAAAAAAGAACATTAGTAGGATCCAATGGGACTAACTGGCATGTATAGACGCGTGTAATGCAAAAGGGCTGTTTTTGGTCGCATCTCTCGCTTATGGCCATACCACCCTGAACACGCCCGATCTCATCCGATCTCGGAAGCCAAGCAGGGTAGGGTCTGGTTAGTACTTGAATGGGAGACCGCCTGGGAATACCAGGTGCTGTAAGCTTTTCTCACTTTTACTTTATACAGGGGGCGCTCCACTTCACGATTAATTTAAATGTATCACTCCCCTTCCATTTTACTATTTTATATATTTCTTTTTTCTCTCATTCATAAAGGCAGCTTTTACACACCGTTTTACTCTAAATACTGCCTGGTAATTCTAGGTGCTGTAAGCTGTTCGTGCCTTTATTCCACCAGGGCGCGATCTTCTCACAAACTTGAAGACTGTCACTCCCCATTCACGTTTTACAACTTATTGTTAATAATAAAGAGACAGCTTTTTACACACAGTTTTAAACAAAGTACTAATATAATTCCTCTTCAACTCACCGCTTTGTTTTCTATGCAAAAACCACTTCGCCACAGAATATTCGATATTATTGGCATATTATCTGCTCTTCTCCTCCTTTCAAAACTTGCTAAAAGCTGTATTTAAAAGAGCAGGTTGGCCGGGGTAATTTACACCCTTCAATGCCAGCTTAATGTTTAGGTTAGTGGGAATCACAGAAGAATTAGGGATGGAAACTTCTTTGCTGGTGGTAGAAGCGGTCTGGTGAATTTTTAGAGAGAAGAGGCTGTCGATGTTTGAATGTAGAAAATTGTTCTGGCTGCAGCCTGCAGTATGGACTTGTTGGTGTGTGTAGCTCCCAGTGCTCTGACAGCGCGACGTTTTGGAGAAGCATGTGATTCAACAGCTACCAGTGGGCTTCGTGCGGCAGAGATTTTGTGGCTGTTAGCGGAGTTGATAACAGAGGGTTGTTAAGAGAATCCTGCAAGAGGTAGGCAAAGGAGTAATGTTTGCCGGCGGGGGACGTGCAGCGATTAACCTGTGAGGTAGTGAAAAGGAGGTAAAGAGAAGGAAGTGTGCGGATGCGGAAAGAATGGAATAATTGTGGTAGGCTGCCGGCTGAGTAGTTTGGTGAATGTTTGGTGTGGGTCCGGCGCTGCCGATTGGATGGTGGGGCTGCAGTGTGAGTCAGATAAAAAAAAAAAAAAAACCAGGAGTAGGATCCAATGGGACTAACTGGCATGTATAGACGCGTGTAATGCAAAAGGGCTGTTTTTGGTAGCATCTCTCGCTTACGGCCATACCACCCTGAACACGCCCGATCTCATCTGATCACGGAAGCCAAGCAGCGTAGGGTCTGGTTAGTATTTGGATGGGAGACCTCCTGGGAATACCAGGTGCTGTAAGCTTTTCTCACTTTTACTTTATACAGGGGGCGCTCCACTTCACGATTAATTTAAATCTATCACTCCCCTTCCATTTTACTATTTTATATATATATATTTTTTTTTTCTCTCATTCATGAAGGCAGCTTTTACACACGTTTTACTCTAAATACTGCCTGGTAATTCTAGGTGCTGTAAGCTGTTCGTGCCTTTATTCCACCAGGGCGCGATCTTCTCACAAACTTGAAGACTGTCACTCCCCATTCACGTTTTACAACTTATTGTTAATGATAAAGAGACAGCTTTTTACACACAGTTTTAAACAAAGTACTGATATAATTCCTCTTCAACTCACCGCTTTGTTTTCTATGCAAAAACCACTTCGCCACAGAAGACTCGATGTTATTGGCAAAGCAAGGTCTGCTCTTCTCCTCCCTTCAAAACTTGCTAAAAGCTTTATTTAAAAGAGCAGGTTGGCCGGGGTAATTCACACCCTTCAATGCCAGATTAATGTTTAGGATAGTGGGAATCACAGAGGTATTAGGGATGGAAACTTCTTTGCTGGTGGTAGAAGCGGTCTGGTGAATTTTTAGAGAGAAGAGGCCGTCGATGTTTCAATGTAGAAAATTGTTCTGGATGCAGCCTGCAGTATGGACTTGTTGGTGTGTGTAGCTCCCAGTGTTCTGACAGCGCGACGTTTTGGGGAAGCATGTGATTCAACAGCTACCAGTGGGCTTCGTGCGGCAGAGATTTTGTGGCTGTTAGCGGAGTTGATAACACAGGGTTGTTAAGAGAAGCCTGCATGAGGTAGGCAAAGGAGTAATGTTTGCCGGCGGGGGACGTGCGGCGATTAACCTGTGCGGTAGTGAAAAGGAGTTAAAGAGAAGGAAGTGTGCGGATGCGGAAAGAATGGAATAATTGTGGTAGGCTGCCGGCTGAGTAGTTTGGTGAATGTTTGGTGTGGTTCCGGCACTGCCGATTGGATGGTGGGGCTGCAGTGTGAGTCAGATAAAAAAAAAAAAAAAACCAGGAGTAGGATCCAATGGGACTAACTGGCATGTATAGACGCGTGTAATGCAAAAGGGCTATTTTTGGTAGCGTCTCTCACTTACGGCCATACCACCCTGAACGCGCCCGATTTCGTCTGATCTTGGAAGCTAAGCAGGCTAGGGTCTGGTTAGTACTTGAATGGGAGACCGTCTGGGAATACCAGGTGCTGTAAGCTTTTCTCACTTTTACTTTATACAGGGGGCGCTCCACTTCACGATTAATTTAAATGTATCACTCCCCTTCCATTTTACTATTTTATATATTTCTTTTTTCTCTCATTCATAAAGGCAGCTTTTACACACCGTTTTACTCTAAATACTGCCTGGTAATTATAGCTGCTGTAAGCTGTTCGTGCCTTTATTCCACCAGGGCGCGATCTTCTCACAAACTTGAAGACTGTCACTCCCCATTCACGTTTTACAACTTATTGTTAATAATAAAGAGACAGCTTTTTACACACAGTTTTAAACAAAGTACTAATATAATTCCTCTTCAACTCACCGCTTTGTTTTCTATGCAAAAACCACTTCGCCACAGAATATTCGATATTATTGGCATATTATCTGCTCTTCTCCTCCTTTCAAAACTTGCTAAAAGCTGTATTTAAAAGAGCAGGTTGGCCGGGGTAATTTCCACACTTCAATGCCAGCTTAATGTTTAGGTTAGTGGGAATCACAGAAGAATTAGGGATGGAAACTTCTTTGCTGGTGGTAGAAGCGGTCTGGTGAATTTTTAGAGAGAAGAGGCTGTCGATGTTTGAATGTAGAAAATTGTTCTGGCTGCAGCCTGCAGTATGGACTTGTTGGTGTGTGTAGCTCCCAGTGCTCTGACAGCGCGACGTTTTGGAGAAGCATGTGATTCAACAGCTACCAGTGGGCTTCGTGCGGCAGAGATTTTGTGGCTGTTAGCGGAGTTGATAACAGAGGGTTGTTAAGAGAATCCTGCAAGAGGTAGGCAAAGGAGTAATGTTTGCCGGCGGGGGACGTGCAGCGATTAACCTGTGAGGTAGTGAAAAGGAGTTAAAGAGAAGGAAGTGTGCGGATGCGGAAAGAATGGAATAATTGTGGTAGGCTGCTGGCTGAGTAGTTTGGTGAATGTTTGGTGTGGGTCCGGCGCTGCCGATTGGATGGTGGGGCTGCAGTGTGAGTCAGATAAAAAAAAAAAAAAGAACATTAGTAGGATCCAATGGGACTAACTGGCATGTATAGACGCGTGTAATGCAAAAGGGCTGTTTTTGGTCGCATCTCTCGCTTATGGCCATACCACCCTGAACACGCCCGATCTCATCCGATCTCGGAAGCCAAGCAGGGTAGGGTCTGGTTAGTACTTGGATGGGAGACCTCCTGGGAATACCAGGTGCTGTAAGCTTATCTCACTTTTACTTTATACAGGGGGCGCTCCACTTCACGATTAATTTAAATCTATCACTCCCCTTCCATTTTATTATTTTATATATATATATATTTTTTTTCTCTCATTCATAAAGGCAGCTTTTACACACGTTTTACTCTAAATACTGCCTGGTAATTCTAGGTGCTGTAAGCTGTTCGTGCCTTTATTCCACCAGGGCGCGATCTTCTCACAAACTTGAAGACTGTCACTCCCCATTCACGTTTTACAACTTATTGTTAATGATAAAGAGACAGCTTTTTACACACAGTTTTAAACAAAGTACTGATATAATTCCTCTTCAACTCACCGCTTTGTTTTCTATGCAAAAACCACTTCGCCACAGAAGACTCGATATGATTGGCAAAGCAAGGTCTGCTCTTCTCCTCCCTTCAAAACTTGCTAAAAGCTTTATTTAAAAGAGCAGGTTGGCCGGGGTAATTCACACCCTTCAATGCCAGATTAATGTTTAGGTTAGTGGGAATCACAGAGGTATTAGGGATGGAAACTTCTTTGCTGGTGGTAGAAGCGGTCTGGTGAATTTTTAGAGAGAAGAGGCCGTCGATGTTTCAATGTAGAAAATTGTTCTGGATGCAGCCTGCAGTATGGACTTGTTGGTGTGTGTAGCTCCCAGTGTTCTGACAGCGCGACGTTTTGGGGAAGCATGTGATTCAACAGCTACCAGTGGGCTTCGTGCGGCAGAGATTTTGTGGCTGTTAGCGGAGTTGATAACACAGGGTTGTTAAGAGAAGCCTGCATGAGGTAGGCAAAGGAGTAATGTTTGCCGGCGGGGGACGTGCGGCGATTAACCTGTGCGGTAGTGAAAAGGAGTTAAAGAGAAGGAAGTGTGCGGATGCGGAAAGAATGGAATAATTGTGGTAGGCTGCCGGCTGAGTAGTTTGGTGAATGTTTGGTGTGGTTCCGGCACTGCCGATTGGATGGTGGGGCTGCAGTGTGAGTCAGATAAAAAAAAAAAAAAAACAGGAGTAGGATCCAATGGGACTAACTGGCATGTATAGACGCGTGTAATGCAAAAGGGCTATTTTTGGTAGCGTCTCTCACTTACGGCCATACCACCCTGAACGCGCCCGATCTCGTCTGATCTTGGAAGCTAAGCAGGCTAGGGTCTGGTTAGTACTTGAATGGGAGACCACCTGGGAATACCAGGTGCTGTAAGCTTTTCTCACTTTTACTTTATACAGGGGGCGCTCCACTTCACGATTAATTTAAATGTATCACTCCCCTTCCATTTTACTATTTTATATATTTCTTTTTTCTCTCATTCATAAAGGCAGCTTTTACACACCGTTTTACTCTAAATACTGCCTGGTAATTATAGCTGCTGTAAGCTGTTCGTGCCTTTATTCCACCAGGGCGCGATCTTCTCACAAACTTGAAGACTGTCACTCCCCATTCACGTTTTACAACTTATTGTTAATAATAAAGAGACAGCTTTTTACACACAGTTTTAAACAAAGTACTAATATAATTCCTCTTCAACTCACCGCTTTGTTTTCTATGCAAAAACCACTTCGCCACAGAATATTCGATATTATTGGCATATTATCTGCTCTTCTCCTCCTTTCAAAACTTGCTAAAAGCTGTATTTAAAAGAGCAGGTTGGCCGGGGTAATTTACACACTTCAATGCCAGCTTAATGTTTAGGTTAGTGGGAATCACAGAAGAATTAGGGATGGAAACTTCTTTGCTGGTGGTAGAAGCGGTCTGGTGAATTTTTAGAGAGAAGAGGCTGTCGATGTTTGAATGTAGAAAATTGTTCTGGCTGCAGCCTGCAGTATGGACTTGTTGGTGTGTGTAGCTCCCAGTGCTCTGACAGCGCGACGTTTTGGAGAAGCATGTGATTCAACAGCTACCAGTGGGCTTCGTGCGGCAGAGATTTTGTGGCTGTTAGCGGAGTTGATAACAGAGGGTTGTTAAGAGAATCCTGCAAGAGGTAGGCAAAGGAGTAATGTTTGCCGGCGGGGGACGTGCAGCGATTAACCTGTGAGGTAGTGAAAAGGAGTTAAAGAGAAGGAAGTGTGCGGATGCGGAAAGAATGGAATAATTGTGGTAGGCTGCTGGCTGAGTAGTTTGGTGAATGTTTGGTGTGGGTCCGACGCTGCCGATTGGATGGTGGGGCTGCAGTGTGAGTCAGATAAAAAAAAAAAAAAGAACATTAGTAGGATCCAATGGGACTAACTGGCATGTATAGACGCGTGTAATGCAAAAGGGCTGTTTTTGGTCGCATCTCTCGCTTATGGCCATACCACCCTGAACACGCCCGATCTCATCCGATCTCGGAAGCCAAGCAGGGTAGGGTCTGGTTAGTACTTGGATGGGAGACCTCCTGGGAATACCAGGTGCTGTAAGCTTATCTCACTTTTACTTTATACAGGGGGCGCTCCACTTCACGATTAATTTAAATCTATCACTCCCCTTCCATTTTACTATTTTATATATATATATATTTTTTTTCTCTCATTCATGAAGGCAGCTTTTACACACGTTTTACTCTAAATACTGCCTGGTAATTCTAGGTGCTGTAAGCTGTTCGTGCCTTTATTCCACCAGGGCGCGATCTTCTCACAAACTTGAAGACTGTCACTCCCCATTCACGTTTTACAACTTATTGTTAATGATAAAGAGACAGCTTTTTACACACAGTTTTAAACAAAGTACTGATATAATTCCTCTTCAACTCACCGCTTTGTTTTCTATGCAAAAACCACTTCGCCACAGAAGACTCGATATTATTGGCAAAGCAAGGTCTGCTCTTCTCCTCCCTTCAAAACTTGCTAAAAGCTTTATTTAAAAGAGCAGGTTGGCCGGGGTAATTCACACCCTTCAATGCCAGATTAATGTTTAGGTTAGTGGGAATAACAGAGGTATTAGGGATGGAAACTTCTTTGCTGGTGGTAGAAGCGGTCTGGTGAATTTTTAGAGAGAAGAGGCCGTCGATGTTTCAATGTAGAAAATTGTTCTGGATGCAGCCTGCAGTATGGACTTGTTGGTGTGTGTAGCTCCCAGTGTTCTGACAGCGCGACGTTTTGGGGAAGCATGTGATTCAACAGCTACCAGTGGGCTTCGTGCGGCAGAGATTTTGTGGCTGTTAGCGGAGTTGATAACACAGGGTTGTTAAGAGAAGCCTGCATGAGGTAGGCAAAGGAGTAATGTTTGCCGGCGGGGGACGTGCGGCGATTAACCTGTGCGGTAGTGAAAAGGAGTTAAAGAGAAGGAAGTGTGCGGATGCGGAAAGAATGGAATAATTGTGGTAGGCTGCCGGCTGAGTAGTTTGGTGAATGTTTGGTGTGGTTCCGGCACTGCCGATTGGATGGTGGGGCTGCAGTGTGAGTCAGATAAAAAAAAAAAAAAAAACAGGAGTAGGATCCAATGGGACTAACTGGCATGTATAGACGCGTGTAATGCAAAAGGGCTATTTTTGGTAGCGTCTCTCGCTTACGGCCATACCACCCTGAACGCGCCCGATCTCGTCTGATCTTGGAAGCTAAACAGGCTAGGGTCTGGTTAGTACTTGAATGGGAGACCGCCTGGGAATACCAGGTGCTGTAAGCTTTTCTCACTTTTACTTTATACAGGGGGCGCTCCACTTCACGATTAATTTAAATGTATCACTCCCCTTCCATTTTACTATTTTATATATTTCTTTTTTCTCTCATTCATAAAGGCAGCTTTTACACACCGTTTTACTCTAAATACTGCCTGGTAATTCTAGGTGCTGTAAGCTGTTCGTGCCTTTATTCCACCAGGGCGCGATCTTCTCACAAACTTGAAGACTGTCACTCCCCATTCACGTTTTACAACTTATTGTTAATAATAAAGAGACAGCTTTTTACACACAGTTTTAAACAAAGTACTAATATAATTCCTCTTCAACTCACCGCTTTGTTTTCTATGCAAAAACCACTTCGCCACAGAATATTCGATATTATTGGCATATTATCTGCTCTTCTCCTCCTTTCAAAACTTGCTAAAAGCTGTATTTAAAAGAGCAGGTTGGCCGGGGTAATTTACACCCTTCAATGCCAGCTTAATGTTTAGGTTAGTGGGAATCACAGAAGAATTAGGGATGGAAACTTCTTTGCTGGTGGTAGAAGCGGTCTGGTGAATTTTTAGAGAGAAGAGGCTGTCGATGTTTGAATGTAGAAAATTGTTCTGGCTGCAGCCTGCAGTATGGACTTGTTGGTGTGTGTAGCTCCCAGTGCTCTGACAGCGCGACGTTTTGGAGAAGCATGTGATTCAACAGCTACCAGTGGGCTTCGTGCGGCAGAGATTTTGTGGCTGTTAGCGGAGTTGATAACAGAGGGTTGTTAAGAGAATCCTGCAAGAGGTAGGCAAAGGAGTAATGTTTGCCGGCGGGGGACGTGCAGCGATTAACCTGTGAGGTAGTGAAAAGGAGGTAAAGAGAAGGAAGTGTGCGGATGCGGAAAGAATGGAATAATTGTGGTAGGCTGCCGGCTGAGTAGTTTGGTGAATGTTTGGTGTGGGTCCGGCGCTGCCGATTGGATGGTGGGGCTGCAGTGTGAGTCAGATAAAAAAAAAAAAAAAACCAGGAGTAGGATCCAATGGGACTAACTGGCATGTATAGACGCGTGTAATGCAAAAGGGCTGTTTTTGGTAGCATCTCTCGCTTACGGCCATACCACCCTGAACACGCCCGATCTCATCTGATCTCGGAAGCCAAGCAGCGTAGGGTCTGGTTAGTATTTGGATGGGAGACCTCCTGGGAATACCAGGTGCTGTAAGCTTTTCTCACTTTTACTTTATACAGGGGGCGCTCCACTTCACGATTAATTTAAATCTATCACTCCCCTTCCATTTTACTATTTCATATATATATATATTTTTTTTTTCTCTCATTCATAAAGGCAGCTTTTAGAAACCGTTTTACTCTAAATACTTCCTGGTAATTCTAGGTGCTGTAAGCTGTTCGTGCCTTTATTCCACCAGGGCGCGATCTTCTCACAAACTTGAAGACTGTCACTCCCCATTCACGTTTTACAACTTATTGTTAATGATAAAGAGACAGCTTTTTACACACAGTTTTAAACAAAGTACTGATATTATTCCTCTTCAACTGACCGCTTTGTTTTCTATGCAAAAACCACTTCGCCACAGAAGACTCGATATTATTGGCATAGCAAGTTCTGCTCTTCTCCTTTCAAAACTTGCTAAAAGCTGTATTTAAAAGAACAGATTGGCCGGGGTAATTCACACCCTTCAATGCCAGCTTAATGTTTAGGTTAGTGGGAATCACAGAGGAATTAGGGATGGAAACTTCTTTGCTGGTGGTAGAAGCGGTCTGGTGAATTTTTAGAGAGAAGAGGCCGTCGATGTTTGAATGTAGAAAATTGATCTGGCTGCAGCCTGCAGTATGGACTTGTTGGTGTGTGTAGCTCCCAGTGTTCTGACAGCGCGACGTTTTGGGGAAGCATGTGATTCAGCAGCTACCAGTGGGCTTCGTGCGGCGGAGATTTTGTGGCTGTTAGCGGAGTTGATAACAGAGGGTCGTTAAGAGAAGCCTACATGCAGTAGGCAAAGGAGTAATGTTTGCCGGCGGGGGACGTGCGGCGATTAACCTGTGCGGTAGTGAAAAGGAGTTAAAAAGAAGGAAGTGTGCGGATCCGGAAAGAATGGAATAATTGTGGTAGGCTGCCGGCTGAGTAGTTTGGTGAATGTTTGGTGTGGGTCCGGCGCTGCCGATTGGATGGTGGGGCTGCAGTGTGAGTCAGATAAAAAAAAAAAAAACCAGGAGTAGGATCCAATGGGACTAACTGGCATGTATAGACGCGTGTAATGCAAAATGGCTGTTTTTGGTAGCATCTCTCGCTTATGGCCATACCACCCTGAACACGCCCGATCTCGTCTGATCTTGGAAGCTAAGCAGGGTAGGGTCTGGTTAGTACTTGGATGGGAAACCACCTGGGAATACCAGGTGCTGTAAGCTTTTCTCACTTTTACTTTATACAGGGGGCGCTCCACTTCACGATTAATTTAAATCTATCACTCCCCTTCCATTTTACTATTTTATATATATTTATATTTTTTTTCTCTCATTCATAAAGGCAGCTTTTAGAAACCGTTTTACTCTAAATACTTCCTGGTAATTCTAGGTGCTGTAAGCTGTTCGTGCCTTTATTCCACCAGGTCGCGATCTTCTCACAAACTTGAAGACTGTCACTCCCCATTCACGTTTTACAACTTATTGTTAATGATAAAGAGACAGCTTTTTACACACAGTTTTAAACAAAGTACTGATATTATTCCTCTTCAACTGACCGCTTTGTTTTCTATGCAAAAACCACTTCGCCACAGAAGACTCGATATTATTGGCATAGCAAGTTCTGCTCTTCTCCTTTCAAAACTTGCTAAAAGCTGTATTTAAAAGAACAGATTGGCCGGGGTAATTCACACCCTTCAATGCCAGCTTAATGTTTAGGTTAGTGGGAATCACAGAGGAATTAGGGATGGAAACTTCTTTGCTGGTGGTAGAAGCGGTCTGGTGAATTTTTAGAGAGAAGAGGCCGTCGATGTTTGAATGTAGAAAATTGTTCTGGCTGCAGCCTGCAGTATGGACTTGTTGGTGTGTGTAGCTCCAAGTGTTCTGACAGCGCGACGTTTTGGGGAAGCATGTGATTCAGCAGCTACCAGTGGGCTTCGTGCGGCGGAGATTTTGTGGCTGTTAGCGGAGTTGATAACAGAGGGTCGTTAAGAGAAGCCTGCATGCAGTAGGCAAAGGAGTAATGTTTGCCGGCGGGGGACGTGCAGCGATTAACCTGTGAGGTAGTGAAAAGGAGGTAAAGAGAAGGAAGTGTGCGGATGCGGAAAGAATGGAATAATTGTGGTAGGCTGCCGGCTGAGTAGTTTGGTGAATGTTTGGTGTGGGTCCGGCGCTGCCGATTGGATGGTGGGGCTGCAGTGTGAGTCAGATAAAAAAAAAAAAAAAACCAGGAGTAGGATCCAATGGGACTAACTGGCATGTATAGACGCGTGTAATGCAAAAGGGCTGTTTTTGGTAGCATCTCTCGCTTACGGCCATACCACCCTGAACACGCCCGATCTCATCTGATCTCGGAAGCCAAGCAGCGTAGGGTCTGGTTAGTATTTGGATGGGAGACCTCCTGGGAATACCAGGTGCTGTAAGCTTTTCTCACTTTTACTTTATACAGGGGGCGCTCCACTTCACGATTAATTTAAATCTATCACTCCCCTTCCATTTTACTATTTCATATATATATATATTTTTTTTTCTCTCATTCATAAAGGCAGCTTTTAGAAACCGTTTTACTCTAAATACTTCCTGGTAATTCTAGGTGCTGTAAGCTGTTCGTGCCTTTATTCCACCAGGGCGCGATCTTCTCACAAACTTGAAGACTGTCACTCCCCATTCACGTTTTACAACTTATTGTTAATGATAAAGAGACAGCTTTTTACACACAGTTTTAAACAAAGTACTGATATTATTCCTCTTCAACTGACCGCTTTGTTTTCTATGCAAAAACCACTTCGCCACAGAAGACTCGATATTATTGGCATAGCAAGTTCTGCTCTTCTCCTTTCAAAACTTGCTAAAAGCTGTATTTAAAAGAACAGATTGGCCGGGGTAATTCACACCCTTCAATGCCAGCTTAATGTTTAGGTTAGTGGGAATCACAGAGGAATTAGGGATGGAAACTTCTTTGCTGGTGGTAGAAGCGGTCTGGTGAATTTTTAGAGAGAAGAGGCCGTCGATGTTTGAATGTAGAAAATTGATCTGGCTGCAGCCTGCAGTATGGACTTGTTGGTGTGTGTAGCTCCCAGTGTTCTGACAGCGCGACGTTTTGGGGAAGCATGTGATTCAGCAGCTACCAGTGGGCTTCGTGCGGCGGAGATTTTGTGGCTGTTAGCGGAGTTGATAACAGAGGGTCGTTAAGAGAAGCCTACATGCAGTAGGCAAAGGAGTAATGTTTGCCGGCGGGGGACGTGCGGCGATTAACCTGTGCGGTAGTGAAAAGGAGTTAAAAAGAAGGAAGTGTGCGGATGCGGAAAGAATGGAATAATTGTGGTAGGCTGCCGGCTGAGTAGTTTGGTGAATGTTTGGTGTGGGTCCGGCGCTGCCGATTGGATGGTGGGGCTGCAGTGTGAGTCAGATAAAAAAAAAAAAAACCAGGAGTAGGATCCAATGGGACTAACTGGCATGTATAGACGCGTGTAATGCAAAATGGCTGTTTTTGGTAGCATCTCTCGCTTATGGCCATACCACCCTGAACACGCCCGATCTCGTCTGATCTTGGAAGCTAAGCAGGGTAGGGTCTGGTTAGTACTTGGATGGGAAACCACCTGGGAATACCAGGTGCTGTAAGCTTTTCTCACTTTTACTTTATACAGGGGGCGCTCCACTTCACGATTAATTTAAATCTATCACTCCCCTTCCATTTTACTATTTTATATATATTTATATTTTTTTTCTCTCATTCATAAAGGCAGCTTTTAGAAACCGTTTTACTCTAAATACTTCCTGGTAATTCTAGGTGCTGTAAGCTGTTCGTGCCTTTATTCCACCAGGTCGCGATCTTCTCACAAACTTGAAGACTGTCACTCCCCATTCACGTTTTACAACTTATTGTTAATGATAAAGAGACAGCTTTTTACACACAGTTTTAAACAAAGTACTGATATTATTCCTCTTCAACTGACCGCTTTGTTTTCTATGCAAAAACCACTTCGCCACAGAAGACTCGATATTATTGGCATAGCAAGTTCTGCTCTTCTCCTTTCAAAACTTGCTAAAAGCTGTATTTAAAAGAACAGATTGGCCGGGGTAATTCACACCCTTCAATGCCAGCTTAATGTTTAGGTTAGTGGGAATCACAGAGGAATTAGGGATGGAAACTTCTTTGCTGGTGGTAGAAGCGGTCTGGTGAATTTTTAGAGAGAAGAGGCCGTCGATGTTTGAATGTAGAAAATTGTTCTGGCTGCAGCCTGCAGTATGGACTTGTTGGTGTGTGTAGCTCCCAGTGTTCTGACAGCGCGACGTTTTGGGGAAGCATGTGATTCAGCAGCTACCAGTGGGCTTCGTGCGGCGGAGATTTTGTGGCTGTTAGCGGAGTTGATAACAGAGGGTCGTTAAGAGAAGCCTGCATGCAGTAGGCAAAGGAGTAATGTTTGCCGGCGGGGGACGTGCGGCGATTAACCTGTGTGGTAGTGAAAAGGAGTTAAAAAGAAGGAAGTGTGCGGATGCGGAAAGAATGGAATAATTGTGGTAGGCTGCCGGCTGAGTAGTTTGGTGAATGTTTGGTGTGGGTCCGGCGCTGCCGATTGGATGGTGGGGCTGCAGTGTGAGTCAGATAAAAAAAAAAAAACCAGGAGTAGGATCCAATGGGACTAACTGGCATGTATAGACGCGTGTAATGCAAAATGGCTGTTTTTGGTAGCATCTCTCGCTTACGGCCATACCACCCTGAACACACCCGATCTCGTCTGATCTTGGAAGCTAAGCAGGGTAGGGTCTGGTTAGTACTTGGATGGAAAACCACCTGGGAATACCAGGTGCTGTAAGCTTTTCTCACTTTTACTTTATACAGGGGGCGCTCCACTTCACGATTAATTTAAATCTATCACTCCCCTTCCATTTTACTATTTTATATATATTTATATTTTTTTTCTCTCATTCATAAAGGCAGCTTTTAGAAACCGTTTTACTCTAAATACTTCCTGGTAATTCTAGGTGCTGTAAGCTGTTCGTGCCTTTATTCCACCAGGTCGCGATCTTCTCACAAACTTGAAGACTGTCACTCCCCATTCACGTTTTACAACTTATTGTTAATGATAAAGAGACAGCTTTTTACACACAGTTTTAAACAAAGTACTGATATTATTCCTCTTCAACTGACCGCTTTGTTTTCTATGCAAAAACCACTTCGCCACAGAAGACTCGATATTATTGGCATAGCAAGTTCTGCTCTTCTCCTTTCAAAACTTGCTAAAAGCTGTATTTAAAAGAACAGATTGGCCGGGGTAATTCACACCCTTCAATGCCAGCTTAATGTTTAGGTTAGTGGGAATCACAGAGGAATTAGGGATGGAAACTTCTTTGCTGGTGGTAGAAGCGGTCTGGTGAATTTTTAGAGAGAAGAGGCCGTCGATGTTTGAATGTAGAAAATTGTTCTGGCTGCAGCCTGCAGTATGGACTTGTTGGTGTGTGTAGCTCCCAGTGTTCTGACAGCGCGACGTTTTGGGGAAGCATGTGATTCAGCAGCTACCAGTGGGCTTCGTGCGGCGGAGATTTTGTGGCTGTTAGCGGAGTTGATAACAGAGGGTCGTTAAGAGAAGCCTGCATGCAGTAGGCAAAGGAGTAATGTTTGCCGGCGGGGGACGTGCGGCGATTAACCTGTGTGGTAGTGAAAAGGAGTTAAAAAGAAGGAAGTGTGCGGATGCGGAAAGAATGGAATAATTGTGGTAGGCTGCCGGCTGAGTAGTTTGGTGAATGTTTGGTGTGGGTCCGGCGCTGCCGATTGGATGGTGGTGCTGCAGTGTGAGTTAGACAAAAAAAAAAAAACCAGGAGTAGGATCCAATGGGACTAACTGGCATGTATAGACGCGTGTAATGCAAAAGGGCTGTTTTTGGTAGCATCTCTCGCTTGCGGCCATACCACCCTGAACACGCCCGATCTCGTCTGATCTCGGAAGCCAAGCAGGGTATGGTCTGGTTAGTACTTAGATGGGAGACCACCTGGGATTACCAGGTGCTGTAAGCTTTTCTCACTTTTACTTTATACAGGGGGCGCTCCACTTCACGATTAATTTAAATCTATCACTCCCCTTCCATTTTACTATTATATATATATATTTTTTTTTTTTCTCTCATTCATAAAGGCAGCTTTTACACACCGTTTTACTCTAAATACTTCCTGGTAATTCTAGGTGCTGTAAGCTGTTCGTGCCTTTATTCCACCAGGGCGCGATCTTCTCACAAACTTGAAGACTGTCACTCCCCATTCACGTTTTACAACTTATTGTTAATGATAAAGAGACAGCTTTTTACACACAGTTTTAAACAAAGTTCTGATATTATTCCTCTTCAACTGACCGCTTTGTTTTCTATGCAAAAACCACTTCGCCACAGAAGACTCGATATTATTGGCATAGCAAGCTCTGCTCTTCTCCTTTCAAAACTTGCTAAAAGCTGTATTTAAAAGAACAGATTGGCCAGGGTAATTCACACCCTTCAATGCCAGCTTAATGTTTAGGTTAGTGGGAATCACAGAGGAATTAGGGATGGAAACTTCTTTGCTGGTGGTAGAAGCGGTCTGGTGAATTTTTAGAGAGAAGAGGCCGTCGATGTTTGAATGTAGAAAATTGTTCTGGCTGCAGCCTACAGTATGGACTTGTTGGTGTGTGTAGCTCCCAGTGTTCTGACAGCGCGACGTTTTGGGGAAGCATGTGATTCAGCAGCTACCAGTGGGCTTCGTGCGGCGGAGATTTTGTGGCTGTTAGCGGAGTTGATAACAGAGGGTCGTTAAGAGAAGCCTGCATGCAGTAGGCAAAGGAGTAATGTTTGCCGGCGGGGGACGTGCGGCGATTAACCTGTGCGGTAGTGAAAAGGAGTTAAAAAGAAGGAAGTGTGCGGATGCGGAAAGAATGGAATAATTGTGGTAGGCTGCCGGCTGAGTAGTTTGGTGAATGTTTGGTGTGGGTCCGGCGCTGCCGATTGGATGGTGGTGCTGCAGTGTGAGTCAGATAAAAAAAAAAAAAACCAGGAGTAGAATCCAATGGGACTAACTGGCATGTATAGACGCGTGTAATGCAAAAGGGCTGTTTGTGGTAGCATCTCTCGCTTATGGCCATACCACCCTGAACACGCCTGATCTCATCTGATCTCGGAAGCCAAACAAGGTAGGGTCTGGTTAGTACTTGGATGGGAGACCTCCTGGGAATACCAGGTGCTGTAAGCTTTTCTCACTTTTACTTTATACAGGGGGCGCTCCACTTCACGATTAATTTAAATCTAGCACTCCCCTTCCATTTTACTATTTTATATATATATATTTTTTTTTCTCTCTTTCATAAAGCCAGCTTTTAGAAACCGTTTTACTCTAAATACTTCCTGGTAATTCTAGGTGCTGTAAGCTGTTCGTGCCTTTATTCCACCAGGGCGCGATCTTCTCACAAACTTGAAGACTGTCACTCCCCATTCACGTTTTACAACTTATTGTTAATGATAAAGAGACAGCTTTTTACACACAGTTTTAAACAAAGTACTGATATTATTCCTCTTCAACTGACCGCTTTGTTTTCTATGCAAAAACCACTTCGCCACAGAAGACTCGATATTATTGGCATAGCAAGCTCTGCTCTTCTCCTTTCAAAACTTGCTAAAAGCTGTATTTAAAAGAACAGATTGGCCAGGGTAATTCACACCCTTCAATGCCAGCTTAATGTTTAGGTTAGTGGGAATCACAGAGGAATTAGGGATGGAAACTTCTTTGCTGGTGGTAGAAGCGGTCTGGTGAATTTTTAGAGAGAAGAGGCCGTCGATGTTTGAATGTAGAAAATTGTTCAGGCTGCAGCCTACAGTATGGACTTGTTGGTGTGTGTAGCTCCCAGTGTTCTGACAGCGCGACGTTTTGGGGAAGCATGTGATTCAGCAGCTACCAGTGGGCTTCGTGCGGCGGAGATTTTGTGGCTGTTAGCGGAGTTGATAACAGAGGGTCGTTAAGAGAAGCCTGCATGCAGTAGGCAAAGGAGTAATGTTTGCCGGCGGGGGACGTGCGGCGATTAACCTGTGTGGTAGTGAAAAGGAGTTAAAAAGAAGGAAGTGTGCGGATGCGGAAAGAATGGAATAATTGTGGTAGGCTGCCGGCTGAGTAGTTTGGTGAATGTTTGGTGTGGGTCCGGCGCTGCCGATTGGATGGTGGTGCTGCAGTGTGAGTTAGACAAAAAAAAAAAAACCAGGAGTAGGATCCAATGGGACTAACTGGCATGTATAGACGCGTGTAATGCAAAAGGGCTGTTTTTGGTAGCATCTCTCGCTTGCGGCCATACCACCCTGAACACGCCCGATCTCGTCTGATCTCGAAAGCCAAGCAGGGTATGGTCTGGTTAGTACTTAGATGGGAGACCACCTGGGATTACCAGGTGCTGTAAGCTTTTCTCACTTTTACTTTATACAGGGGGCGCTCCACTTCACGATTAATTTAAATCTATCACTCCCCTTTCATTTTACTATTATATATATATATATTTTTTTTTTTTCTCTCATTCATAAAGGCAGCTTTTACACACCGTTTTACTCTAAATACTTCCTGGTAATTCTAGGTGCTGTAAGCTGTTCGTGCCTTTATTCCACCAGGGCGCGATCTTCTCACAAACTTGAAGACTGTCACTCCCCATTCACGTTTTACAACTTATTGTTAATGATAAAGAGACAGCTTTTTACACACAGTTTTAAACAAAGTTCTGATATTATTCCTCTTCAACTGACCGCTTTGTTTTCTATGCAAAAACCACTTCGCCACAGAAGACTCGATATTATTGGCATAGCAAGCTCTGCTCTTCTCCTTTCAAAACTTGCTAAAAGCTGTATTTAAAAGAACAGATTGGCCAGGGTAATTCACACCCTTCAATGCCAGCTTAATGTTTAGGTTAGTGGGAATCACAGAGGAATTAGGGATGGAAACTTCTTTGCTGGTGGTAGAAGCGGTCTGGTGAATTTTTAGAGAGAAGAGGCCGTCGATGTTTGAATGTAGAAAATTGTTCTGGCTGCAGCCTACAGTATGGACTTGTTGGTGTGTGTAGCTCCCAGTGTTCTGACAGCGCGACGTTTTGGGGAAGCATGTGATTCAGCAGCTACCAGTGGGCTTCGTGCGGCGGAGATTTTGTGGCTGTTAGCGGAGTTGATAACAGAGGGTCGTTAAGAGAAGCCTGCATGCAGTAGACAAAGGAGTAATGTTTGCCGGCGGGGGACGTGCGGCGATTAACCTGTGCGGTAGTGAAAAGGAGTTAAAAAGAAGGAAGTGTGCGGATGCGGAAAGAATGGAATAATTGTGGTAGGCTGCCGGCTGAGTAGTTTGGTGAATGTTTGGTGTGGGTCCGGCGCTGCCGATTGGATGGTGGTGCTGCAGTGTGAGTCAGATAAAAAAAAAAAAAACCAGGAGTAGAATCCAATGGGACTAACTGGCATGTATAGACGCGTGTAATGCAAAAGGGCTGTTTGTGGTAACATCTCTCGCTTATGGTCATACCACCCTGAACACGCCTGATCTCATCTGATCTCGGAAGCCAAACAAGGTAGGGTCTGGTTAGTACTTGGATGGGAGACCTCCTGGGAATACCAGGTGCTGTAAGCTTTTCTCACTTTTACTTTATACAGGGGGCGTTCCACTTCACGATTAATTTAAATCTAGCACTCCCCTTCCATTTTACTATTTTATATATATATATATATTTTTCTCTCTTTCATAAAGCCAGCTTTTAGAAACCGTTTTACTCTAAATACTTCCTGGTAATTCTAGGTGCTGTAAGCTGTTCGTGCCTTTATTCCACCAGGGCGCGATCTTCTCACAAACTTGAAGACTGTCACTCCCCATTCACGTTTTACAACTTATTGTTAATGATAAAGAGACAGCTTTTTACACACAGTTTTAAACAAAGTACTGATATTATTCCTCTTCAACTGACCGCTTTGTTTTCTATGCAAAAACCACTTCGCCACAGAAGACTCGATATTATTGGCATAGCAAGCTCTGCTCTTCTCCTTTCAAAACTTGCTAAAAGCTGTATTTAAAAGAACAGATTGGCCAGGGTAATTCACACCCTTCAATGCCAGCTTAATGTTTAGGTTAGTGGGAATCACAGAGGAATTAGGGATGGAAACTTCTTTGCTGGTGGTAGAAGCGGTCCGGTGAATTTTTAGAGAGAAGAGGCCGTCGATGTTTGAATGTAGAAAATTGTTCTGGCTGCAGCCTACAGTATGGACTTGTTGGTGTGTGTAGCTCCCAGTGTTCTGACAGCGCGACGTTTTGGGGAAGCATGTGATTCAGCAGCTACCAGTGGGCTTCGTGCGGCGGAGATTTTGTGGCTGTTAGCGGAGTTGATAACAGAGGGTCGTTAAGAGAAGCCTGCATGCAGTAGGCAAAGGAGTAATGTTTGCCGGCGGGGGACGTTCGGCGATTAACCTGTGCGGTAGTGAAAAGGAGTTAAAAAGAAGGAAGTGTGCGGATGCGGAAAGAATGGAATAATTGTGGTAGGCTGCCGGCTGAGTAGTTTGGTGAATGTTTGGTGTGGGTCCGGCGCTGCCGATTGGATGGTGGTGCTGCAGTGTGAGTCAGATAAAAAAAAAAAAAAAGAACATTAGTAGGATCCAATGGGACCAACTGGCATGTATAGAGGCGTGTAATGCAAAAGGGCTGTTTTTGGTAGCATCTCTCGCTTATGGCCATACCACCCTGAACACGCCCGATCTTGTCTGATCTCGGAAGCTAAGCAGGGTAGGTTCTGGTTAGTACTTGGATGGGAGACCACCTGGGAATACCAGGTGCTGTAAGCTTTTCTCACTTTTACTTTATACAGGGGGCACTCCACTTCACGATTAATTTAAATCTATCACTCCCCTTCCGTTTTACTATTTTATATATATATAACTATATATTTTTTCTCTCATTCATAAAGGCAGCTTTTACACACCGTTTTACTCTAAATACTTCCTGGTAATTCTAGGTGCTGTAAGCTGTTCGTGCCTTTATTCCACCAGGGCGCGATCTTCTCACAAACTTGAAGACTGTCACTCCCCATTCACGTTTTACAACTTATTGTTAATGATAAAGAGACAGCTTTTTACACACAGTTTTAAACAAAGTACTGATATTATTCCTCTTCAACTGACCGCTTTGTTTTCTATGCAAAAACCACTTCGCCACAGAAGACTCGATATTATTGGCATAGCAAGCTCTGCTCTTCTCCTTTCAAAACTTGCTAAAAGCTGTATTTAAAAGAACAGATTGGCCAGGGTAATTCACACCCTTCAATGCCAGCTTAATGTTTAGGTTAGTGGGAATCACAGAGGAATTAGGGATGGAAACTTCTTTGCTGGTGGTAGAAGCGGTCTGGTGAATTTTTAGAGAGAAGAGGCCGTCGATGTTTGAATGTAGAAAATTGTTCTGGCTGCAGCCTGCAGTATGGACTTGTTGGTGTGTGTAGCTCCCAGTGTTCTGACAGCGTGACGTTTTGGGGAAGCATGTGATTCAGCAGCTACCAGTGGGCTTCGTGCGGCGGAGATTTTGTGGCTGTTAGCGGAGTTGATAACAGAGGGTCGTTAAGAGAAGCCTGCATGCAGTAGGCAAAGGAGTAATGTTTGCCGGCGGGGGACGTGCGGCGATTAACCTGTGCGGTTGTGAAAAGGAGTTAAAAAGAAGGAAGTGTGCGGATGCGGAAAGAATGGAATAATTGTGGTAGGCTGCCGGCTGAGTAGTTTGGTGAATGTTTGGTGTGGGTCCGGCGCTGCCGATTGGATGGTGGGGCTGCAGTGTGAGTCAGATAAAAAAAAAAAAAAAGAACATTAGTAGGATCCAATGGGACCAACTGGCATGTATAGAGGCGTGTAATGCAAAAGGGATGTTTTTGGTGGCATCTCCCGCTTACGGCCATACCACCCTGAACACGCCTGATCTCGTCTGATCTCGGAAGCCAAGCAGGGTAGGGTCTGGTTAGTACTTGGATGGGAGACCACCTGGGATTACCAGGTGCTGTAAGCTTTTCTCACTTTTACTTTATACAGGGGGCGCTCCACTTCACGATTAATTTAAATCTATCACTCCCCTTCCATTTTACTATTTTATATATATATTTTTTTTTTCTCTCATTCATAAAGGCAGCTTTTACACACCGTTTTACTCTAAATACTTCCTGGTAATTCTAGGTGCTGTAAGCTGTTCGTGCCTTTATTCCACCAGGGCGCGATCTTCTCACAAACTTGAAGACTGTCACTCCCCATTCACGTTTTACAACTTATTGTTAATGATAAAGAGACAGCTTTTTACACACAGTTTTAAACAAAGTACTGATATTATTCCTCTTCAACTGACCGCTTTGTTTTCTATGCAAAAACCACTTCGCCACAGAAGACTCGATATTATTGGCATAGCAAGTTCTGCTCTTCTCCTTTCAAAACTTGCTGAAAGCTCTATTTAAAAGAACAGATTGGCCGGGGTAATTCACACCCTTCAATGCCAGCTTAATGTTTAGGTTAGTGGGAATCACAGAGGAATTAGGGATGGAAACTTCTTTGCTGGTGGTAGAAGCGGTCTGGTGAATTTTTAGAGAGAAGAGGCCGTCGATGTTTGAATGTAGAAAATTGTTCTGGCTGCAGCCTGCAGTATGGACTTGTTGGTGTGTGTAGCTCCCAGTGTTCTGACAGCGCGACGTTTTGGGGAAGCATGTGATTCAGCAGCTACCAGTGGGCTTCGTGCGGCGGAGATTTTGTGGCTGTTAGCGGAGTTGATAACAGAGGGTCGTTAAGAGAAGCCTGCATGCAGTAGGCAAAGGAGTAATGTTTGCCGGCGGGGGACGTGCGGCGATTAACCTGTGCGGTAGTGAAAAGGAGTTAAAAAGAAGGAAGTGTGCGGATGCGGAAAGAATGGAATAATTGTGGTAGGCTGCCGGCTGAGTAGTTTGGTGAATGTTTGGTGTGGGTCCGGCGCTGCCGATTGGATGGTGGGGCTGCAGTGTGAGTCAGATAAAAAAAAAAAAAAAAGAACATTAGTAGGATCCAATGGGACCAACTGGCATGTATAGAGGCGTGTAATGCAAAAGGGATGTTTTTGGTGGCATCTCCCGCTTACTGCCATACCACCCTGAACACGCCCGATCTCGTCTGATCTCGGAAGCCAAGCAGGGTAGGGTCTGGTTAGTACTTGGATGGGAGACCACCTGGGATTACCAGGTGCTGTAAGCTTTTCTCACTTTTACTTTATACAGGGGGCGCTCCACTTCACGATTAATTTAAATCTATCACTCCCCTTCCATTTTACTATTTTATATATATATTTTTTTTTTCTCTCATTCATAAAGGCAGCTTTTACACACCGTTTTACTCTAAATACTTCCTGGTAATTCTAGGTGCTGTAAGCTGTTCGTGCCTTTATTCCACCAGGGCGCGATCTTCTCACAAACTTGAAGACTGTCACTCCCCATTCACGTTTTACAACTTATTGTTAATGATAAAGAGACAGCTTTTTACACACAGTTTTAAACAAAGTACTGATATTATTCCTCTTCAACTGACCGCTTTGTTTTCTATGCAAAAACCACTTCGCCACAGAAGACTCGATATTATTGGCATAGCAAGTTCTGCTCTTCTCCTTTCAAAACTTGCTGAAAGCTCTATTTAAAAGAACAGATTGGCCGGGGTAATTCACACCCTTCAATGCCAGCTTAATGTTTAGGTTAGTGGGAATCACAGAGGAATTAGGGATGGAAACTTCTTTGCTGGTGGTAGAAGCGGTCTGGTGAATTTTTAGAGAGAAGAGGCCGTCGATGTTTGAATGTAGAAAATTGTTCTGGCTGCAGCCTGCAGTATGGACTTGTTGGTGTGTGTAGCTCCCAGTGTTCTGACAGCGCGACGTTTTGGGGAAGCATGTGATTCAGCAGCTACCAGTGGGCTTCGTGCGGCGGAGATTTTGTGGCTGTTAGCGGAGTTGATAACAGAGGGTCGTTAAGAGAAGCCTGCATGCAGTAGGCAAAGGAGTAATGTTTGCCGGCGGGGGACGTGCGGCGATTAACCTGTGCGGTAGTGAAAAGGAGTTAAAAAGAAGGAAGTGTGCGGATGCGGAAAGAATGGAATAATTGTGGTAGGCTGCCGGCTGAGTAGTTTGGTGAATGTTTGGTGTGGGTCCGGCGCTGCCGATTGGATGGTGGGGCTGCAGTGTGAGTCAGATAAAAAAAAAAAAAGAACATTAGTAGGATCCAATGGGACCAACTGGCATGTATAGAGGCGTGTAATGCAAAAGGGATGTTTTTGGTAGCATCTCTCGCTTACGGCCATACCACCCTGAACACGCCTGATCTCGTCTGATCTCGGAAGCTAAGCAGGTTAGGGTCTGGTTAGTACTTGGATGGGAAACCACCTGGGAATACCAGGTGCTGTAAGCTTTTCTCACTTTATACAGGGGGCGCTCCACTTCACGATTAATTTAAATCTATCACTCCCCTTCCATTTTACTATTTTATATATATATATATATTTTTATCTCATTCATAAAGGCAGCTTTTACACACCGTTTTACTCTAAATACTTCCTGGTAATTCTAGGTGCTGTAAGCCGTTCGTGCCTTTATTCCACCAGGGCGCGATCTTCTCACAAACTTGAAGACTGTCACTCCCCATTCACGTTTTACAACTTATTGTTAATGATAAAGAGACAGCTTTTTACACACAGTTTTAAACAAAGTACTGATATTATTCCTCTTCAACTGACCGCTTTGTTTTCTATGCAAAAACCACTTCGCCACAGAAGACTCGATATTATTGGCATAGCAAGTTCTGCTCTTCTCCTTTCAAAACTTGCTAAAAGCTGTATTTAAAAGAACAGATTGGCCGGCGTAATTCACACCCTTCAATGCCAGCTTAATGTTTAGGTTAGTGGGAATCACAGAGGAATTAGGGATGGAAACTTCTTTGCTGGTGGTAGAAGCGGTCTGGTGAATTTTTAGAGAGAAGAGGCCGTCGATGTTTGAATGTAGAAAATTGTTCTGGCTGCAGCCTGCAGTATGGACTTGTTGGTGTGTGTAGCTCCCAGTGTTCTGACAGCGCGACGTTTTGGGGAAGCATGTGATTCAGCAGCTACCAGTGGGCTTCGTGCGGCGGAGATTTTGTGGCTGTTAGCGGAGTTGATAACAGAGGGTCGTTAAGAGAAGCCTGCATGCAGTAGGCAAAGGAGTAATGTTTGCCGGCGGGGGACGTGCGGCGATTAACCTGTGCGGTAGTGAAAAGGAGTTAAAAAGAAGGAAGTGTGCGGATGCGGAAAGAATGGAATAATTGTGGTAGGCTGCCGGCTGAGTAGTTTGGTGAATGTTTGGTGTGGGTCCGGCGCTGCCGATTGGATGGTGGTGCTGCAGTGTGAGTCAGATAAAAAAAAAAAAAACAGGAGTAGGATCCAATGGGACTAACTGGCATGTATAGACGCGTGTAATGCAAAAGGGCTGTTTTTGGTAGCATCTCTCGCTTATGGCCATACCACCCTGAACACGCCCGATCTCATCCGATTTCGGAAGCCAAGCAGGGTAGGGTCTGGTTAGTACTTGGATGGGAGACCTCCTCGGAATACCAGGTGCTGTAAGCTTTTCTCACTTTTACTTTATACAGGGGGCGCTCCACTTCACGATTAATTTAAATCTATCACTCCCCTTCCATTTTACTATTTTATATATATATATTTTTCTCTCATTCATAAAGGCAGCTTTTAAACACGTTTTACTCTAAATACTGCCTGGTAATTCTAGGTGCTGTAAGCTGTTCGTGCCTTTATTCCACCAGGGCACGATCTTCTCACAAACTTGAAGACTGTCACTCCCCATTCACGTTTTACAACTTATTGTTAATAATAAAGAGACAGCTTTTTACACACAGTTTTAAACAAAGTACTGATATAATTCCTCTTCAACTCACCGCTTTGTTTTCTATGCAAAAACCACTTCGCCACAGAAGACTTGATATTGTTGGCATAGCAAGGTCTGCTCTTCTCCTCCTTTCAAAACTTGCAAAAAGCTGTATTTAAAAGAGCAGGTTGGCCGGGGTAATTCAAACCCTTCAATGCCAGCTTAATGTTTAGGTTAGTGGGAATCACAGAAGAATTAGGGATGGAAACTTCTTTGCTGGTGGTAGAAGCGGTCTGGTGAATTTTTAGAGAGAAGAGGCTGTCGATGTTTGAATGTAGAAAATTGTTCTGGCTGCAGCCTGCAGTATGGACTTGTTGGTGTGTGTAGCTCCCAGTGTTCTGACAGCGCGACGTTTTGGGGAAGCATGTGATTCAACAGCTACCAGTGGGCTTCGTGCGGCAGAGATTTTGTGGCTGTTAGCGGAGTTGATAACAGAGGGTTGTTAAGAGAAGCCTGCAAAAGGTTGGCAAAGGAGTAATGTTTGCCGGCGGGGGACGTGCAGCGATTAACCTGTGCGGTAGTGAAAAGGAGTTAAAGAGAAGGAAGTGTGCGGATGCGGAAAGAATGGAATAATTGTGGTAGGCTGCCGGATGAGTAGTTTGGTGAATGTTTGGTGTGGGTCCGGTGCTGCCGATTGGATGGTGGTGCTGCAGTGTGAGTCAGATAAAAAAAAAAAAAAACAGGAGTAGGATCCAATGGGACTAACTGGCATGTATAGACGCGTGTAATGCAAAAGGGCTATTTTTGGTAGCGTCTCTCGCTTACGGCCATACCACCCTGAACGCGCTCGATCTCGTCTGATCTCGGAAGCTAAGCAGGCTAGGGTCTGGTTAGTACTAGGATGGGAGACCATCTGGGAATACCAGGTGCTGTAAGCTTTTCTCACTTTTACTTTATACAGGGGGCGCTCCACTTCACGATTAATTTAAATCTATCACTCCCCTTCCATTTTACTATTTTATATATTTCTTTTTTCTCTCATTCATAAAGGCAGCTTTTACACACGTTTTACTCTAAATACTGCCTGGTAATTCTAGGTGCTGTAAGCTGTTCGTGCCTTTATTCCACCAGGGCACGATCTTCTCACAAACTTGAAGACTGTCACTCCCCATTCACGTTTTACAACTTATTGTTAATAATAAAGAGACAGCTTTTTACACACAGTTTTAAACAAAGTACTGATATAATTCCTCTTCAACTCACCGCTTTGTTTTCTATGCAAAAACCACTTCGCCACAGAAGACTTGATATTGTTGGCATAGCAAGGTCTGCTCTTCTCCTCCTTTCAAAACTTGCTAAAAGCTGTATTTAAAAGAGCAGGTTGGCCGGGGTAATTCACACCCTTCAATGCCAGATTAATGTTTAGGTTAGTGGG
Organism: Brienomyrus brachyistius; assembly: GCF_023856365.1. Classification (NCBI taxonomy): domain Eukaryota; kingdom Metazoa; phylum Chordata; class Actinopteri; order Osteoglossiformes; family Mormyridae; genus Brienomyrus; species Brienomyrus brachyistius. The sequence continues at coordinate 40,781,681 of NC_064534.1, forward strand.
AATCACAGAGGAATTAGGGATGGAAACTTCTTTGCTGATGGTAGAAGCGGTCTGGTGAATTTTTAGAGAGAAGAGGCCGTCGATGTTTCAATGTAGAAAATTGTTCTGGCTGCAGCCTGCAGTATGGACTTGTTGGCGTGTGTAGCTCCCAGTGTTCTGACAGCGTAACGTTTTGGGGAAGCATGTGATTCAACAGCTACCAGTGGGCTTCGTGCGGCAGAGATTTTGTGGCTGTTAGCGGAGTTGATAACAGAGGGTCGTTAAGAGAAGCCTGCATGAGGTAGGCAAAGGAGTAATGTTTGCCAGCGGGGGACGTGCGGCGATTAACCTGTGCGGTAGTGAAAAGGACTTAAAGAGAAGGAAGTGTGCGGATGCGGAAAGAATGGAATAATTGTGGTAGGCTGCCGGCTGAGTAGTTTGGTGAATGTTTGGTGTGGGTGCGGCGCTGCCGATTGGATGGTGGTGCTGCAGTGTGAGTCAGATAAAAAAAAAAAAAACAGGAGTAGGATCCAATGGGACTAACTGGCATGTATAGAGTCGTGTAATGCAAAAGGGCTGTTTTTGTTCGCGGCTCTTGCTTACGGCCATACCACCCTGAACGCGCCCGATCTCGTCTGATCTCGGAAGCTAAGCGGGGTAGGGTCTGGTTAGTACTTGGATGGGAGACTGCCTGGGAATACCACGTGCTGTAAGCTTTTCTCACTTTTACTTTATACAGGGGGCACTCCACTTCACGATTAATTTAAATCTATCACTCCCCTTCCATTTTACTATTTTATATATATATTTTTTTTCTCTCATTCATAAAGGCAGCCTTTACACACCGTTTTACTCTAAATACTGCCTGGTAATTCTAGGTGCTGTAAGCTGTTCGTGCCTTTATTCCACCAGGGTGCGATCTTCTGACAAACTTGAAGACTGTCACTCCACATTCACGTTTTACAACTTATTGTTAATAATAAAGAGACAGTTTTTTACACACAGTTTTAAACAAAGTACTGTTATAATTCCTCTTAAACTCACCGCTTTGTTTTCTATGCAAAAACCACTTCGCCACAGAAGACTTGATATTGTTGGCATAGCAAGGTCTGCTCTTCTCCTCCTTTCAAAACTTGCAAAAAGCTGTATTTAAAAGAGCAGGTTGGCCGGGGTAATTCAAACCCTTCAATGCCAGCTTAATGTTTAGGTTAGTGGGAATCACAGAAGAATTAGGGATGGAAACTTCTTTGCTGGTGGTAGAAGCGGTCTGGTGAATTTTTAGAGAGAAGAGGCTGTCGATGTTTGAATGTAGAAAATTGTTCTGGCTGCAGCCTGCAGTATGGACTTGTTGGTGTGTGTAGCTCCCAGTGTTCTGACAGCGCGACGTTTTGGGGAAGCATGTGATTCAACAGCTACCAGTGGGCTTCGTGCGGCAGAGATTTTGTGGCTGTTAGCGGAGTTGATAACAGAGGGTTGTTAAGAGAAGCCTGTAAAAGGTTGGCAAAGGAGTAATGTTTGCCGGCGGGGGACGTGCAGCGATTAACCTGTGCGGTAGTGAAAAGGAGTTAAAGAGAAGGAAGTGTGCGGATGCGGAAAGAATGGAATAATTGTGGTAGGCTGCCGGATGAGTAGTTTGGTGAATGTTTGGTGTGGGTCCGGTGCTGCCGATTGGATGGTGGTGCTGCAGTGTGAGTCAGATAAAAAAAAAAAAAAACAGGAGTAGGATCCAATGGGACTAACTGGCATGTATAGACGCGTGTAATGCAAAAGGGCTGTTTTTGTTCGCGGCTCTTGCTTATGGCCATACCACCCTGAACGCGCCCGATCTCGTCTGATCTCGGAAGCTAAGCGGGGTAGGGTCTGGTTAGTACTTGGATGGGAGACTGCCTGGGAATACCACGTGCTGTAAGCTTTTCTCACTTTTACTTTATACAGGGGGCGCTCCACTTCACGATTAATTTAAATCTATCACTCCCCTTCCATTTTACTATTTTATATATATATTTTTTTTCTCTCATTCATAAAGGCAGCCTTTACACACCGTTTTACTCTAAATACTGCCTGGTAATTCTAGGTGCTGTAAGCTGTTCGTGCCTTTATTCCACCAGGGTGCGATCTTCTGACAAACTTGAAGACTGTCACTCCACATTCACGTTTTACAACTTATTGTTAATAATAAAGAGACAGTTTTTTACACACAGTTTTAAACAAAGTACTGTTATAATTCCTCTTAAACTCACCGCTTTGTTTTCTATGCAAAAACCACTTCGCCACAGAATATTCGATATTATTGGCATATTATCTGCTCTTCTCCTCCTTTCAAAACTTGCTGAAAGCTGTATTTAAAAGAGCAGGTTGGCCGGGGTAATTCACACCCTTCAATGCCAGCTTAATGTTTAGGTTAGTGGGAATCACAGAAGAATTAGGGATGGAAACTTCTTTGCTGGTGGTAGAAGCGGTCTGGTGAATTTTTAGAGAGAAGAGGCTGTCGATGTTTGAATGTAGAAAATTGTTCTGGCTGCAGCCTGCAGTATGGACTTGTTAGTGTGTGTAGCTCCCAGTGTTCTGACAGCGCGACGTTTTGGGGAAGCATGTGATTCAACAGCTACCAGTGGGCTTCGTGCGGCAGAGATTTTGTGGCTGTTAGCGGAGTTGATAACAGAGGGTCGTTAAGAGAAGCCTGCATGCAGTAGGCAAAGGAGTAATGTTTGCCGGCGGGGGACGTGCGGCGATTAACCTGTGCGGTAGTGAAAAGGAGTTAAAAAGAAGGAAGTGTGCAGATGCGGAAAGAATGGAATAATTGTGGTAGGCTGCCGGCTGAGTAGTTTGGTGAATGTTTGGTGTCGGTCCGGCGCTGCCGATTGGATGGTGGGGCTGCAGTGTGAGTCAGATAAAAAAAAAAAAAAGAACATTAGTAGGATCCAATGGGACCAACTGGCATGTATAGAGGCGTGTAATGCAAAAGGGATGTTTTTGGTAGCATCTATCGCTAACGGCCATACCACCCTGAACACGCCTGATCTCGTCTGATCTCGGAAGCTAAGCAGGTTAGGGTCTGGTTAGTACTTGGATGGGAGACCACCTGGGAATACCAGGTGCTGTAAGTTTTTCTCACTTTATACAGGGGGCGCTCCACTTCACGATTAATTTAAATCTATCACTCCCCTTCCATTTTACTATTTTATATATATATATTTTTTTTTCTCTCATTCATAAAGGCAGCTTTTACACACCGTTTTACTCTAAATACTTCCTGGTAATTCTAGGTGCTGTAAGCTGTTCGTGCCTTTATTCCACCAGGGCGCGATCTTCTCACAAACTTGAAGACTGTCACTCCCCATTCACGTTTTACAACTTATTGTTAATGATAAAGAGACAGCTTTTTACACACAGTTTTAAACAAAGTACTGATATTATTCCTCTTCAACTGACCGCTTTGTTTTCTATGCAAAAACCACTTCGCCACAGAAGACTCGATATTATTGGCATAGCAAGTTCTGCTCTTCTCCTTTCAAAACTTGCTAAAAGCTGTATTTAAAAGAACAGATTGGCCGGGGTAATTCACACCCTTCAATGCCAGCTTAATGTTTAGGTTAGTGGGAATCACAGAGGAATTAGGGATGGAAACTTCTTTGCTGGTGGTAGAAGCGGTCTGGTGAATTTTTAGAGAGAAGAGGCCGTCGATGTTTGAATGTAGAAAATTGTTCTGGCTGCAGCCTGCAGTATGGACTTGTTGGTGTGTGTAGCTCCCAGTGTTCTGACAGCGCGACGTTTTGGGGAAGCATGTGATTCAGCAGCTACCAGTGGGCTTCGTGCGGCGGAGATTTTGTGGCTGTTAGCGGAGTTGCTAACAGAGGGTCGTTAAGAGAAGCCTGCATGCAGTAGGCAAAGGAGTAATGTTTGCCGGCGGGGGACGTGCGGCGATTAACCTGTGCGGTAGTGAAAAGGAGTTAAAAAGAAGGAAGTGTGCGGATGCGGAAAGAATGGAATAATTGTGGTAGGCTGCCGGCTGAGTAGTTTGGTGAATGTTTGGTGTGGGTCCGGCGCTGCCGATTGGATGGTGGGGCTGCAGTGTGAGTCAGATAAAAAAAAAAAAAAGAACATTAGTAGGATCCAATGGGACCAACTGGCATGTATAGAGGCGTGTAATGCAAAAGGGATGTTTTTGGTAGCATCTCTCGCTAACGGCCATACCACCCTGAACACGTCTGATCTCGGAAGCTAAGCAGGTTAGGGTCTGGTTAGTACTTGGATGGGAGACCACCTGGGAATACCAGGTGCTGTAAGTTTTTCTCACTTTATACAGGGGGCGCTCCACTTCACGATTAATTTAAATCTATCACTCGCCTTCCATTTTACTATTTTATATATTTCTTTTTTCTCTCATTCATAAAGGCAGCTTTTAAACACGTTTTACTCTAAATACTGCCTGGTAATTCTAGGTGCTGTAAGCTGTTCGTGCCTTTATTCCACCAGGGCACGATCTTCTCACAAACTTGAAGACTGTCACTCCCCATTCACGTTTTACAACTTATTGTTAATAATAAAGAGACAGCTTTTTACACACAGTTTTAAACAAAGTACTGATATAATTCCTCTTCAACTCACCGCTTTGTTTTCTATGCAAAAACCACTTCGCCACAGAAGACTTGATATTGTTGGCATAGCAAGGTCTGCTCTTCTCCTCCTTTCAAAACTTGCAAAAAGCTGTATTTAAAAGAGCAGGTTGGCCGGGGTAATTCAAACCCTTCAATGCCAGCTTAATGTTTAGGTTAGTGGGAATCACAGAAGAATTAGGGATGGAAACTTCTTTGCTGGTGGTAGAAGCGGTCTGGTGAATTTTTAGAGAGAAGAGGCTGTCGATGTTTGAATGTAGAAAATTGTTCTGGCTGCAGCCTGCAGTATGGACTTGTTGGTGTGTGTAGCTCCCAGTGTTCTGACAGCGCGACGTTTTGGGGAAGCATGTGATTCAACAGCTACCAGTGGGCTTCGTGCGGCAGAGATTTTGTGGCTGTTAGCGGAGTTGATAACAGAGGGTTGTTAAGAGAAGCCTGTAAAAGGTTGGCAAAGGAGTAATGTTTGCCGGCGGGGGACGTGCAGCGATTAACCTGTGCGGTAGTGAAAAGGAGTTAAAGAGAAGGAAGTGTGCGGATGCGGAAAGAATGGAATAATTGTGGTAGGCTGCCGGATGAGTAGTTTGGTGAATGTTTGGTGTGGGTCCGGTGCTGCCGATTGGATGGTGGTGCTGCAGTGTGAGTCAGATAAAAAAAAAAAAAACAGGAGTAGGATCCAATGGGACTAACTGGCATGTATAGACGCGTGTAATGCAAAAGGGCTATTTTTGGTAGCGTCTCTCGCTTACGGCCGTACCACCCTGAACGCGCTCGATCTCGTCTGATCTCGGAAGCTAAGCAGGCTAGGGTCTGGTTAGTACTTGGATGGGAGACCACCTGGGAATACCAGGTGCTGTAAGCTTTTCTCACTTTTACTTTATACAGGGGGCACTCCACCTCACGATTAATTTAAATCTATCACTCCCCTTCCATTTTACTATTTTATATATTTCTTTTTTCTCTCATTCATAAAGGCAGCTTTTACACACGTTTTACTCTAAATACTGCCTGGTAATTCTAGGTGCTGTAAGCTGTTCGTGCCTTTATTCCACAGGGCACGATCTTCTCACAAACTTGAAGACTGTCACTCCCCATTCACGTTTTACAACTTATTGTTAATAATAAAGAGACAGCTTTTTACACACAGTTTTAAACAAAGTACTGATATAATTCCTCTTCAACTCACCGCTTTGTTTTCTATGCAAAAACCACTTCGCCACAGAAGACTTCATATTGTTGGCATAGCAAGGTCTGCTCTTCTCCTCCTTTCAAAACTTGCAAAAAGCTGTATTTAAAAGAGCAGGCTGGCCGGGGTAATTCAAACCCTTCAATGCCAGCTTAATGTTTAGGTTAGTGGGAATCACAGAAGAATTAGGGATGGAAACTTCTTTGCTGGTGGTAGAAGCGGTCTGGTGAATTTTTAGAGAGAAGAGGCTGTCGATGTTTGAATGTAGAAAATTGTTCTGGCTGCAGCCTGCAGTATGGACTTGTTAGTGTGTGTAGCTCCCAGTGTTCTGACAGCGCGACGTTTTGGGGAAGCATGTGATTCAACAGCTACCAGTGGGCTTCGTGCGGCAGAGATTTTGTGGCTGTTAGCGGAGTTGATAACAGAGGGTCGTTAAGAGAAGCCTGCATGAGGTAGGCAAAGGAGTAATGTTTGCCGGCGGGGGACGTGCGGCGATTAACCTGTGCGGTAGTGAAAAGGACTTAAAGAGAAGGAAGTGTGCGGATGCGGAAAGAATGGAATAATTGTGGTAGGCTGCCGGCTGAGTAGTTTGGTGAATGTTTGGTGTGGGTGCGGCGCTGCCGATTGGATGGTGGTGCTGCAGTGTGAGTCAGATAAAAAAAAAAAAAAACAGGAGTAGGATCCAATGGGACTAACTGGCATGTATAGAGTCGTGTAATGCAAAAGTGCTGTTTTTGTTCGCGGCTCTTGCTTATGGCCATACCACCCTGAACGCGCCTGATCTCGTCTGATCTCAGAAGCTAAGCAGGCTAGGGTCTGGTTAGTACTTGGATGGGAGACCTCCTCGGAATACCAGGTGCTGTAAGCTTTTCTCACTTTTACTTTATACAGGGGGCGCTCCACTTCACGATTAATTTAAATCTATCACTCCCCTTCCATTTTACTATTTTATATATATATTTTTTTTCTCTCATTCATAAAGGCAGCCTTTACACACCGTTTTACTCTAAATACTGCCTGGTAATTCTAGGTGCTGTAAGCTGTTCGTGCCTTTATTCCACCAGGGCGCGATCTTCTCACAAACTTGAAGACTGTCACTCCACATTCACGTTTTACAACTTATTGTTAATAATAAAGAGACAGTTTGTTACACACAGTTTTAAACAAAGTACTGATATAATTCCTCTTAAACTCACCGCTTTGTTTTCTATGCAAAATCCACTTCGCCACAGAATATTCGATATTATTGGCATATTATCTGCTCTTCTCCTCCTTTCAAAACTTGCTGAAAGCTGTATTTAAAAGAGCAGGTTGGCCGGGGTAATTCACACCCTTCAATGCCAGCTTAATGTTTAGGTTAGTGGGAATCACAGAAGAATTAGGGATGGAAACTTCTTTGCTGGTGGTAGATGCGGTCTGGTGAATTTTTAGAGAGAAGAGGCTGTCGATGTTTGAATGTAGAAAATTGTTCTGGCTGCAGCCTGCAGTATGGACTTGTTAGTGTGTGTAGCTCCCAGTGTTCTGACAGCGCGACGTTTTGGGGAAGCATGTGATTCAACAGCTACCAGTGGGCTTCGTGCGGCAGAGATTTTGTGGCTGTTAGCGGAGTTGATAACAGAGGGTTGTTAAGAGAAGCCTGCAAAAGGTTGGCAAAGGAGTAATGTTTGCCGGCGGGGGACGTGCAGCGATTAACCTGTGCGGTAGTGAAAAGGAGTTAAAGAGAAGGAAGTGTGCGGATGCGGAAAGAATGGAATAATTGTGGTAGGCTGCCGGATGAGTAGTTTGGTGAATGTTTGGTGTGGGTCCGGTGCTGCCGATTGGATGGTGGTGCTGCAGTGTGAGTCAGATAAAAAAAAAAAAAAAAAGGAGTAGGATCCAATGGGACTAACTGGCATGTATAGACGCGTGTAATGCAATAGGGCTATTTTTGGTAGCGTCTCTCGCTTACGGCCATACCACCCTGAACGCGCCCGATCTCGTCTGATCTCGGAAGCTAAGCAGGCTAGGGTCTGGTTAGTACTTGGATGGGAGACCTCCTCGGAATACCAGGTGCTGTAAGCTTTTCTCACTTTTCCTTTATACAGGGGGCGCTCCACTTCACGATTAATTTAAATCTATCACTCCCCTTCCATTTTACTATTTTATATATATTTTTTTTTTCTCTCATTCATAAAGGCAGCCTTTACACACCGTTTTACTCTAAATACTGCCTGGTAATTCTAGGTGCTGTAAGCTGTTCGTGCCTTTATTCCACCAGGGCACGATCTTCTGACAAACTTGAAGACTGTCACTCCACATTCACGTTTTACAACTTATTGTTAATAATAAAGAGACAGTTTGTTACACACAGTTTTAAACAAAGTACTGATATAATTCCTCTTCAACTCACCGCTTTGTTTTCTATGCAAAAACCACTTCGCCACAGAAGACTTGATATTGTTGGCATAGCAAGGTCTGCTCTTCTCCTCCTTTCAAAACTTGCTAAAAGCTGTATTTAAAAGAGCAGGTTGGCCGGGGTAATTCACACCCTTCAATGCCAGATTAATGTTTAGGTTAGTGGGAATCACAGAGGAATTAGGGATGGAAACTTCTTTGCTGATGGTAGAAGCGGTCTGGTGAATTTTTAGAGAGAAGAGGCCGTCGATGTTTCAATGTAGAAAATTGTTCTGGCTGCAGCCTGCAGTATGGACTTGTTGGCGTGTGTAGCTCCCAGTGTTCTGACAGCGTAACGTTTTGGGGAAGCATGTGATTCAACAGCTACCAGTGGGCTTCGTGCGGCAGAGATTTTGTGGCTGTTAGCGGAGTTGATAACAGAGGGTCGTTAAGAGAAGCCTGCATGAGGTAGGCAAAGGAGTAATGTTTGCCGGCGGGGGACGTGCGGCGATTAACCTGTGCGGTAGTGAAAAGGACTTAAAGAGAAGGAAGTGTGCGGATACGGAAAGAATGGAATAATTGTGGTAGGCTGCCGGCTGAGTAGTTTGGTGAATGTTTGGTGTAGGTGCGGCGCTGCCGATTGGATGGTGGTGCTGCAGTGTGAGTCAGATAAAAAAAAAAAAAAACAGGAGTAGGATCCAATAGGACTAACTGGCATGTATAGAGGCGTGTAATGCAAAAGGGCTGTTTTTGTTCGCGGCTCTCGCTTATGGCCATACCACCCTGAACACGCCTGATCTCGTCTGATCTTGGAAGCTAAGTGGGGTAGGGTCTGGTTAGTACTTGGATGGGAGACTGCCTGGGAATACCACGTGCTGTAAGCTTTTCTCACTTTTACTTTATACAGGGGGCACTCCACCTCACGATTAATTTAAATCTATCACTCCCCTTCCATTTTACTATTTTATATATTTCTTTTTTCTCTCTTTCATAAAGGCAGCTTTTACGCACGTTTTACTCTAAATACTGCCTGGTAATTCTAGCTGCTGTAAGCTGTTCGTGCCTTTATTCCACCAGGGCGCGATCTTCTCACAAACTTGAAGACTGTCACTCCCCATTCACGTTTTACAACTTATTGTTAATAATAAAGAGACAGCTTTTTACACACAGTTTTAAACAAAGTACTAATATAATTCTTCTTCAACTCACCGCTTTGTTTTCTATGCAAAAACGACTTCACCACAGAAGACTCGTTATTATTGGCATAGCAAGGTCTGCTCTTCTCCTCCTTTCAAAACTTGCTAAAAGCTGTATTTAAAAGAGCAGGTTGGCCGGGGTAATTCACACCCTTCAATGCCAGCTTAATGTTTAGGTTAGTGGGAATCACAGAGGAATTAGGGATGGAAACTTCTTTGCTGGTGGTAGAAGCGGTCTGGTGAATTTTTAGAGAGAAGAGGCCGTCGATGTTTCAATGTAGAAAATTATTCTGGCTGCAGCCTGCAGTATGGACTTGTTGGTGTGTGTAGCTCCCAGTGTTCTGACAGCGCGACGTTTTGGGGAAGCATGTGATTCAGCAGCTACCAGTGGGCTTCGTGCGGCGGAGATTTTGTAGCTGTTAGCGGAGTTGATAATAGAAGGTCATTAAGAGAAGCCTGCATGCGGTAGGCAAAGGAGTAATGTTTGCCGGCGGGGGACGTGCGGCGATTAACCTGTGCGGTAGTGAAAAGGAGTTAAAGAGAAGGAAGTGTGCAGATGCGGAAAGAATGGAATAATTGTGGTAGGCTGCCGGCTGAGTAGTTTGGTGAATGTTTGGTGTGGTTCCGGCACTGCCGATTGGATGGTGGGGCTGCAGTGTGAGTCAGATAAAAAAAAAAAAAAAAACAGGAGTAGGATCCAATGGGACTAACTGGAATGTATAGACGCGTGTAATGCAAAAGGGCTATTTTTGGTAGCGTCTCTCGCTTACAGCCATACCACCCTGAACACGCCCGATCTCGTCTGATCTCGGAAGCTAAACAGGCTAGGGTCTGGTTAGTACTTGGATGGGAGACCACCTGGGAATACCAGGTGCTGTAAGCTTTTCTCACTTTTACTTTATACAGGGGGCGCTCCACTTCACGATTAATTTAAATCTATCACTCCTCTTCCATTTTACTATTTTATATATTTCTTTTTTCTCTCATTCATAAAGGCAGCTTTTACCCACCGTTTTACTCTAAATACTGCCTGGTAATTCTAGGTGCTGTAAGCTGTTCGTGCCTTTATTCCACCAGGGCGCGATCTTCTCACAAACTTGAAGACTGTCACTCCCCATTCACGTTTTACAACTTATTGTTAATAATAAAGAGAAAGCTTTTTACACACAGTTTTAAACAAAGTACTGATATAATTCCTCTTTAAATCACCGGTTTGTTTTCTATGCAAAAACCGCTTGACCACAGAAGACTCGATATTATTGGCATAGCAAGGTCTGCTCTTCTCCTCCTTTCAAAACTCGCTAAAAGCTGTATTTAAAAGAGCAGGTTGGCCGGGGTAATTCACACCCTTCAATGCCAACTTAATGTTTAGGTTAGTGGGAATCACAGAGGAATTAGGGATGGAAACTTCTTTGCTGGTGGTAGAAGTGGTCTGGTGAATTTTTAGAGAGAAGAGGCCGTCGATGTTTGAATGTAGAAAATTGTTCTGGCTGCAGCCTGCAGTATGGACTTGTTGGTGTGTGTAGCTCCCAGTGTTCTGACAGCGCGACGTTTTGGGGAAGCATGTGATTCAGCAGCTACCAGTGGGCTTCGTGCGGCGGAGATTTTGTGGCTGTTAGCGGAGTTGATAACAGAGAGTCGTTAAGAGAAGCCTGCATGCGGTAGGCAAAGGAGTAATGTTTGCCGGCGGGGGACGTGCGGCGATTAACCTGTGCGGTAGTGAAAAGGAGTGAAAGAGAAGGAAGTGTGCGGATGCGGAAAGAATGGAATAATTGTGGTAGGCTGCCGGCTGAGTAGTTTGGTGAATGTTTGGTGTGGGTCCGGCACTGCCGATTGGATGGTGGTGCTGCAGTGTGAGTTAGATAAAAAACAAAAAAAACAGGAGTAGGATCCAATGTGACTAACTGGCATGTATAGAGGCGTTTAATGCAAAAGGGCTGTTTGAGTAGCGTCTCTCGCTTATGGCCATACCACCCTGAACACACCTGATCTTGGAAGCTAAGCAGGGTAGGGTCTGGTTAGTATTTGGATGGGAGACTGCCTGGGAATACCAGTTGCTGTAAGCTTTTCTCACTTTTACTTTATACCGGGGGCGCTCCACTTCACGATTAATTTAAATCTAGCACTCCCCTTCCGTTTTACTATTTTATATATATATATTTTTTCTCTCTTTCATAAAGCCAGCTTTTAGAAACCGTTTTACTCTAAATATTTCCTGGTAATTCTAGGTGCTGTAAGCTGTTCGTGCCTTTATTCCACCAGGGCGCGATCTTCTCACAAACTTGAAGACTGTCACTCCCCATTCACGTTTTACAACTTATTGTTAATGATAAAAAGACAGCTTTTTACACACAGTTTTAAACAAAGTACTGATATAATTCCTCTTCAACTCACCACTTTGTTTTCTATGCAAAAACCACTTCACCACAAAAGACTTGATATTATTGGCATAGCAAGGTCTGCTCTTCTCCTCCTTTCAAAACTTGCTAAAAGCTGTATTTAAAAGAGCAGGTTGGCCATGGTAATTCACACACTTCAATGCCAGCTTAATGTTTAGGTTAGTGGGAATCACAGAGGAATTAGGGATGGAAACTTCTTTGCTGGTGGTAGAAGCGGTCTGGTGAATTTTTAGAGAGAAGAGGCCGTCAATGTTTGAATGTAGAAAATTGTTCTGGCTGCAGCCTGCAGTATGGACTTGTTGGTGTGTGTAGCTCCCAGTGTTCTGACAGCGCGACGTTTTGGGGAAACATGTGATTCAGCAGCTACCAGTGGGCTTCGTGCGGCGGAGATTTTGTGGCTGTTAGTGGAGTTGATAACAGAAGGTCATTAAGAGAAGCCTGCATGCGGTAGGCAAAGGAGTAATGTTTGCCGGCGGGGGACGTGCGGCGATTAACCTGTGCGGTAGTGAAAAGGAGTTAAAGAGAAGGAAGTGTGCGGATGCGGAAAGAATGGAATAATTGTGGTAGGCTGCCGGCTGAGTAGTTTGGTGAATGTTTGGTGTGGTTCCGGCACTGCCGATTGGATGGTGGGGCTGCAGTGTGAGTCAGATAAAAAAAAAAAAAGAACATTAGTAGGATCCAATGGGACCAACTGGCATGTATAGAGGCGTGTAATGCAAAAGGGCTGTTTTTGGTAGTTTTTCTCGCTCACGGCCATACCACCCTGAACACGCCCGGTCTCGTCTGATCTCGGAAGCCAAGCAGGGTAGGGTCTGGTTAGTGCTTGGATGGGAAACCTCCTGGGAATACCCGGTGCTGTAAGCTTTTCTCACTTTTACTTGATACTGGGGGCGCTCCACTTCACGATTAATTTAAATCTATCACTCCCCTTCCATTTTACTATTTTATATATTTCTTTTTTCTCTCATTCATAAAGGCAGCTTTTACACACCGTTTTACTCTAAATACTGCCTGGTAATTATAGCTGCTGTAAGCTGTTTGTTCCTTTATTCCACCAGGGCGCGATCTTCTCACAAACTTGAAGACTGTCACTCCCCATTCACGTTTTACAACTTATTGTTAATAATAAAGAGCAGCTTTTTACACACAGTTTTAAACAAAGTACTAATATAATTCCTCTTCAACTGACCGCTTTGTTTTCTATGCAAAAACCACTTCGCCACAGAAGACTCGATATTATTGGCATAGCAAGTTCTGCTCTTCTCCTTTCAAAACTTGCTAAAAGCTGTATTTAAAAGAACAGATTGGCCGGGGTAATTCACTCCCTTCAATGCCAGCTTAATGTTTAGGTTAGTGGGAATCACAGAGGAATTAGGGATGGAAACTTCTTTGCTGGTGGTAGAAGCGGTCTGGTGAATTTTTAGAGAGAAGAGGCCGTCAATGTTTGAATGTAGAAAATTGTTCTGGCTGCAGCCTGCAGTATGGACTTGTTGGTGTGTGTAGCTCCCAGTGTTCTGACAGCGCGACGTTTTGGGGAAGCATGTTGTTGGGGAAAGCGCCCGGCGTTTCCACCCCAACTCCACATTTATGAGACACACACAGGTTACAGTTTTACTTGCAAGGGTACCCACACTCTCTGCAATGCAAACTACAGCAGAATGTGTTACAAAGGGTGGTTCCCCTTGGCTTCTTTATTTATAGTCAATGGGGTGCGCAAGAGAGGGAAGTGAGATTCTTATCTAAGTAGGCAGCTGTTAACCACCTACTTAGAGTACAATAGCTAAGAGTATGTGGCTAGAAGATAAGAAATAACGTATACATATATATTTACACTCATTGCTGATCATACAGAAATGATTAACAACTGTTTCTTCAACCTAACAGTCCCTCCTGTTTATCATGACAGTATGATCAGAAGCATCAACATTGTACAAGTTGCAAAAGCACTTTAGGTACAACCTTCCTTTAGACCACATTGTCATTATCCTGGAAAACATTTAATTCCGGTTCTTCATGTCCGAGCCCTGCACGGGTGCTTTCGGCTCGGCCGTCATTATGAATTATATGTCTTCTTCATCGCCATCGTTGGAAACAGGCTCTGTCTCTATAGTTTGGGTAAGGGAGAGAAACATTGTACTGCGTGTCCGAAAAGCAGCATTAAGAGCTTGATTAATAAACATTTTCAAACATGGTATAACAGTAATAAAACAACAGAAAAATAAAATGAAAAACAAAAGAAGAGGTAGGCATGTTTTCATCAGTATTGACCACCATGTTCCTGTAATAAACCAGTCTAACCAGGATGAGGAGGACTGCGGTCGACTGTCCATGGTCATCACTTTTTGTAAGTTTCGGAGGCGGTCTAAGGCAGATGTCATATTGGGTGAGTGCACATTGTCAGGAATGTAAGTGCAGCACGTTTGGTTCAGGAGGACACATACTCCTCCTTGTGCGGCTGTCAGTAGGTCTAATGCCATACGATTCTGGATTACCATCTGTCTGGTTATGTCTAATTGTTCATTTTGTTTTTGGTTAATCAGTATCGAATCATTCATAAATAGACCTAGTCTATAATTTAGAGTTTCTACGCGTAGCATGAGTTTTCCGATTCCTAGCCCAGGGAACAGGGCCAGCATAACTTTACTGCCTGTTCCCCACAATTTATGTTCAGCGGGCACGTCGGTTCCCCACACACTATCATGGGGTTGTATTGATATCGAACGCCTTCTCCTGCTTCTGAAGAAAGTTTTACTTTCCTGTGCTATCAGGAAGGTGTGATCTGAAACAAAAATAAGAGCGCATACTCCAAACCAGTTCGGTGGTAAGACAAAGTATGCACGAGGTCCACACAACCATGCTACTCCGTCCACCCAATATGTTCCATTACTGGGGCGAAGCATCGAAATTGGAGATCCATACATGCTGTCTACATATGTTAGGTTACAGTTCGTGGTGTTTCCTCCTATCCATCGCGTACCATTATCTTGCTTAAAACAAATGGCATGCTGATATGTCAGTGGGTCTCTTTCCATCAAGACAGAAAAAGGAAGTGAGACATTAGTTTTAGCAACAGCGAAGTCTACCCAGAAATCCTGTATACAGGTACCATTTTGAAACCCAACGTCATCTGGGTAGTTTCCTGTAGCCTCCTGATACTTAATTCGGACCACTGTCATTCTATTAGTCCCAGGTATAGTTATGTTCACATCTTCCCCTGCTAGCGAAAATATAAGGGAAAGACGGCTCTGGTATCCTATTCCTGCGAAAGAAGCAGCGCACTTGGCTTGGGATATGTTCATAGCTTTACCATACACCGTAGGTCCTTCACTATGAGTGGGCATTACTGAACAAACATAGCAATTTGTCACATTTTTCGCTGTTACAGTATCATGTACATATCGGTACCAGTAGTTTTGCATAAATGGATGTGAGTGGTCAGCGGGCAACGGGCGTAGATGGAAGTCATCATGGGTCCATCGCCGTAGGTGCTGTAATGGAGCTGGTGAGAGCAAGGACAACCATACAAGTCCTACAACAAGAATGACCCCTAGAGTCACTTTACCACATCCCCACCCTATCAGGGCCATCCTAAATAGAGTGCAGCTCAGTTGTTTTCTTCACCGGGTTGAGACAACAGCACCCTATTGGTTACTGTGCCTTTGTAGCGGACTTCCACTGCTACTCTGTTGCTGAGGCCTCTGATAAGGGCTTGATGGGTTTACAGTGACTTTTGTGTATCCAGGAAGGTCGTTCTGCGATCTTTACTGCTGTTGGTGTTGTGAGGAGGACTTGATAAGGACCGTCCCACCGAGGTGTGCTCCAATCTTTCCGCAACAGGACCTTGACCAGGACCCAATCTCCCGGCTGCAAGTTATCCTGTTGAGTAGAAACAGAATTTACCGGCAGACTACTGGGGCTATGTTTTTGTTGTGATGTTAGTAGTTTACGCATCCAATCAGCCAGCGTATTTTCTCGGTCTGCTTTTTCTATGTCATTCATTTCAGTTGCTAGGGGAAATGGTCTACCATACACTATTTCAAAAGGTGTCAATCCTGCAGGAGTGGGAGTTATTCTCATCCATAATTTTACTAGAGACAAACATTCTGGCCACGGCCTTTTTGTCTCTTCCACTGTCTTTCTTAGCCTTGTTTTAATAGTGCCGTTGGTCCTTTCCACTAAGCCTGCGCTCTGGGGGTGATACGCACAATGATTCTTAAGCGTAAAACCTAATGCTTGTGAGCAAAGGGACATAGTCTGATTTACAAAATGAGTCCCATTGTCTGATCTTATAATATGAGGTATGCCATAGGTAGGGAAATAATGGCTTACCAAACATTTTGCAACGGTCATTGCATCACAGTGCTTTACAGGGTATATTTCTACCCACTTAGAAAAGGTGTCTATAATAACTAGACAGTATTTCTTTCCTTGTGACCAAGATAATTCAATAAAATCCATATGTACAACTTGAAACGGATACTCAGCTGTGGGGAACTGGCCACGTTTTGGTCTGATGTTTCCTTGTGCATTGTGTTTACAACAAATTAAGCATGTCCTACAAAATTGTTTTGCATAATCAGAAAAATTTATAGCATAGAAATATTGTTGTATGATATGTACCATCCCTCCTGTTGAGACATGAGTATTTCCATGGCTCACCAAAGCAGCTGTTTTGTATAAATTTTTTGGTAGGATGGGCTTGTCATTCATATAGTAAACTTTCTCTCGTTGTATTGCTCCTCTTTTGATCCAACTTTGTACTTCTATTTTAGGAGCATGAATCTGTGCATCACATAGCACATCGCTATCTATAAAAAGAATGTCTGCCACTGTGGTAGGTTGTTTCAGTGCCGCTTCTTTGGCGGTTTTATCTGCAAAACTATTTCCTGCGGTTTCTGCAGAGTCATCAGTCTGGTGTGCTTTGCATTTGCACAGTGCAAAGTGAGTCGGTAAATGCACAACGTCTAATAATCTAAGTAGCAAATTTGTATGAGTAAGAGATGTGCCCTGTGATGTTCTAAAACCTCTATTTTTCCAGACTCTTGCATAGTGATGGACAGCTGCAAACACATATTGACTATCAGTGTAGATAGTAAGTGACTTGTTCTTGAACAGTTCACATGCCCTGATCACAGCATAGAGTTCAGCCGCTTGTGCTGAACAAGTAGAGGGAAGTGCATTGGCTTCTAACACTTCAGTAGATGTAACTACAGCATACCCAACTTTATTTTTTCCCATATCATTTTTTGATGCTGAGCCATCTACATAAACAACTTCTGATCCTGGTATAAAAGTTTGCAGAATATCTGCTCTTGGTTTTGTTTGTTCTTCTATTGTTGCTTTGCAAGAATGTGGCTCCCCATCCTCTGCGGTAGGGAGGAGCGTGCTAGGGTTCAATAGGCCACACCGCTGAAGTTCAATGTTAGGTTGTGAGAGCAAAAGTGACACTAAGGTAAGATGTCTTGTATGTGTTAAGAATGGAAGCGGTGTCTGCAACAAGATTAGAGACACAGAATGAGGAACTTTAAGTATGAGGGGGTGACAAAGTACCAATTCTGCTGATACCTTTACTGCTTCTGCAGCAGCTGCACATGCCTGTAAACACTGTGGAAAGCCAGCTGCTACTGCATCTAATCGTTTTGAATAGAATGCTAACGGTCTCTCTTTTGCTCCGAATGGCTGTGTTAATACTGCTTTCATATAACCTTGATTAGCATCTACACATAGGGTGAATGGTTGTTGATAATCTGGTAGAGCAAGGGTCACATTGGTTTGCAACATTCTTTTTAAATTTGTAAAAGCATTTTCTCCGTCCTCAGTCCATTGTATTTTGTCCTTTAGAGTCATCTCCTTCCCGTATATTAAATTTTGCAAAGGTTGAACTAGAAAAGCATAATCTGGTAACCATTCTCTACAATAATTGCAGAGCCCTAAAAAGGACATCATCTGTTGTTTAGTCTGTGGTTTAGGTGCTTCCTGTATAGCTTGTTTCCTTATCTCTAGCAGCGAGCGACCTTTTTGTGAAAGGTTATGCCCTAAATAGACAACTGTCTTTTTGCAATACTGCAACTTCTGTTTAGAAGCTTTATGTCCAGTATTGTATAAATGCTGAAGCACAGTTAGGGTAGTTTCTTTGCAATGTTGTTCTGAATCTGCTGCTATTAAGATATCATCCACGTATAGTAATACCTGACTATGTGATGGTATTTCACAGGTACTCATAGAGTATCTAAGGGCCATGGTATATACATGTGGACTTTCAGAAAATCCCTGAGGGAGTCTAGTATATGTATATTTTTTCCCTTTATAGGTAAATCCAAATAAATGTTGAGAATCAGGGTGCAATGGTACTGAGAAAAATGCATTACTAAGATCCACTACTGAGAAGTAGCTTTTATCAGGAGTCAATGAGTTGAGCAATAAGTGTGGGTTAGGCACGTCTGGTGCTGCATGTTTCACTATGTTATTAACTGGTCTTAAATCCTGCACCATGCGCCATTTCCCTGTATGTCCCTTCTGGACTGGAAAGATAGGAGTGTTGCAAGTGGCTTCAGGAGCCTCTCGCAATATTCCTGATGCTAACATGTCTTGCACTACAGGGGCTATACCTTTCTCTGCTTCAGGTTTTAATGGGTATTGCCTAACTACCGGACGGTGTTCTGATTTCACAGTTACTTTGTAAGGTGGGAATCCCTTTACCAGCCCTACATCAGTGGGGGAGGAGGACCATAACCCTTCTGGGAGGTGATCTAGATCTAGACATGATCCCTCCTCCAGGGTTGAAAAAATTTGTCAGGTTGGGTCCTTTAAGTGTGTGGTGGGAGTGGTTTGAACTCTCCATCCCAAAGGAAACCGCCACACATTGTGTTTCTCATCATAGCTCCAACAGGAGCCAGATACGGGTACGTGTCTGTGCAGTTCCCCCTAGGTCCAGAGACCAGTAATATTGTGGTGTTGTGGTTCCTTGCACAACATAAGCTTCCTCATTTACGATTGCTTTCATGCCAGTGGCTGTGGCAACCACGCTAATGCCCATTTGTACCATAAGGTCTCGGCCTAACAAGTTAACAGGACAAGAAGGGCTTATTAACACCTGTGCTTGACATTCAAGTCCAGTTTCCTTATCTTTTACTGCAACTGGGTTTGTTAACTGATGTCTGTCTGTCTGACCTCCTGCCGTTTTTATATTTATGACTGATGAAGAATATGTGACTCCGGGAGGACTGGAGGTTAGGACAGTCCTACATGCTCCAGTGTCACACAGACATTCATATACTTTGCCGTTTATGACTAACTTCCGACTTGGCAAGGTTTCCCACTGCCTTTCTGCTAATAACTGACACACTGCTTGTAAATCTATTTCCTTATCTAAAAGGTCTTGTAAAGTGACCTCCGTTTCCTTTCTTAAAATCACCTCTGTTTTGCCTCGGATGGTGTCGGTAACAGGGGCCTCCGAGGGGGGTCATTGATCATTGTTTTCAATGGAGTTTGGGTTATATGGTTGTTTCCCTACTCTACAATTCCTAGCTAAGTGTCCAGGTTTCCTGCATGTCCAGCAAATGTTATCTTGCTGAGACGAATTCCTGTAATTGTTTCTGAAAACACCTCTCCCCCTTCCTCGGCCTCTTGACCTTCCTCTGAATCCTCCCCTCCCCGGAGGATTCATTTGCACTAGCGCTACTACTTCTGAGGCGCTGAATATTGTGTCTGTCTTTTCCTGTTTCTGCGCTCTCTGCGCGTGTTGGGCATATTCTAGTGCTTGTTGGACTGAACCAGTATTCTGATGTACCCAATGTTTGTCAAGATATTTTCGCAATTCGGGCTTTAGGCCTGCGACAAAAGCTCGTTTTAGCTGTTGTTGGTACACTCCTACTGCCTCTTCATCAAATGGGATCCCTGAGTTTCCTCTAAATACAACTCTCATTCTATCCATAAAATCCTCAGGTTCCTCTCCATCTTTTTGTTTACATTGCGCTATTCGTCCATAGTCTGCGCGTCTTACGAAGGCTGTCTCTACCCTGTTTCGCAAGTCTCGTAATGCTTGTAGGAGTTCCTGCGAGTCATGTGCTAAGACTTCATCATTATTACCATGTCCTGTGAAGTCTCCCGCTACACGTCCCCATTTATGGGTAAACAACTGTCTGAGACATCTATACATTTCCCTGCCGTTCAAATGAAAACTACTTTGTAATTCTAGGATGGCAGTCCAAAACTCGGGTACCCCTTCTTCAACCGGGGGTATTCCTTTTAAAGCCGCTGTTCTATCCTCAGCAGTCCAGGGTCTATATACTAACATAGTTTCGGGTCCTGCATTATTTGAGCCTCGATTTGGATTTGCCACTTCTACGAGGGGACACACCAAATCATTCTCCCAGTCTTCCTGTTCTGTGTCATTTTTTGGATGCCAGCGTACTTTACTTGTCTCCAGATCCTTTAACGGATACAGAGAAGGGTTAGACCCTCGGGTCATCATTCGAGATGATTCCCCTCCTCCTATTTGTCGTCTATTTACAGCTGGAACTGGTGCAGGCGCAATCATTGGAATTTGTGGGGGCAGTAAGGGAACTGGAGCGGCAGAAGATTTTGTTGCCGTCTCCTCATCTAGTGTGATTAAAGTCGCCTGTAATTTTTTCTCCTTATTTCCCTTTTTTTGCTGTCTTTTATTATCTCTTAATTTACTCTGTTCTAACCATGCATCAGAAAACACATATTCTTTTTTTCTGTCTTTACCTTCTTTCTTATTGGTAGTCTGTAACATCTCCAGTTTTAAGTTTCCCTGTAATTTTAATATATCTGGAGTGTGGAGTTTTCCTCCAAACCCATGTTTTTTCCTCCATCTCTGACTACTTATTTGTCCTGATCCTGGCTTATATCCTTCCATAAACTTCTCATCTCCCTCTAGTTCCATTTGTTTACTTTGATTCTTCCCCATTGTTACCTTTTAATGGATACACTACAAAAAATAAAATATCCTAAAAGCAAGTCTCTGGCATGAGACCTCAGGAGGACACTAACATGGCCTTCTACTGCTCACTATTAGAGCAGCGGTGTTAGTTTTCAGGGATGAAACCCGTCCTTTATCCTTCAGTCACCAGTATGTTGTTGCTTTTAGGGTGGATCGTGTAGGTTAATCTAAAACCTATAAAAACACATCCACATACAACACTGTATATATTTCCAATAACGCCTACTTTCTCTCCCGGTTAATTTCGGCTAACCTCAACCACATGCATGTCTTGGCCACCTACTTATTTAGGTGCCGTATCTCTCAATTGGCCACCTACTCACTTAGGTGCCGTATCTCTCACCTGTATAGTGTGCTCTCTGATCCGTCACCGAGGTCCTTCAGACATCACCAGACGTCGAGCGCAGTTCTAACCACCGGCCTGATGACGAATTCACATCACAGGTCTTTCTTGCACCCGACTTCGAGTGGCTGTCGACAGACTTCGGTGTCGCTTCTCTCGGCGTACTGGAGACGTCTTCGGGGTTCCTCGGATCCGGCTCGAAGGACCAAATTCTATGTTGGGGAAAGCGCCCGGCGTTTCCACCCCAACTCCACATTTATGAGACACACACAGGTTACAGTTTTACTTGCAAGGGTACCCACACTCTCTGCAATGCAAACTACAGCAGAATGTGTTACAAAGGGTGGTTCCCCTTGGCTTCTATATTTATAGTCAATGGGGGGCGCAAGAGAGGGAAGTGAGATTCTTATCTAAGTAGGCAGCTGTTAACCACCTACTTAGAGTACAATAGCTAAGAGTATGTGGCTAGAAGATAAGAAATAACGTATACATATATATTTACACTCATTGCTGATCATACAGAAATGATTAACAACTGTTTCTTCAACCTAACACATGTGATTCAGCAGCTACCAGTGGGCTTCGTGCGGCGGAGATTTTGTGGCTGTTAGCGGAGTTGATAACAGAAGGTCATTAAGAGAAGCCTGCATGCGGTAGGCAAAGGAGTAATGTTTGCCGGCGGGGGACGTGCGGCGATTAACCTGTGCGGTAGTGAAAAGGAGTTAAAGAGAAGGAAGTGTGCGGATGCGGAAAGAATGGAATAATTGTGGTAGGCTGCCGGCTGAGTAGTTTGGTGAATGTTTGGTGTGGTTCCGGCACTGCCGATTGGATGGTGGGGCTGCAGTGTGAGTCAGATATAAAAAAAAAAAAAAAAACAGGAGTAGGATCCAATGGGACTAACTGGCATGTATAGACGTGTGTAATGCAAAAGGGCTGTTTTTGGTCGCATCTCTCGCTTATGGCCATACCACCCTGAACACGCCCGATCTGATCCGATCTCGGAAGCCAAGCAGGGTAGGGTCTGGTTAGTACTTGGATGGGAGACCTCCTGGGAATACCAGGTGCTGTAAGCTTTTCTCACTTTTACTTTATACAGGGGGCGCTCCACTTCACGATTAATTTAAATCTATCACTTCCCTTCCATTTTACTATTTTATATATATTTTTTTTTTCTCTCTCTTTCATAAAGGCAGCTTTTGGAAACCGTTTTACTCTAAATACTGCCTGGTAATTCTAGGTGCTGTAAGCTGTTCGTGCCTTTATTCCACCAGGGCGCGATCTTCTCACAAACTTGAAGACTGTCACTCCCCATTCACGTTTTACAACTTATTGTTAATAATAAAGAGACAGCTTTTTACACACAGTTTTAAACAAAGTACTAATATAATTCCTCTTCAACTCACCGCTTTGTTTTCTATGCAAAAACGACTTCACCACAGAAGACTCGTTATTATTGGCATAGCAAGGTCTTCGCTTCTCCTCCTTTCAAAACTTGCTAAAAGCTGTATTTAAAAGAGCAGGTTGGCCGAGGTAATTCACACCCTTCAATGCCAGCTTAATGTTTAGGTTAGTGGGAATCACAGAGGAATTAGGGATGGAAACTTCTTTGCTGGTGGTAGAAGCGGTCTGGTGAATTTTTAGAGAGAAGAGGCCGTCAATGTTTGAATGTAGAAAATTGTTCTGGCTGCAGCCTGCAGTATGGACTTGTTGGTGTGTGTAGCTCCCAGTGTTCTGACAGCGCGACGTTTTGGGGAAGCATGTGATTCAGCAGCTACCAGTGGGCTTCGTGCGGCGGAGATTTTGTGGCTGTTAGCGGAGTTGATAACAGAGGGTCGTTAAGAGAAGCCTGCATGCGGTAGGCAAAGGAGTAATGTTTGCCGGCGGGGGACGTGCGGCGATTAACCTGTGCGGTAGTGAAAAGGAGTTAAAGAGAAGGAAGTGTGCAGATGCGGAAAGAATGGAATAATTGTGGTAGGCTGCCGGCTGAGTAGTTTGGTGAATGTTTGGTGTGGTTCCGGCACTGCCGATTGGATGGTGGGGCTGCAGTGTGAGTCAGATAAAAAAAAAAAAAAAAAACAGGAGTAGGATCCAATGGGACTAACTGGCATGTATAGACGCGTGTAATGCAAAAGGGCTGTTTTTGGTAGCGTCTCTCACTTATGGCCATACCACCCTGAACACGCCCGATCTCATCCGATCTCGAAAGCCAAGCAGGGTAGGGTCTGGTTAGTACTTGGATGGGAGACCTCCTGGGAATACCAGGTGCTGTAAGCTTTTCTCACTTTTACTTTATACAGGGGGCGCTCCACTTCACGATTAATTTAAATCTATCACTCCCCTTCCGTTTTACTATTTTATATATATATATATTTTTTCTCTCATTCATAAAGGCAGCTTTTACACACCGTTTTACTCTAAATACTTCCTGGTAATTCTAGGTGCTGTAAGCTGTTCGTGCCTTTATTCCACCAGGGCGCGATCTTCTCACAAACTTGAAGACTGTCACTCCCCATTCACGTTTTACAACTTATTGTTAATGATAAAGAGACAGCTTTTTACACACAGTTTTAAACAAAGTACTGATATAATTCCTCTTCAACTCACCGCTTTGTTTTCTATGCAAAAACCACTTCGCCACAGAAGACTCGATATTATTGGCATAGCAAGTTCTGCTCTTCTCCTTTCAAAACTTGCTAAAAGCTGTATTTAAAAGAACAGATTGGCCGGGGTAATTCACACCTTTCAATGCCAGCTTAATGTTTAGGTTAGTGGGAATCACAGAGGAATTAGGGATGGAAACTTCTTTGCTGGTGGTAGAAGCGGTCTGGTGAATTTTTAGAGAGAAGAGGCCGTCGATGTTTGAATGTAGAAAATTGTTCTGGCTGCAGCCTGCAGTATGGACTTGTTGGTGTGTGTAGCTCCCAGTGTTCTGACAGCGCGACGTTTTGGGGAAGCATGTGATTCAGCAGCTACCAGTGGGCTTCGTGCGGCGGAGATTTTGTGGCTGTTAGCGGAGTTGATAACAGAGAGTCGTTAAGAGAAGCCTGCATGCGGTAGGCAAAGGAGTAATGTTTGCCGGCGGGGGACGTGCGGCGATTAACCTGTGCGGTAGTGAAAAGGAGTTAAAGAGAAGGAAGTGTGCAGATGCGGAAAGAATGGAATAATTGTGGTAGGCTGCCGGCTGAGTAGTTAGGTGAATGTTTGGTGTAGGTCCGGCGCTGCCGATTGGATGGTGGTGCTGCAGTGTGAGTCAGATAAAAAAAAAAAAAAAACCAGGAGTAGGATCCAATGGGACTAACTGGCATGTATAGACGCGTGTAATGCAAAAGGGCTATTTTTGCTAGCATCTCTCGCTTACAGCCATACCACCCTGAACGCGCCCGATCTCGTCTGATCTCGAAAGCTAAACAGGCTAGGGTCTGGTTAGTACTTGGATGGGACACCACCTGGGAATACCAGGTGCTGTAAGCTTTTCTCACTTTTACTTTATACAGGGGGCGCTCCACTTCACGATTAATTTAAATCTATCACTCCCCTTCCGTTTTACTATTTTATATATATATATATATTTTTCTTTCATTCATAAAGGCAGCTTTTACACACCGTTTTACTCTAAATACTGCCTGGTAATTATAGCTGCTGTAAGCTGTTCGTGCCTTTATTCCACCAGGGCGCGATCTTCTCACAAACTTGAAGACTGTCACTCCCCATTCACGTTTTACAACTTATTGTAAATAATAAAGAGACAGCTTTTTACACACAGTTTTAAACAAAGTACTGATATAATTCCTCTTCAACTCACCGCTTTGTTTTCTATGCAAAAACCACTTCGCCACAGAAGACTCGATATTATTGGCATAGCAAGTTCTGCTCTTCTCCTTTCAAAACTTGCTAAAAGCTGTATTTAAAAGAACAGATTGGCCGGGGTAATTCACACCTTTCAATGCCAGCTTAATGTTTAGGTTAGTGGGAATCACAGAGGAATTAGGGATGGAAACTTCTTTGCTGGTGGTAGAAGCGGTCTGGTGAATTTTTAGAGAGAAGAGGCCGTCGATGTTTGAATGTAGAAAATTGTTCTGGCTGCAGCCTGCAGTATGGACTTGTTGGTGTGTGTAGCTCCCAGTGTTCTGACAGCGCGACGTTTTGGGGAAGCATGTGATTCAGCAGCTACCAGTGGGCTTCGTGCGGCGGAGATTTTGTGGCTGTTAGCGGAGTTGATAACAGAGGGTCGTTAAGAGAAGCCTGCATGCAGTAGGCAAAGTAGTAATGTTTGCCGGCGGGGGACGTGCGGCGATTAACCTGTGCGGTAGTGAAAAGGAGTTAAAAAGAAGGAAGTGTGCGGATGCGGAAAGAATGGAATAATTGTGGTAGGCTGCCGGCTGAGTAGTTAGGTGAATGTTTGGTGTAGGTCCGGCGCTGCCGATTGGATGGTGGTGCTGCAGTGTGAGTCAGATAAAATAAAAAAAAAAAACCAGGAGTAGGATCCAATGGGACTAACTGGCATGTATAGACGCGTGTAATGCAAAAGGGCTGTTTTTGGTAGCGTCTCTCACTTACGGCCGTACCACCCTGAACACGCCCGATCTCATCCGATCTCGGAAGCCAAGCAGGGTAGGGTCTGGTTAGTACTTGGATGGGAGACCTCCTGGGAATACCAGGTGCTGTAAGCTTTTCTCACTTTTACTTTATACAGGGGGCGCTCCACTTCACGATTAATTTAAATCTATGTAACCAGGTGATCTGGAGATTTTGACCATGAGCGGTTAAGCTGCATCGGGGAACGAGGGGGAATAGGTGGTTGCGCCTTTAAGCAACTTGGTGACATCATCACCTGAGAGAGAGCGCGAAAAGCCACTGTCTGGATGCGCCATTTTAAGCTGGATAAGCTGGGCTGCGGCCGGTTTTCCGAGTGGGGTGAGAGTTTCCCAGAGTACCAGAGAGCGGTGCGTCACAAGGTTTTCTGCCCGCGCCTTGAGGTTTTACTGTGTGCCATTACCGTATTATTTTCAGTGCAAAACTGCCGTTTCCTTTTATTTCGGTGTACTCGGTTATGTGAGGTCTGCCTCACAGGGTTTTCCGTGTGTTTTATTTTACTTTTATACTGTACCAGTCCCACCTGAGTGTGGAGTTTTATTTCTTTTCTGTAAGAGAATCCTCTGTAAGGGAAAAGTGTAAGGTTTAAGAAACTGTTCATTGTAAATCCTTTTATCTTCCAACCAAAATGTCTAATTAATTAGGCCTATGGAATAAATTAGACCCAAAAAGAGTATTTGTGTTCCTGCGTGTTGTTTCCCGGGCCACAAATTTTGGTACCAGGAGTGGGGTATATTCCAATCATTTAAGAGGATTTGCATTGTTCAGTATGCTATATAAAAGCAACGGGAAATAATACGGTAGTGGTGAAGAAACAGGTTGGTGGTTTCTGCTGACTGGAGGGACACTGGACCGGTGGAGCAACTCGAGTAACGGGAAGCGGTGCGAGGAGTGCCCAAGCGGCGGAGCCGGTGTGACGTTCCCAGAAGAGTGGACCGGGTGGAGTGCTCATCCCTCGCCTGAACTTTCAGAGGACCGTTTATCCTTTCAAAAAGTGTGGTGTAGAGTATTTTACGATGTCTGGTTCAGAAGATGAGCAGTCTGAGACTGTTTTGAGGGGGCAGGTTAAAGAACTACAGAGTAGACATGAGGACGCCATGGCGACGATAGCTGCCCTAACTAAGCGGTCTTATGTTTATGTTCCCAGGGAGAGACATATCTCTCCATTTAGTGGTGACTTTGAGACTGATGGCCGATCGGTGGATGATTTCATTGACGAAGTTGAACGTGTGCTTCGTGCAAGAAATCAATCTGAACAGGACCAGTATGATTTTGTATTGTCACTTCTTAGGGGAGCAGCTTTAGAGGAAGCGCATATGCGCAGTAATGCTGATTGTGACAATCCCAATGACTTATTCACCTACCTGAGAGCAGCTTTCAGGGACAAGCGCAGTGTTCATCAACTGCTGCATAGTTTCTATAGTCGGAGGCAGCAGGAGGGGGAGGGCATTCGAGAATTTTCCCACGCCCTATCGCAAGCTCTTAATTCTGTATTGAGGTGTTCTCCGGAAGCAGTCACTAATGAGAGAAAGACACTAAGGGATCAGTTCATAGAAGGGGTTAGAGACCCTGCTCTTAGAAGGGAGCTTCGTAAATATGTGCGAGGCAACCCAGAGTCATCCATGATTGAGGTGCGGGAGGAGGCTCAGCTGTGGTGTCTGGAAGAGTTTCCCAGAAACCCGAAGACCACCAAATTTAGGGGCAGCAGTGATCATGTACACTGTTCCGCCTTACAAGCGCAGGAAGCAAATTCTGCCACCTTGGAGGATGTCCTTAAGGTAATAGCTGACCAGGGGAAGGCCATTAGTGAGTTGACCAGGGCGGTGAAAGATCTTGCCGTACAGAAGGGTGGATTTAGTAGTGATGCCAGGCCTAAACGACAGCCCAGGTATACCGAAGATGGGCGGCCCATCTGTTTTAAGTGTCGAGGTGCGGGGCATGTGGCAAAGGATTGCTTGCAAAGGCAAAATGCTGGAGGTGTAGTTTCTTCCCCCGCAGCTCAGGGAAACGCCCCTCCCCAGTTGTTGTGAGTCGAGCAATTCGGGGAAGTACCCTAGACTCAAATCTTACACCGTCATCCCAGAGTCAGTTGCTGCAGCGAGCTGTAGGGACATGTCCAGTTGTTGAGCTTAAAATTGGGGACATTAAGACACCCTGCCTATTAGATACTGGTAGCCAGGTGAGCACCATTACTGAGAAATTCTTTCGAAAATACTTGCATGGAGAGGATGAGGATATGCTTCCCACCTCTGGCTGGCTTAGATTAACAGCCGCCAATGGACTAGACATACCTTATCTGGGTTATCTGGAGTTAGAGGTAATAGCAATGGGCTTAAAGCTGCCCAGTTGTGGCTTTCTGGTGGTCAGGGATCCAGTTAGTACTGAACAGTCTTTACCCTGCATTGTGGGAATGAACATTATCAGTCGGTGTAGGGAGCTGGTTTATGCAGAATTTGATACTACGCTGGGTGGAAAATTGGATTCTGATTGGAGAGACGTTTTTCAGAGACTGCAGAAGTGTAGTGTTGACCGTAAGTCAGTGGTCCGTGTAGCTGGGAAGTTCCCAGAACACATACCTGCTGCATCCGTAGCCACGATCCAGGTCGCTAAGGGTGCACATGACGGTCTGATGTTGTTTGAGCCACTTAGCACGCCATTACCGAGGGGTCTGATAGTAATTCCCACACTGGTAGATCCGTCCAGTCCCGTGATGCAGTTACCAGTTCTGAATCTCTCACAAGAAGATGTATGGCTCCCGCCTAGGGCCCGGTTGGGTGTCCTGTCGAAAGTGGCGTGTATAGAGAATGAATCACAATGTGCAGTGAAATTTCAGCGGATCGCGGCTAGCGTTGAGCAAGTTACAGTTGTTGTTCCTGGTTGTAACGGTGATTTATCTGTTCTAGAGACACTTGACCTTGGTGGTAATGAGGAACAAAAGGTTCAGTTGAAGGCACTGCTGGCCAGGTATATTGACATATTTGCAGTAGAGGACGAGGACCTGGGGTATACGGACAGGGTAAGGCATGAAATTCACCTAACAGATGATGATCCTGTTACCCAGCCTTATCGGCGAATACCGCCCACCCAGTATGGTGAAGTTAAGGAGCACATTTCTAAACTCTTAAGCAAAGGTGTTATTCAGGAAAGCAGTAGCGCCTATGCATCACCTATAGTGTTGGTAAGGAAGGCAGATGGCAGCCTACGGCTGTGTGTGGATTATAGGCGGTTAAATCAGAAGACCAAAAAGGATGCCTTCCCCTTGCCGCGAATTGATGAAAGTTTTGATGCCCTTCGGGGGGCCCAGTACTTCTCTACCATTGATCTGGCGAGTGGTTATCATCAGGTGGCGGTAGAGGAGCACGATAGGCATAAGACTGCTTTCTCTACTCCTTTTGGATTATATGAGTATCTCAGATTACCATTTGGTGTTTGCAATGGACCTGCAACGTTTCAAAGGCTCATGCAGGCCACTATGAACGATCTTGTCTTCCAAATCATGCTAGTATACCTTGACGATATATTAGTGTATTCTCAGACATTCCCGGAACACTTAGAGAGGCTTGACAGGGTGCTTAGGCGTCTCAAAGAGACAGGCCTTAAAGTGAAATTACAGAAGTGCCATTTCCTCCAGACCGAGGTAAATTTCTTGGGTCACCAAGTGTCTGCTGATGGTATAGGTACTGATCCAGGAAAGGTTTCAGCTGTGAGGCAATGGCCAGTACCATCTACGGTTAGGGGTTTGAGATCATTCTTGGGCTTTTGTAGCTACTACAGACGGTTTATCCATGGGTTCTCAAAGATTGCTGGCCCACTGCATGATGTGGTAAATTTGTGTTCAAACACAGGTAGTCCTGGTAAGGCCAACCAGTTGTTAACTCTAGCGTGGACTGAAGAATGTCAGGCGGCCTTTGACTTACTGAAGGACAGGCTGACTAGTGCCCCCATCCTTGGCTTCACGGATTTTACTCAGCCTTTCATACTAGAAACTGATGCGAGTAACCACGGTCTTGGAGCCGTTTTGTATCAGCAACAGGATGGTGTCAAACGAGTCATAGCCTATGCTAGTAGGCGACTGAGGAGTGCCGAAAGGAATGATAGGTACTACAGTAGTATGAAACTAGAGCTCTTAGCTCTTAAATGGGCAATAACTGAGAAGTTTCGTGGCTATTTACTGGGTTCCAAATTTACGGTCATTACTGACAACAACCCTCTATGTTATTTAAAAACAGCAAAGCTTGGTGCTATAGAGCAAAGGTGGGTTGCTCAGCTGTCGGTGTTTGATTTTGAGGTACAATATAGGCCAGGGCAAAATAACATAGTGGCTGACACTTTGTCTAGGCAGCCATTAGCAGGGGAGCCGGAGCAAGTTTCTGAAGATGCTGAGTTTGACGGTTGTGTAGCGATTTGCAGTCTGAGTCGCGGCACAAAGCTTGATTCAGAGCTGGTTACAGCAGCCCTTGAGAGCTGCAAGATTAGACAGATTAGGATTGCAGAACCCAGGGAGAAGAAGCCTCTTGAATTAACTCAGGGTAACACACCAACACTCCCAGGTTATTCAATGGAGGAACTGCAGTCATTCCAGCAAAAGGATCCGATGCTGCAGATATTTAGGGGCCTGTGGGATCGGAAAAAGGTACCTACAGGGAAGGAGCGGCAAGTTTTGCCCAGACCGGTTCGTCTGTTGCTTAAACACTGGGATTGTGTGAAGATAGTAAATGGCTTGTTGTATCGAGTGGTTTCGGATGAGAAACACGGAGAGTACTTTCAGTTGTTGTTGCCTAGCAGTCTGAGGAAGCAGGTGTTGGAAGGGGCGCATGACTCTATGGGTCATCAGGGCGTTGAACGTACATTGCAGTTGTTGAGGCGAAGATGCTTTTGGGTAGGAATGCACGAGGATGTCGCGCGGTGGGTAAAGGAATGTCAGCGGTGTGTGCTTGCCAAGATGCCGCAGCCTAAGATCCGTCCTGCCATGAAGTCTTTTCTTGCCTCAAGACCATTGGAGGTGATTGCTGTAGATTTCACAGTGCTGGAGCCTTCCATTGACGGTCGTGAGAATGTGTTGGTGGTCACAGACATTTTCACGAAATTCACACAGGCCTTCCCAGCTCGGGACCAAAAGGCAGATACCACAGCAAAGATCCTTTTACGGGAATGGTTCATGAAGTATGGAGTCCCGGAGAGGCTTCACTCAGAACAGGGACGAAATTTTGAAAGCGCGGTTGTAGCAGAGCTTTGTAGACTGTATGGGGTGAAGAAGAGCAGGACTACTCCCTACCATCCTACGGGAAATGCTCAGTGCGAGCGATTTAATCCATGATTTGCTACGCACATTGCCTCCCGAAAAGAAACGCAGATGGCCTGAGCACCTGCCTGAATTGGTGTATGCGTACAATGTGACTCCCCATTCAACCACAGGCTATTCTCCTTATTATTTGTTGTTTGGTGTTGAACCCCACTTACCAGTGGATGCTTTGTTGGGACAAAAGCAGGTGGTCAATCCAAACCATGATTGGTTAGCTGTGCATCAACAGTGTTTAAGCGAAGCGCATGCCAGAGCGAAGGTGTATTCCGAGCAGAAAGCTGCTGAGCGCATTTCTGTGCAGAGGGACATAGTCTATTGTCCAAAGATTGAAGTGGATGCCCTGGTGTACTTGCGTGATCGGCCACTAGGTCGCAACAAGATACAGGATGCATGGAAGCCCACGGTTCACAGGGTTGTGGAAGTTTTGGGTAACACCTACACTGTAGAGCCAGTGGAGGGAGGTCCTTGCAAGAGGGTAAACAGGGTGGATATAAAGCCCTGTGTTAGCCCTTCTGTGCCAGCGCCACGGAGAAAACTCCCTGCTCCTGTAACTCAGTCTAGTCCGTCTTCAGGGACCGAGTCAGATGTTGGAGATGCAGAGGAAGATGTCTTCCTGGTGAGACATATGGTCCCGGGGTCAAATATATTGCTGGACAGGTCTGAACTCGTTGGTTCACAGCCAGTGGCCTGTCGGGATGAGGACATGCAAATTGGGTCTGCTGAAACTCCAAATAGGGAGACAGTAGAAACAGATGCAGGTGAGCCTAGCCCTGAAATGCAGAGACCTGTAGCTGGGCCACGTCGGAGCCGAAGAGTGAACGCGGGGCAACATTCAAATGTGTATCATGAGCCTAGATCCGTTCTTGACATGGCCTCCGTAAGTCCTGCTGCAGTCTCACAGATATTGACTAGTTTAAGTACAGTTTTATTTCGAGAAGCAATCAAAGAGGTTAGGAAGACCTTGGTAGGTAGTGAGTAATCGAGGGCGCTTACTCCACGCAGGGGAGAATGTAACCGGGTGATCTGGAGATTTTGACCATGAGCGGTTAAGCTGCATCGGGGAACGAGGGGGAATAGGTGGTTGCGCCTTTAAGCAACTTGGTGACATCATCACCTGAGAGAGAGCGCGAAAAGCCACTGTCTGGAAGCGCCATTTTAAGCTGGATAAGCTGGGCTGCGGACGGTTTTCCGAGTGGGGTGAGAGTTTCCCAGAGTACCAGAGAGCGGTGCGTCACAAGGTTTTCTGCCCGCGCCTTGAGGTTTTACTGTGTGCCATTACCGTATTATTTTCAGTGCAAAACTGCCGTTTCCTTTTATTTCGGTGTACTCGGTTATGTGAGGTCTGCCTCACAGGGTTTTCCGTGTGTTTTATTTTACTTTTATACTGTACCAGTCCCACCTGAGTGTGGAGTTTTATTTCTTTTCTGTAAGAGAATCCTCTGTAAGGGAAAAGTGTAAGGTTTAAGAAACTGTTCATTGTAAATCCTTTTATCTTCCAACCAAAATGTCTAATTAATTAGGCCTATGGAATAAATTAGACCCAAAAAGAGTATTTGTGTTCCTGCGTGTTGTTTCCCGGGCCACATCTATCACTCCCCTTCCATTTTACTATTTTATATATATATATATATTTTTCTCTCATTCATAAAGGTAGCTTTTACACACCGTTTTACTCTAAATACTTCCTGGTAATTCTAGGTGCTGTAAGCTGTTCGTGCCTTTATTCCACCAGGTCGCGATCTTCTCACAAACTTGAAGACTGTCACTCCCCATTCACGTTTTACAACTTATTGTTAATGATAAAGAGACAGCTTTTTACACACAGTTTTAAACAAAGTACTGATATTATTCCTCTTCAACTGACCGCTTTGTTTTCTATGCAAAAACCACTTCGCCACAGAAGACTCGATATTATTGGCATAGCAAGTTCTGCTCTTCTCCTTTCAAAACTTGCTAAAAGCTGCATTTAAAAGAACAGATTGGCCGGGGTAATTCACACCCTTCAATGCCAGCTTAATGTTTAGGTTAGTGGGAATCACAGAGGAATTAGGGATGGAAACTTCTTTGCTGGTGGTAGAAGCGGTCTGGTGAATTTTTAGAGAGAAGAGGCCGTCGATGTTTGAATGTAGAAAATTGTTCTGGCTGCAGCCTGCAGTATGGACTTGTTGGTGTGTGTAGCTCCCAGTGTTCTGACAGCGCGACGTTTTGGGGAAGCATGTGATTCAGCAGCTACCAGTGGGCTTCGTGCGGCGGAGATTTTGTGGCTGTTAGCGGAGTTGATAACAGAGGGTCGTTAAGAGAAGCCTGCATGCAGTAGGCAAAGGAGTAATGTTTGCCGGCGGGGGACGTGCGGCGATTAACCTGTGCGGTAGTGAAAAGGAGTTAAAAAGAAGGAAGTGTGCGGATGCTGAAAGAATGGAATAATTCTGGTAGGCTGCCGGCTAAGTAGTTTGGTGAATGTTTGGTGTGGGTCCGGCGCTGCCGATTGGATGGTGGGGCTGCAGTGTGAGTCAGATAAAAAAAAAAAACCAGGAGTAGGATCCAATGGGACTAACTGGCATGTATAGACGCGTGTAATGCAAAATGGCTGTTTTTGGTAGCATCTCTCGCTTACGGCCATACCACCCTGAACACGCCCGATCTCGTCTGATCTTGGAAGCTAAGCAGGGTAGGGTCTGGTTAGTACTTGGATGGGAGACCACCTGGGAATACCAGGTGCTGTAAGCTTTTCTCACTTTTACTTTATACAGGGGGCGCTCCACTTCACGATTAATTTAAATCTATCACTCCCCTTCCATTTTACTATTTTATATATATTTATATATTTTTTCTCTCATTCATAAAGGCAGCTTTTAGAAACCGTTTTACTCTAAATACTTCCTGGTAATTCTAGGTGCTGTAAGCTGTTCGTGCCTTTATTCCACCAGGGCGCGATCTTCTCACAAACTTGAAGACTGTCACTCCCCATTCACGTTTTACAACTTATTGTTAATGATAAAGAGACAGCTTTTTACACACAGTTTTAAACAAAGTACTGATATTATTCCTCTTCAACTGACCGCTTTGTTTTCTATGCAAAAACCACTTCGCCACAGAAGACTCGATATTATTGGCATAGCAAGTTCTGCTCTTCTCCTTTCAAAACTTGCTAAAAGCTGTATTTAAAAGAACAGATTGGCCGGGGTAATTCACACCCTTCAATGCCAGCTTAATGTTTAGGTTAGTGGGAATCACAGAGGAATTAGGGATGGAAACTTCTTTGCTGGTGGTAGAAGCGGTCTGGTGAATTTTTAGAGAGAAGAGGCCGTCGATGTTTGAATGTAGAAAATTGTTCTGGCTGCAGCCTGCAGTATGGACTTGTTGGTGTGTGTAGCTCCCAGTGTTCTGACAGCGCGACGTTTTGGGGAAGCATGTGATTCAGCAGCTACCAGTGGGCTTCGTGCGGCGGAGATTTTGTGGCTGTTAGCGGAGTTGATAACAGAGGGTCGTTAAGAGAAGCCTGCATGCAGTAGGCAAAGGAGTAATGTTTGCCGGCGGGGGACGTGCGGCGATTAACCTGTGCGGTAGTGAAAAGGAGTTAAAAAGAAGGAAGTGTGCGGATGCGGAAAGAATGGAATAATTGTGGTAGGCTGCCGGCTGAGTAGTTTGGTGAATGTTTGGTGTGGGTCCGGCGCTGCCAATTGGATGGTGGGGCTGCAGTGTGAGTCAGATAAAAAAAAAAAAAACCAGGAGTAGGATCCAATGGGACTAACTGGCATGTATAGACGCGTGTAATGCAAAAGGGCTGTTTTGGGTAGCGTCTCTCGCTTACGGCCATACCACCCTGAACACGCCTGATCTTGGAAGCTAAGCAGAGTATGGTCTGGTTAGTACTTGGAAGGGAGACCACCTGGGAATACCAGGTGCTGTAAGCTTTTCTCACTTTTACTTTATACAGGGGGCGCTCCACTTCACGATTAATTTAAATCTATCACCCCCCTTCCATTTTACTATTTTATTTATATATATATTTTCTCTCTTTCATAAAGGCAGCTTTTAGAAACCGTTTAACTCTAAATACTACCTGGTAATTCTAGGTGCTGTCAGCTGTTCGTGCCTTTATTCCACCAGGGCGCGATCTTCTCACAAACTTGAAGACTGTCACTCCCCATTCACGTTTTACAACTTATTGTTAATAATAAAGAGACAGCTTTTTACACACAGTTTTAAACAAAGTACTGATATAATTCTTCTTCAACTCACCGCTTTGTTTTCTATGCAAAAACCACTTCACCACAGAATATTCGATATTATTGGCATATTATCTGCTCTTCTCCTCCTTTTAAAACTTACTAAAAGCTGTATTTAAAAGAGCAGGTTGGCCGGGGTAATTCATACCCTTCAATGCCAGATTAATGTTTAGGTTAGTGGGAATCACAGAGGAATTAGGGATGGAAACTTCTTTGCTGGTGGTAGAAGTGGTCTGGTGAATTTTTAGAGAGAAGAGGCCGTCGATGTTTGAATGTAGAAAATTGTTCTGGCTGCAGCCTGCAGTATGGACTTGTTGGTGTGTGTAGCTCCCAGTGTTCTGACAGCGCGACGTTTTGGGGAAGCATGTGATTCAGCAGCTACCAGTGGGCTTCGTGCGGCGGAGATTTTGTGGCTGTTAGCGGAGTTGATAACAGAGGGTCGTTAAGAGAAGCCTACATGCAGTAGGCAAAGGAGTAATGTTTGCCGGCGGGGGACGTGCGGCGATTAACCTGTGCGGTAGTGAAAAGGAGTTAAAAAGAAGGAAGTGTGCGGATGCGGAAAGAATGGAATAATTGTGGTAGGCTGCCGGCTGAGTAGTTTGGTGAATGTTTGGTGTGGGTCCGGCGCTGCCGATTGGATGGTGGGGCTGCAGTGTGAGTCAGATAAAAAAAAAAAAAAACCAGGAGTAGGATCCAATGGGACTACCTGGCATGTATAGACGCGTGTAATGCAAAAGGGCTGTTTTTGGTAGCATCTCTTGCTTACGGCCATACCACCCTGAACACGCCCGATCTCATCTGATCTTGGAAGCTAAACAGGGTAGGGTCTGGTTAGTACTTGGATGGGAGACCACCTGGGAATACCAGGTGCTGTAAGCTTTTCTCACTTTTACTTTATACAGGGGGCGCTCCACTTCACGATTAATTTAAATCTATCACTCCCCTTCCATTTTACTATTTTATATATATATATATATATATTTTTTTTTTTTTTTTTCTCTCATTCATAAAGGCAGCTTTTACACACCATTTTACTTTAAATACTTCCTGGTAATTCTAGGTGCTGTAAGCTGTTTGTGCCTTTATTCCACCAGGGCGCGATCTTCTCACAAACTTGAAGACTGTCACTCCCCATTCACGTTTTACAACTTATTGTTAATGATAAAGAGACAGCTTTTTACACACAGTTTTAAACAAAGTACTGATATTATTCCTCTTCAACTGACCGCTTTGTTTTCTATGCAAAAACCACTTCGCCACAGAAGACTCGATATTATTGGCATAGCAAGTTCTGCTCTTCTCCTTTCAAAACTTGCTAAAAGCTGTATTTAAAAGAACAGATTGGCCGGGGTAATTCACACCCTTCAATGCCAGCTTAATGTTTAGGTTAGTGGGAATCACAGAGGAATTAGGGATGGAAACTTCTTTGCTGGTGGTAGAAGCGGTCTGGTGAATTTTTAGAGAGAAGAGGCCGTCGATGTTTGAATGTAGAAAATAGTTCTGGCTGCAGCCTGAAGTATGGACTTGTTGGTGTGTGTAGCTCCCAGTGTTCTGACAGTGCGACGTTTTGGGGAAGCATGTGATTCAGCAGCTACCAGTGGCCTTCGTGCGGCGGAGATTTTGTGGCTGTTAGCGGAGTTGATAACAGAGGGTCGTTAAGAGAAGCCTGCATGCAGTAGGCAAAGGAGTAATGTTTGCCGGCGGGGGACGTGCAGCGATTAACCTGTGCAGTAGTGAAAAGGAGTTAAAAAGAAGGAAGTGTGCGGATGAGGAAAGAATGGAATAATTGTGGTAGGCTGCCGGCTGAGTAGTTTGGTGAATGTTTGGTGTGGGTCCGGCGCTGCCGATTGGATGGTGGTGCTGCAGTGTGAGTCAGATAAAAAAAAAAAAAACCAGGAGTAGGATCCAATGGGACTAACTGGCATGTATAGACGTGTGTAATGCAAAAGGGCTGTTTTTGGTCGCATCTCTCGCTTATGGCCATACCACCCTGAACACGCCCGATCTGATCCGATCTCGGAAGCCAAGCAGGGTAGGGTCTGGTTAGTACTTGGATGGGAGACCTCCTGGGAATACCAGGTGCTGTAAGCTTTTCTCACTTTTACTTTATACAGGGGGCGCTCCACTTCACGATTAATTTAAATCTATCACTCCCCTTCCATTTTACTATTTTATATATATATATATATATTTCTCTCATTCATAAAGGCAGCTTTTACACACCGTTTTACTCCAAATACTTCCTGGTAATTCTAGGTGCTGTAAGCTGTTCGTGCCTTTATTCCACCAGGGCGCGATCTTCTCACAAACTTGAAGACTGTCACTCCCCATTCACGTTTTACAACTTATTGTTAATGATAAAGAGACAGCATTTTACACACAGTTTTAAAGAAAGTACTGATATTATTCCTCTTCAACTGACCGCTTTGTTTTCTATGCAAAAACCACTTCGCCACAGAAGACTCGATATTATTGGCATAGCAAGTTCTGCTCTTCACCTTTCAAAACTTGCTAAAAGCTGTATTTAAAAGAACAGATTGGCCGGGGTAATTCACACCCTTCAATGCCAGCTTAATGTTTAGGTTAGTGGGAATCACAGAGGAATTAGGGATGGAAACTTCTTTGCTGGTGGTAGAAGCGGTCTGGTGAATTTTTAGAGAGAAGAGGCCGTCGATGTTTGAATGTAGAAAATAGTTCTGGCTGCAGCCTGCAGTATGGACTTGTTGGTGTGTGTAGCTCCCAGTGTTCTGACAGCGCGACGTTTTGGGGAAGCATGTGATTCAGCAGCTACCAGTGGGCTTCGTGCGGCGGAGATTTTGTGGCTGTTAGCGGAGTTGATAACAGAGGGTCGTTAAGAGAAGCCTGCATGCAGCAGGCAAAGGAGTAATGTTTGCCGGCGGGGGACGTGCGGCGATTAACCTGTGCGGTAGTGAAAAGGAGTTAAAAAGAAGGAAGTGTGCGGATGCGGAAAGAATGGAATAATTGTGGTAGGCTGCCGGCTGAGTAGTTTGGTGAATGTTTGGTGTGGGTCCGGCGCTGCCGATTGGATGGTGGTGCTGCAGTGTGAGTCAGATAAAAAAAATAAAAAAAACAGGAGTATGATCCAATGGGACTAACTGGCATGTATAGACGCATGTAATGCAAAAGGGCTGTTTTTGGTAGCGTCTTTCGCTTATGGCCATACCACCCTGAACACGCCCGATCTCATCTGATCTCGGAAGCCAAGCAGGGTAGGGTCTGGTTAGTACTTGGATGGGAGACCTCCTGGGAATACCAGGTGCTGTAAGCTTTTCTCACTTTTACTTTATACAGGGGGCGCTCCACTTCACGATTAATTTAAATCTATCACTCCCCTTCCATTTTACTATTTTATATATATATATATTTTTCTCTCATTCATAAAGGCAGCTTTTACACACCATTTTACTTTAAATACTTCCTGGTAATTCTAGGTGCTGTAAGCTGTTCGTGCCTTTATTTCTCCAGGGCGCGATCTTCTCACAAACTTGAAGACTGTCACTCCCCATTCACGTTTTACAACTTATTGTTAATGATAAAGAGACAGCTTTTTACTCACAGTTTTAAACAAAGTACTGATATTATTCCTCTTCAACTGACCGCTTTGTTTTCTATGCAAAAACCACTTCGCCACAGAAGACTCGATATTATTGGCATAGCAAGTTCTGCTCTTCTCCTTTCAAAACTTGCTAAAAGCTGTATTTAAAAGAACAGATTGGCCGGGGTAATTCACACCCTTCAATGCCAGCTTAATGTTTAGGTTAGTGGGAATCACAGAGGAATTAGGGATGGAAACTTCTTTGCTGGTGGTAGAAGCGGTCTGGTGAATTTTTAGAGAGAAGAGGC
The DNA here is from genome assembly GCF_023856365.1 of Brienomyrus brachyistius. Taxonomy (NCBI): domain Eukaryota; kingdom Metazoa; phylum Chordata; class Actinopteri; order Osteoglossiformes; family Mormyridae; genus Brienomyrus; species Brienomyrus brachyistius. The sequence continues at coordinate 40,820,723 of NC_064534.1, forward strand.
CGTCGATGTTTGAATGTAGAAAATAGTTCTGGCTGCAGCCTGCAGTATGGACTTGTTGGTGTGTGTAGCTCCCAGTGTTCTGACAGCGCGACGTTTTGGGGAAGCATGTGATTCAGCAGCTACCAGTGGGCTTCGTGCGGCGGAGATTTTGTGGCTGTTAGCGGAGTTGATAACAGAGGGTCGTTAAGAGAAGCCTGCATGCTGTAGGCAAAGGAGTAATGTTTGCCGGCGGGGGACGTGCGGCGATTAACCTGTGCGGTAGTGAAAAGGAGTTAAAAAGAAGGAAGTGTGCGGATGCGGAATGAATGGAATAATTGTGGTAGGCTGCCGGCTGAGTAGTTTGGTGAATGTTTGGTGTGGGTCCGGCGCTGCCGATTGGATGGTGGTGCTGCAGTGTGAGTCAGATAAAAAAAAAAAAAAAACCAGGAGTATGATCCAATGGGACTAACTGGCATGTATAGACGCGTGTAATGCAAAAGGGCTGTTTTTGGTCACGTCTCTCGCTTATGGCCATACCACCCTGAACACGCCCGATCTCATCCGATCTCGGAAGCCAAGCAGGGTAGGGTCTGGTTAGTACTTGGATGGGAGACCTCCTGGGAATTCCAGGTGCTGTAAGCTTTTCTCACTTTTACTTTATACAGGGGGCGCTCCACTTCACAATTAATTTAAATCTATCACTCCCCTTCCATTTGACTATTTTATATATATATATATTTTTCTCTTATTCATAAAGGCAGCTTTTACACACCATTTTACTTTAAATACTTCCTGGTAATTCTAGGTGCTGTAAGCTGTTCGTGCCTTTATTCCACCAGGGCGCGATCTTCTCACAAACTTTAAGACTGTCACTCCCCATTCACGTTTTACAACTTATTGTTAATGATAAAGAGACAGCTTTTTACACACAGTTTTAAACAAAGTACTGATATTATTCCTCTTCAACTGACCGCTTTGTTTTCTATGCAAAAACCACTTCACCACAGAAGACTCGATATTATTGGCATAGCAAGTTCTGCTCTTCTCCTTTCAAAACTTGCTAAAAGCTGTATTTAAAAGAACAGATTGGCTGGGGTAATTCACACCCTTCAATGCCAGCTTAATGTTTAGGTTAGTGGGAATCACAGAGGAATTAGGGATGGAAACTTCTTTGCTGGTGGTAGAAGCGGTCTGGTGAATTTTTAGAGAGAAGAGGCCGTCGATGTTTGAATGTAGAAAATAGTTCTGGCTGCAGCCTGCAGTATGGACTTGTTGGTGTGTGTAGCTCCCAGTGTTCTGACAGCGCGACGTTTTGGGGAAGCATGTGATTCAGCAGCTACCAGTGGGCTTCGTGCGGCAGAGATTTTGTGGCTGTTAGCGGAGTTGATAACAGAGGGTCGTTAAGAGAAGCCTGCATGCAGTAGGCAAAGGAGTAATGTTTGCCGGCGGGGGACGTGCGGCGATTATCCTGTGCGGTAGTGAAAAGGAGTTAAAAAGAAGGAAGTGTGCGGATGCGGAAAGAATGGAATAATTGTGGTAGGCTGCCGGCTGAGTAGTTTGGTGAATGTTTGGTGTGGGTCCGGCGCTGCCGATTGGATGGTGGTGCTGCAGTGTGAGTCAGATAAAAAAAAAAAAAAAACCAGGAGTATGATCCAATGGGACTAACTGGCATGTATAGACGCGTGTAATGCAAAAGGGCTGTTTTTGGTCACGTCTCTCGCTTATGGCCATACCACCCTGAACACGCCCGATCTCATCCGATCTCGGAAGCCAAGCAGGGTAGGGTCTGGTTAGTACTTGGATGGGAGACCTCCTGGGAATTCCAGGTGCTGTAAGCTTTTCTCACTTTTACTTTATACAGGGGGCGCTCCACTTCACAATTAATTTAAATCTATCACTCCCCTTCCATTTGACTATTTTATATATATATATATTTTTCTCTCATTCATAAAGGCAGCTTTTACACACCATTTTACTTTAAATACTTCCTGGTAATTCTAGGTGCTGTAAGCTGTTCGTGCCTTTATTCCACCAGGGCGCGATCTTCTCACAAACTTGAAGACTGTCACTCCCCATTCACGTTTTACAACTTATTGTTAATGATAAAGAGACAGCTTTTTACACACAGTTTTAAAGAAAGTACTGATATTATTCCTCTTCAACTGACCGCTTTGTTTTCTATGCAAAAACCACTTCGCCACAGAAGACTCGATATTATTAGCATAGCAAGTTCTGCTCTTCTCCTTTCAAAACTTGCTAAAAGCTGTATTTAAAAGAACAGATTGGCCGGGGTAATTCACACCCTTCAATGCCAGCTTAATATTTAGGTTAGTGGGAATCACAGAGGAATTAGGGATGGAAACTTCTTTGCTGGTGGTAGAAGCGGTCTGGTGAATTTTTAGAGAGAAGAGGCCGTCGATGTTTGAATGTAGAAAATAGTTCTGGCTGCAGCCTGCAGTATGGACTTGTTGGTGTGTGTAGCTCCCAGTGTTCTGACAGCGCGACGTTTTGGGGAAGCATGTGATTCAGCAGCTACCAGTGGGCTTCGTGCGGCGGAGATTTTGTGGCTGTTAGCGGAGTTGATAACAGAGGGTCGTTAAGAGAAGCCTACATGCAGTAGGCAAAGGAGTAATGTTTGCCGGCGGGGGACGTGCGGCGATTAACCTGTGCGGTAGTGAAAAGGAGTTAACAAGAAGGAAGTGTGCGGATGCGGAAAGAATGGAATAATTGTGGTAGGCTGCCGGCTGAGTAGTTTGGTGAATGTTTGGTGTGGGTCCGGCGCTGCCGATTGGATGGTGGGGCTGCAGTGTGAGTCAGATAAAAAAAAAAAAAAACCAGGAGTAGGATCCAATGGGACTAACTGGCATGTATAGACGCGTGTAATGCAAAAGGGCTGTTTTTGGTCGCGTCTCTCGCTTATGGCCATACCACCCTGAACACACCTGATCTCATCCGATCTCGGAAGCCAAGCAGGGTAGGGTCTGGTTAGTACTTGGATGGGAGACCACCTGGGAATACCAGGTGCTGTAAGCTTTTCTCACTTTTACTTTATACAGGGGGCGCTCCACTTCACGATTAATTTAAATCTATCACTCCCCTTCCATTTTACTATTTTATATATATATATATTTTTTTCTCTCATTCATAAAGGCAGCTTTTAGAAACCGTTTTACTCTAAATACTTCCTGGTAATTCTAGGTGCTGTAAGCTGTTCGTGCCTTTATTCCACCAGGACGCGATCTTCTCACCAACTTGAAGACTGTCACTCCCCATTCACGTTTTACAACTTATTGTTAATGATAAAGAGACAGCTTTTTACACACAGTTTTAAACAAAGTACTGATATTATTCCTCTTCAACTGACCGCTTTGTTTTCTATGCAAAAACCACTTCGCCACAGAAGACTCGATATTATTGGCATAGCAAGTTCTGCTCTTCTCCTTTCAAAACTTGCTAAAAGCTGTATTTAAAAGAACAGATTGGCCGGGGTAATTCACACCCTTCAATGCCAGCTTAATATTTAGGTTAGTGGGAATCACAGAGGAATTAGGGATGGAAACTTCTTTGCTGGTGGTAGAAGCGGTCTGGTGAATTTTTAGAGAGAAGAGGCCGTCGATGTTTGAATGTAGAAAATTGTTCTGGCTGCAGCCTGCAGTATGGACTTGTTGGTGTGTGTAGCTCCCAGTGTTCTGACAGTGTGACGTTTTGGGGAAGCATGTGATTCAGCAGCTACCAGTGGGCTTCGTGCGGCGGAGATTTTGTGGCTGTTAGCGGAGTTGATAACAGAGGGTCGTTAAGAGAAGCCTACATGCAGTAGGCAAAGGAGTAATGTTTGCCGGCGGGGGACGTGCGGCGATTAACCTGTGCGGTAGTGAAAAGGAGTTAAAAAGAAGGAAGTGTGCGGATGCGGAAAGAATGGAATAATTGTGGTAGGCTGCCGGCTGAGTAGTTTGGTGAATGTTTGGTGTGGGTCCGGCGCTGCCGATTGGATGGTGGGGCTGCAGTGTGAGTCAGATAAAAAAAAAAAAAACCAGGAGTAGGATCCAATGGGACTAACTGGCATGTATAGACGCGTGTAATGCAAAAGGGCTGTTTTTGGTAGCATCTCTCGCTTATGGCCATACCACCCTGAACACGCCCGATCTCATCTGATCTTGGAAGTTAAGCAGGGTAGGGTCTGGTTAGTACTTGGATGGGAGACCACCTGGGAATACCAGGTGCTGTAAGCTATTCTCACTTTTACTTCATACAGGGGGTGCTCCACTTCACGATTAATTTAAATCTATCACTCCCCTTCCATTTTACTATTTTATATATATATATATATTTTTTTTTTCTCTCATTCATAAAGGCAGCTTTTAGAAACCGTTTTACTCTAAATACTTCCTGGTAATTCTAGGTGCTGTAAGCTGTTCGTGCCTTTATTCCACCAGGGCGCGATCTTCTCACAAACTTGAAGACTGTCACTCCCCATTCACGTTTTACAACTTATTGTTAATGATAAAGAGACAGCTTTTTACACACAGTTTTAAACAAAGTACTGATATTATTCCTCTTCAACTGACCGCTTTGTTTTCTATGCAAAAACCACTTCGCCACAGAAGACTCGATATTATTGGCATAGCAAGTTCTGCTCTTCTCCTTTCAAAACTTGCTAAAAGCTGTATTTAAAAGAACAGATTGGCCGGGGTAATTCACACCCTTCAATGCCAGCTTAATGTTTAGGTTAGTGGGAATCACAGAGGAATTAGGGATGGAAACTTCTTTGCTGGTGGTAGAAGCGGTCTGGTGAATTTTTAGAGAGAAGAGGCCGTCGATGTTTGAATGTAGAAAATTGTTCTGGCTGCAGCCTGCAGTATGGACTTGTTGGTGTGTGTAGCTCCCAGTGTTCTGACAGCGCGACGTTTTGGGGAAGCATGTGATTCAGCAGCTACCAGTGGGCTTCGTGCGGCGGAGATTTTGTGGCTGTTAGCGGAGTTGATAACAGAGGGTCGTTAAGAGAAGCCTACATGCAGTAGGCAAAGGAGTAATGTTTGCCGGCGGGGGACGTGCGGCGATTAACCTGTGCGGTAGTGAAAAGGAGTTAACAAGAAGGAAGTGTGCGGATGCGGAAAGAATGGAATAATTGTGGTAGGCTGCCGGCTGAGTAGTTTGGTGAATGTTTGGTGTGGGTCCGGCGCTGCCGATTGGATGGTGGGGCTGCAGTGTGAGTCAGATAAAAAAAAAAAAAAACCAGGAGTAGGATCCAATGGGACTAACTGGCATGTATAGACGCGTGTAATGCAAAAGGGCTGTTTTTGGTCGCGTCTCTCGCTTATGGCCATACCACCCTGAACACACCTGATCTCATCCGATCTCGGAAGCCAAGCAGGGTAGGGTCTGGTTAGTACTTGGATGGGAGACCACCTGGGAATACCAGGTGCTGTAAGCTTTTCTCACTTTTACTTTATACAGGGGGCGCTCCACTTCACGATTAATTTAAATCTATCACTCCCCTTCCATTTTACTATTTTATATATATATATATTTTTTTCTCTCATTCATAAAGGCAGCTTTTAGAAACCGTTTTACTCTAAATACTTCCTGGTAATTCTAGGTGCTGTAAGCTGTTCGTGCCTTTATTCCACCAGGACGCGATCTTCTCACCAACTTGAAGACTGTCACTCCCCATTCACGTTTTACAACTTATTGTTAATGATAAAGAGACAGCATTTTACACACAGTTTTAAACAAAGTACTGATATTATTCCTCTTCAACTGACCGCTTTGTTTTCTATGCAAAAACCACTTCGCCACAGAAGACTCGATATTATTGGCATAGCAAGTTCTGCTCTTCTCCTTTCAAAACTTGCTAAAAGCTGTATTTAAAAGAACAGATTGGCCGGGGTAATTCACACCCTTCAATGCCAGCTTAATATTTAGGTTAGTGGGAATCACAGAGGAATTAGGGATGGAAACTTCTTTGCTGGTGGTAGAAGCGGTCTGGTGAATTTTTAGAGAGAAGAGGCCGTCGATGTTTGAATGTAGAAAATTGTTCTGGCTGCAGCCTGCAGTATGGACTTGTTGGTGTGTGTAGCTCCCAGTGTTCTGACAGTGTGACGTTTTGGGGAAGCATGTGATTCAGCAGCTACCAGTGGGCTTCGTGCGGCGGAGATTTTGTGGCTGTTAGCGGAGTTGATAACAGAGGGTCGTTAAGAGAAGCCTACATGCAGTAGGCAAAGGAGTAATGTTTGCCGGCGATGGACGTGCGGCGAATAACCTGTGCGGTAGTGAAAAGGAGTTAAAAAGAAGGAAGTGTGCGGATGCGGAAAGAATGGAATAATTGTGGTAGGCTGCCGGCTGAGTAGTTTGGTGAATGTTTGGTGTGGGTCCGGCGCTGCCGATTGGATGGTGGGGCTGCAGTGTGAGTCAGATAAAAAAAAAAAAAAAACAGGAGTAGGATCCAATGGGACTAACTGGCATGTATAGACGCGTGTAATGCAAAAGGGCTGTTTTTGGTAGCATCTCTCGCTTATGGCCATACCACCCTGAACACGCCCGATCTCATCTGATCTTGGAAGTTAAGCAGGGTAGGGTCTGGTTAGTACTTGGATGGGAGACCACCTGGGAATACCAGGTGCTGTAAGCTATTCTCACTTTTACTTCATACAGGGGGTGCTCCACTTCACGATTAATTTAAATCTATCACTCCCCTTCCATTTTACTATTTTATATATATATATATTTTTTTTTTTTCTCTCATTCATAAAGGCAGCTTTTAGAAACCGTTTTACTCTAAATACTTCCTGGTAATTCTAGGTGCTGTAAGCTGTTCGTGCCTTTATTCCACCAGGGCGCGATCTTCTCACAAACTTGAAGACTGTCACTCCCCATTCACGTTTTACAACTTATTGTTAATGATAAAGAGACAGCTTTTTACACACAGTTTTAAACAAAGTACTGATATTATTCCTCTTCAACTGACCGCTTTGTTTTCTATGCAAAAACCACTTCGCCACAGAAGACTCGATATTATTGGCATAGCAAGTTCTGCTCTTCTCCTTTCAAAACTTGCTAAAAGCTGTATTTAAAAGAACAGATTGGCCGGGGTAATTCACACCCTTCAATGCCAGCTTAATGTTTAGGTTAGTGGGAATCACAGAGGAATTAGGGATGGAAACTTCTTTGCTGGTGGTAGAAGCGGGCTGGTGAATTTTTAGAGAGAAGAGGCCGTCGATGTTTGAATGTAGAAAATTGTTCTGGCTGCAGCCTGCAGTATGGACTTGTTGGTCTGTGTAGCTCCCAGTGTTCTGACAGCGCGACGTTTTGGGGAAGCATGTGATTCAGCAGCTACCAGTGGGCTTCGTGCGGCGGAGATTTTGTGGCTGTTAGCGGAGTTGATAACAGAGGGTCGTTAAAAGAAGCCTACATGCAGTAGGCAAAGGAGTAATGTTTGCCGGCGGGGGACGTGCGGCGATTAACCTGTGCGGTAGTGAAAAGGAGTTAACAAGAAGGAAGTGTGCGGATGCGGAAAGAATGGAATAATTGTGGTAGGCTGCCGGCTGAGTAGTTTGGTGAATGTTTGGTGTGGGTCCGGCGCTGCCGATTGGATGGTGGGGCTGCAGTGTGAGTCAGATAAAAAAAAAAAAAAAACCAGGAGTAGGATCCAATGGGACTAACTGGCATGTACAGACGCGTGTAATGCAAAAGGGCTGTTTTTGGTACCATCTCTCGCTTACGGCCATACCACCCTGAACACGCCCGATCTCGTCTGATCTCGGAAGCCAAGCAGGGTAGGGTCTGGTTAGTACTTGGATGGGAGACCACCTGGGAATACCAGGTGCTGTAAGCTTTTCTCACTTTTACTTTATACAGGGGGCGCTCCACTTCACGATTAATTTAAATCTATCACTCCCCTTCCATTTTACTATTTTATATATATATATTTTTTTTTCTCTCATTCATAAAGGCAGCTTTTAGAAGCCGTTTTACTCTAAATACTTCCTGGTAATTCTAGGTGCTGTAAGCTGTTCGTGCCTTTATTCCACCAGGGCGCGATCTTCTCACCAACTTGAAGACTGTCACTCCCCATTCACGTTTTACAACTTATTGTTAATGATAAAGAGACAGCTTTTTACACACAGTTTTAAACAAAGTACTGATATTATTCCTCTTCAACTGACCGCTTTGTTTTATATGCAAAAACCACTTCGCCACAGAAGACTCGATATTATTGGCATAGCAAGTTCTGCTCTTCTCCTTTCAAAACTTGCTAAAAGCTGTATTTAAAAGAACAGATTGGCCGGGGTAATTCACACCCTTCAATGCCAGCTTAATGTTTAGGTTAGTGGGAATCACAGAGGAATTAGGGATGGAAACTTCTTTGCTGGTGGTAGAAGCGGTCTGGTGAATTTTTAGAGAGAAGAGGCCGTCGATGTTTGAATGTAGAAAATAGTTCTGGCTGCAGCCTGCAGTATGGACTTGTTGGTGTGTGTAGCTCCCAGTGTTCTGACAGCGCGACATTTTGGGGAAGCATGTGATTCAACAGCTACCAGTGGGCTTCGTGCGGCAGAGATTTTGTGGCTGTTAGCGGAGTTGATAACAGAGGGTTGTTAAGAGAAGCCTGCAAGAGGTAGGCAAAGGAGTAATGTTTGCCGGAGGGGGACGTGCAGCGATTAACCTGTGCGGTAGTGAAAAGGAGTTAAAGAGAAGGAAGTGTGCGGATGTGGAAAGAATGGAATAATTGTGGTAGGCTGCCGGATGAGTAGTTTGGTGAATGTTTGGTGTGGGTCCGGCACTGCCGATTGGATGGTGGTGCTGCAGTGTGAGTCAGATAAAAAAAAAAAAAACAGGAGTAGGATCCAATGGGACTAACTGGTATGTATAGACGCGTGTAATGCAAAAGGGCTATTTTTGGTAGCGTCTCTCGCTTACGGCCATACCACCCTGAACGCACCCGATCTCGTCTGATCTCGGAAGCTAAGCAGGGTAGGGTCTGGATAGTACTTGAATGGGAGACCACCTGGGAATACCAGGTGCTGTAAGCTTTTCTCACTTTTACTTTATACAGGGGGCGCTCCACTTCACGATTAATTTAAATCTATCACTCCCCTTCCATTTTACTATATTATATATTTCTTTTTTCTCTCATTCATAAAGGCAGCTTTTAGAAACCGTTTTACTCTAAATACTGCCTGGTAATTCTAGGTGCTGTAAGCTGTTCGTGCCTTTATTCCACCAGGGCGCAATCTTCTCACAAACTTGAAGACTGTCACTCCCCATTCACGTTTTACAACTTATTGTTAATGATAAAGAGACAGCTTTTTACACACAGTTTTAAACAAAGTACTGATATTATTCCTCTTCAACTGACCGCTTTGTTTTCTATGCAAAAACCACTTCGCCACAGAAGACTCGATATTATTGGCATAGCAAGTTCTGCTCTTCTCCTTTCAAAACTTGCTAAAAGCTGTATTTAAAAGAACAGATTGGCCGGGGTAATTCACACCCTTCAATGCCAGCTTAATGTTTAGGTTAGTGGGAATCACAGAGGAATTAGGGATGGAAACTTCTTTGCTGGTGGTAGAAGCGGTCTGGTGAATTTTTAGAGAGAAGAGGCCGTCGATGTTTGAATGTAGAAAATTGTTCTGGCTGCAGCCTGCAGTATGGACTTGTTGGTGTGTGTAGCTCCCAGTGTTCTGACAGCGCGACGTTTTGGGGAAGCATGTGATTCAGCAGCTACCAGTGGGCTTCGTGCGGCGGAGATTTTGTGGCTGTTAGCGGAGTTGATAACAGAGGGTCGTTAAGAGAAGCCTACATGCTGTAGGCAAAGGAGTAATGTTTGCCGGCGGGGGACGTGCGGCGATTAACCTGTGCGGTAGTGAAAAGGAGTTAAAAAGAAGGAAGTGTGCGGATGCGGAATGAATGGAATAATTGTGGTAGGCTGCCGGCTGAGTAGTTTGGTGAATGTTTGGTGTGGGTCCGGCGCTGCCGATTGGATGGTGGGGCTGCAGTGTGAGTCAGATAAAAAAAAAAAAAACCAGGAGTAGGATCCAATGGGACTAACTGGCATGTATAGACGCGTGTAATGCAAAAGGGCTGTTTTTGGTAGCAACTCTCGCTTACGGCCATACCACCCTGAACACGCCCGATCTCATCTGATCTCGGAAGCTGGGTAGGGTCTGGTTAGTACTTGGATGGGAGACCACCTGGGAATACCAAGTGCTGTAAGCTTTTCTCACTTTTACTTTGTACAGGGGGCGCTCCACTTCACGATTAATTTAAATCTATCACTCCCCTTCCATTTTACTATTTTATATATATATTTTTTTTTTTTTCTCTCATTCCTAAAGGCAGCTTTTAGAAACCGTTTTACTCTAAATACTTCCTGGTAATTCTAGGTGCTTTAAGCTATTCGTGCCTTTATTCCACCAGTGCGCGATCTTCTCACAAACTTGAAGACTGTCACTCCCCATTCACGTTTTACAACTTATTGTTAATGATAAAGAGACAGCTTTTTACACACAGTTTTAAACAAAGTACTGATATTATTCCTCTTCAACTGACCGCTTTGTTTTCTATGCAAAAACCACTTCGCCACAGAAGACTCGATATTATTAGCATAGCAAGTTCTGCTCTTCTCCTTTCAAAACTTGCTAAAAGCTGTATTTAAAAGAACAGATTGGCCGGGGTAATTCACACCCTTCAATGCCAGCTTAATATTTAGGTTAGTGGGAATCACAGAGGAATTAGGGATGGAAACTTCTTTGCTGGTGGTATAAGCGGTCTGGTGAATTTTTAGAGAGAAGAGGCCGTCGATGTTTGAATGTAGAAAATTGTTCTGGCTGCAGCCTGCAGTATGGACTTGTTGGTGTGTGTAGCTCCCAGTGTTCTGACAGCGCGACGTTTTGGGGAAGCATGTGATTCAGCAGCTACCAGTGGGCTTCGTGCGGCGGAGATTTTGTGGCTGTTAGCGGAGTTGATAACAGAGGGTCGTTAAGAGAAGCCTACATGCAGTAGACAAAGGAGTAATGTTTGCCGGCGGGGGACGTGCGGCGATTAACCTGTGCGGTAGTGAAAAGGAGTTAAAAAGAAGGAAGTGTGCGGATGCGGAAAGAATGGAATAATTGTGGTAGGCTGCCGGCTGAGTAGTTTGGTGAATGTTTGGTGTGGGTCCGGCGCTGCCGATTGGATGGTGGGGCTGCAGTGTGAGTCAGATAAAAAAAAAAAAAACCAGGAGTAGGATCCAATGGGACTAACTGGCATGTATAGACGCGTGTAATGCAAAAGGGCTGTTTTTGGTAGCATCTCTCGCTTACGGCCATACCACCCTGAACACGCCCGATCTCATCTGATCTTGGAAGCTAAACAGGTTAGGGTCTGGTTAGTACTTGGATGGGAGACCTCCTGGGAATACCAGGTGCTGTAAGCTTTTCTCACTTTTACTTTATACAGGGGGCGCTCCACTTCACGATTAATTTAAATCTATCACTCCCCTTCCATTTTACTATTTTATATATATATATTTTTTTTTTTCTCTCATTCATAAAGGCAGCTTTTAGAAACCGTTTTACTCTACATACTTCCTGGTAATTCTAGGTGCTGTAAGCTGTTCGTGCCTTTATTCCACCAGGGCGCGATCTTCTCACAAACTTGAAGACTGTCACTCCCCATTCACGTTTTACAACTTATTGTTAATGATAAAGAGACAGCTTTTTACACACAGTTTTAAACAAAGTACTGATATTATTCCTCTTCAACTGACCGCTTTGTTTTCTATGCAAAAACCACTTCGCCACAGAAGACTCGATATTATTGGCATAGCAAGTTCTGCTCTTCTCCTTTCAAAACTTGCTAAAAGCTGTATTTAAAAGAACAGATTGGCCGGGGTAATTCACACCCTTCAATGCCAGCTTAATGTTTAGGTTAGTGGGAATCACAGAGGAATTAGGGATGGAAACTTCTTTGCTGGTGGTAGAAGCGGTCTGGTGAATTTTTAGAGAGAAGAGGCCGTCGATGTTTGAATGTAGAAAATTGTTCTGGCTGCAGCCTGCAGTATGGACTTGTTGGTGTGTGTAGCTCCCAGTGTTCTGACAGCGCGACGTTTTGGGGAAGCATGTGATTCAGCAGCTACCAGTGGGCTTCGTGCGGCGGAGATTTTGTGGCTGTTAGCGGAGTTGATAACAGAGGGTCGTTAAGAGAAGCCTGCATGCTGTAGGCAAAGGAGTAATGTTTGCCGGCGGGGGACGTGCGGCGATTAACCTGTGCGGTAGTGAAAAGGAGTTAAAAAGAAGGAAGTGTGCGGATGCGGAATGAATGGAATAATTGTGGTAGGCTGCCGGCTGAGTAGTTTGGTGAATGTTTGGTGTGGGTCCGGCGCTGCCGATTGGATGGTGGGGCTGCAGTGTGAGTCAGATAAAAAAAAAAAAAACCAGGAGTAGGATCCAATGGGACTAACTGGCATGTATAGACGCGTGTAATGCAAAAGGGCTGTTTTTGGTAGCAACTCTCGCTTACGGCCATACCACCCTGAACACGCCCGATCTCATCTGATCTCGGAAGCTGGGTAGGGTCTGGTTAGTACTTGGATGGGAGACCACCTGGGAATACCAGGTGCTGTAAGCTTTTCTCACTTTTACTTTGTACAGGGGGCGCTCCACTTCACGATTAATTTAAATCTATCACTCCCCTTCCATTTTACTATTTTATATATATATATATTTTTTTTTCTCTCATTCCTAAAGGCAGCTTTTAGACACCGTTTTACTCTAAATACTTCCTGGTAATTCTAGGTGCTTTAAGCTGTTCGTGCCTTTATTCCACCAGTGCGCGATCTTCTCACAAACTTGAAGACTGTCACTCCCCATTCACGTTTTACAACTTATTGTTAATGATAAAGAGACAGCTTTTTACACACAGTTTTAAACAAAGTACTGATATTATTCCTCTTCAACTGACCGCTTTGTTTTCTATGCAAAAACCACTTTGCCACAGAAGACTCGATATTATTGGCATAGCAAGTTCTGCTCTTCTCCTTTCAAAACTTGCTAAAAGCTGTATTTAAAAGAACAGATTGGCCGGGGTAATTCACACCCTTCAATGCCAGCTTAATGTTTAGGTTAGTGGGAATCACAGAGGAATTAGGGATGGAAACTTCTTTGCTGGTGGTAGAAGCGGTCTGGTGAATTTTTAGAGAGAAGAGGCCGTCGATGTTTGAATGTAGAAAATAGTTCTGGCTGCAGCCTGCAGTATGGACTTGTTGGTGTGTGTAGCTCCCAGTGTTCTGACAGCGCGACGTTTTGGGGAAGCATGTGATTCAGCAGCTACCAGTGGGCTTTGTGCAGCGGAGATTTTGTGGCTGTTAGCGGAGTTGATAACAGAGGGTCGTTAAGAGAAGCCTACATGCAGTAGGCAAAGGAGTAATGTTTGCTGGCGGGGGACGTGCGGCGATTAACCTGTGCGGTAGTGAAAAGGAGTTAAAAAGAAGGAAGTGTGCGGATGCGGAAAGAATGGAATAATTGTGGTAGGCTGCCGGCTGAGTAGTTTGGTGAATGTTTGGTGTGGGTCCGGCGCTGCCGATTGGATGGTGGGGCTGCAGTGTGAGTCAGATAAAAAAAAAAAAAACAGGAGTAGGATCCAATGGGACTAACTGGCATGTATAGAGGCGTGTAATGCAAAAGGGCTGTTTTTGGTAGTTTTTCTCGCTCACGGCCATACCACCCTGAACACGCCCGATCTCGTCTGATCTCGGAAGCCAAGCAGGGTAGGGTGTGGTTAGTACTTGGATGGGAGACCACCTGGGAATACCACGTGCTGTAAGCTTTTCTCACTTTTACTTTATACAGGGGGCGCTCCACTTCACGATTAATTTAAATCTATCACTCCCCTTCCGTTTTACTATTTTATATATATATTTTTTTTCTTTCATTCATAAAGGCAGCTTTTACACACCGTTTTACTCTAAATACTGCCTGGTAATTATAGCTGCTGTAAGCTGTTCGTGCCTTTATTCCACCAGGGCGCGATCTTCTCACAAACTTGAAGACTGTCACTCCCCATTCACGTTTTACAACTTATTGTTAATAATGAAGAGACAGCTTTTTACACACAGTTTTAAACAAAGTACTAATATAATTTCTCTTCAACTCACCGCTTTGTTTTCTATGCAAAAACGACTTCAACACAGAAGACTCGTTATTATTGGCATAGCAAGGTCTGCTCTTCTCCTTTCAAAACTTGCTAAAAGCTGTATTTAAAAGAGCAGGTTGGCCGGGGTAATTCACACCCTTCAATGCCAGCTTAATGTTTAGGTTAGTGGGAATCACAGAGGAATTAGGGATGGAAACTTCTTTGCTGGTGGTAGAAGCGGTCTGGTGAATTTTTAGAGAGAAGAGGCCGTCAATGTTTGAATGTAGAAAATTGTTCTGGCTGCAGCCTGCAGTATGGACTTGTTGGTGTGTGTAGCTCCCAGTGTTCTTACAGCGCGACGTTTTGGGGAAGCATGTGATTCAGCAGCTACCAGTGGGCTTCGTGCGGCGGAGATTTTGTGGCTGTTAGCGGAGTTGAGAACAGAAGGTCATTAAGAGAAGCCTGCATGCGGTAGGCAAAGGAGTAATGTTTGCCGGCGGGGGACGTGCGGCGATTAACCTGTGCGGTAGTGAAAAGGAGTTAAAGAGAAGGAAGTGTGCGGATGCGGAAAGAATGGAATAATTGTGGTAGGCTGCCGGCTGAGTAGTTTGGTGAATGTTTGGTGTGATTCCGGCACTGCCGATTGGATGGTGGGGCTGCAGTGTGAGTCAGATAAAAAAAAAAAAAAAAAACAGGAGTAGGATCCAATGGGACTAACTGGCATGTATAGAGGCGTGTAATGCAAAAGGGTTGTTTTTGGTAGTTTTTCTCGCTCACGGCCATACCACCCTGAACACGCCCGATCTCGTCTGATCTCAGAAGCCAAGCAGGATAGGGTCTGGTTAGTACTTGGATGGGAGACCTACTGGGATTACCATGTGCTGTAAGCTTTTCTCACTTTTACTTTATACAGGGGGCGCTCCACTTCTCGATTAATTTAAATCTATCACTCCCCGTCTATTTTACTATTTTATATATTTCTTTTTTCTCTCATTCATGAAGGCAGCTTTTACACACGTTTTACTCTAAATACTGCCTGTTAATTATGCTGTAAGCTGTTCGTGCCTTTATTCCACCAGGGCGCGATCTTCTCAGAAACTTGAAGACTGTCACTCCCCATTCACGTTTTACAACTTATTGTTAATAATAAAGAGACAGCTTTTTACACACAGTTTTAAACAAAGTACTGATATAATTCCTCTTAAACTCACCGCTTTGTTTTCTATGCAAAAACCACTTCGCCACAGAATATTCGATATTATTGGCATATTATCTGCTCTTCTCCTCCTTTCAAAACTCGCTAAAAGCTGTCTTTAAAAGAGCAGGTTGGCCGGGGTAATTCACACCCTTCAATGCCAACTTAATGTTTAGGTTAGTGGGAATCACAGAGGAATTAGGGATGGAAACTTCTTTGCTGGTGGTAGAAGTGGTCTGGTGAATTTTTAGAGAGAAGAGGCCGTCGATGTTTGAATGTAGAAAATTGTTCTGGCTGCAGCCTGCAGTATGGACCTGTTGGCGTGTGTAGCTCCCAGTGTTCTGACAGCGCGACGTTTTGGGGAAGCATGTGATTCAACAGCTACCAGTGGGCTTCGTGCGGCGGAGATTTTGTGGCTGTTAGCGGAGTTGATAACAGAAAGTCATTAAGAGAAGCCTGCATGCGGTAGGCAAAGGAGGAATGTTTGCTGGTGGGGGACGTGCGGCAATTAACCTGTGCGGTAGTGTAAAGGAGTTAAAGTGAAGGAAGTGTGCGGATGCGGAAAGAATGGGATAATTGTGGTAGGCTGCCGGCTGAGTAGTTTGGTGAATGTTTGGTGTGGGTCCGGCGCTGCCGATTGGATGGTGGTGCTGCAGTGTGAGTCAGATAAAAAAAAAAAACCAGGAGTAGGATCCAATGGGACTAACTGGCATGTATAGACGCGTGTAATGCAAAAGAGCTGTTTTTGGTAGCATCTCTCGCTTACGGCCATACCACCCTGAACACGCCCGATCTCGTCTGATCTCGGAAGCTAAACAGCGTAGGGTCTGGTTAGTACTTGGATGGGAGACCACCTGGGAATACCAGGTGCTGTAAGCTTTTCTCACTTTTACTTTATACAGGGGGCGCTCCACTTCACGATTAATTTAAATCTATCACTCCCCTTCCATTTGACTATTTTATATATATATATTTTTTTTTCTCTCATTCATAAAGGCAGCTTTTAGAAACCGTTTTACTCTAAATACTTCCTGGTAATTCTAGGTGCTGTAAGCTGTTCGTGCCTTTATTCCACCAGGGCGCGATCTTCTCACAAACTTGAAGACTGTCACTCCCCATTCACGTTTTACAACTTATTGTTAATGATAAAGAGACAGCTTTTTACACACAGTTTTAAACAAAGTACTGATATTATTCCTCTTCAACTGACCGCTTTGTTTTCTATGCAAAAACCACTTCGCCACAGAAGACTCGATATTATTGGCATAGCAAGTTCTGCTCTTCTCCTTTCAAAACTTGCTAAAAGCTGTATTTAAAAGAACAGATTGGCCGGGGTAATTCACACCCTTCAATGCCAGCTTAATGTTTAGGTTAGTGGGAATCACAGAGGAATTAGGGATGGAAACTTCTTTGCTGGTGGTAGAAGCGGTCTGGTGAATTTTTAGAGAGAAGAGGCCGTCGATGTTTGAATGTAGAAAATAGTTCTGGCTGCAGCCTGCAGTATGGACTTGTTGGTGTGTGTAGCTCCCAGTGTTCTGACAGCGCGACGTTTTGGGGAAGCATGTGTAGGAATTATTAGCTCAGGTAAATTTTAATATCTCCACCAATATGTTTTGAAATTAATTAACTTTTAATTAATTATTATTTAATGCTGATTATTAACCAATTGTTATGCCGAATGGTCGGCTCCTCCAAACTCAATTGTGAATCCCCGATATCTGTTAATGTGAGACTTAAATGGGATTCATTAATAACCAGTATCGCTTAATAAGCTGGGTTAGTGGGCTCGTCCAGCGAGCTGCGTCACCAGGTAATGTAAACGATCGGTAGCGAAGCTCCCCTCACGGCCGATGAGAGAGAGTCTCGCGATATTTCAGGCGAGTTTAGAGGTTTCAGAGCGTAGTAGCCAGATCGCACAGAGGCAGGGACTATTGTGAGCACTCAATGACGGAGGCTGAAGTTGTGTAAAAAGACATGCATTTATTCCTACAACTAACATAAGACAGACATTACACCTAACAAACAATAAACATGAAATAACGGAATAGACACAAACGATGTAATCATGAAAATGCAATGACCAGATTTAAAATGATTAACCTGAAAAGGGAAAACTGTTCTGCAAAGCAAGCAGTTTGTAGGAATATAAACCTAAAGGAATATAGCAGATGAATAGGACAGTTTAGGTTGTTAGAAAGGAAAGGAAGTTGGTTTACTTGGATGCAGGAAAGAGGGAGGTCTTTGCAGTTGGTTGCAGTGGCTGATGAGCTGATGGGTGATGGCTCTCAGGGAGGCGCGGTGTTTGCAGCGGTTGTTGGAGTGGAGTCCCTCCGGTTCTTTCTTCTGGTGAAGCTTGGGCTGAGTTGCAGTTCTTTGGGTCTTCACCGACGGGCTTTAAGAACGCTGCTTGTTTCTCCGTGTTCTTCTCTTTTTCTCCGCCTTTCTCCTCTTTGTTCTGAGGTGCCAGGTTTTATAGCATAAGGTTCGTGATTAGGAGTGACCAGGAATTCGAGTCCTGGACCAATGGCTGACCATCCATTTGGCGGGCTTTCGGAAGGGGGTCGGTATCAGTCCTTTTGGGATTTATGACCAGACTGACTTCTCTGGTAATTGTGATTTTCATTAGGCTGGTGTAACTTTTGATATGTCCACTTTTGTGGTAACCATTGACCAGATTTGGAAACTGGAGTGATTTTCCTTCGGTTTGATACCAAACATGCCGTACCAGCCTAGCGGTTCACACCAAATACCATCTGTGATGATTAATTAATGATTACTTATATTATGCTATTATGTTATGTTCTATTACTCACACCAGTATATGGTACAGGTGGTTTAGGTTGTACCTCAACAGATATTACCCTTTATACAGACATTATATGACATATTCTCATGTCATAAGCACATCTTACCCTTAGATAGGCATGGTAGAATACAAAGATCAGATAAGGGTTGCCGAGGAATGTGGCAAAGAAAAGGGGGGGGGAGAAGGTTTGTCAAACAAAGAAAAAGAATCTCCAAAAGTTAAGACACATTCGAACATAACCTGTACATATCTGTATATTAAGACTAGTAGTCAAGAGTAAATACATAAACAGATATACAAAAGCCAAACTTAAAAGAAACTTTCTGTGGGGTGCTGGGTGAGTGGTATGTAAGGCAGGACGTCGGGGGATGGGGTTGTGTGCCAAGTCGAGGGGCCCCTGTCCCTGGGGATCCACTCTGCTCTCTGTAGGTTGTTAAAGCTTTGGGCAATAAAAGTTGGAGTGCTGGCCTCCCTGGTTATCTATGTGTGTGGGGTCACAAACCCCCCTTTGGGGCCTAGGTCGATGTGTGCCTTCTCGTACCAGGGTAGGCCTTGTCTCAGGCCACCTGGAATTTAAGCTTTGTGATATGTGCATGTGTGATCCTACACATGTGATTCAGCAGCTACCAGTGGGCTTCGTGCGGCGGAGATTTTGTGGCTGTTAGCGGAGTTGATAACAGAGGGTCGTTAAGAGAAGCCTACATGCAGTAGGCAAAGGAGTAATGTTTGCTGGCGGGGGACGTGCGGCGATTAACCTGTGCGGTAGTGAAAAGGAGTTAAAAAGAAGGAAGTGTGCGGATGCGGAAAGAATGGAATAATTGTGGTAGGCTGCCGGCTGAGTAGTTTGGTGAATGTTTGGTGTGGGTCCGGCGCTGCCGATTGGATGGTGGGGCTGCAGTGTGAGTCAGATAAAAAAAAAAAAAACAGGAGTAGGATCCAATGGGACTAACTGGCATGTATAGACGCGTGTAATGCAAAAGGGCTGTTTTTGGTAGCATCTCTCGCTTACGGCCATACCACCCTGAACACGCCCGATCTCGTCTGATCTTGGAAGCTAAGCAGGGTAGGGTCTGGTTAGTTCTTGGATGGGAGACCACCTGGGAATACCAGGTGCTGCAAGCTTTTCTCACTTTTACTTTATACAGGGGGCGCTCCACTTCACGATTAATTTAAATGTATCACTCCCCTTCCATTTTACTATTTTATATATATATATTTTTTTTTCTCTCATTCATAAAGGCAGCTTTTAGAAACCGTTTTACTCTAAATACTTCCTGGTAATTCTAGGTGCTGTAAGCTGTTCGTGCCTTTATTCCACCAGAGCGCGATCTTCTCACAAACTTGAAGACTGTCACTCCCCATTCACGTTTTACAACTTATTGTTAATGATAAAGAGACAGCTTTTTACACAGAGTTTTAAACAAAGTACTGATATTATTCCTCTTCAACTGACCGCTTTGTTTTCTATGCAAAAACCACTTCGCCACAGAAGACTCGATATTATTGGCATAGCAAGTTCTGCTCTTCTCCTTTCAAAACTTGCTAAAAGCTGTATTTAAAAGAACAGATTGGCCGGGGTAATTCACACCCTTCAATGCCAGCTTAATGTTTAGGTTAGTGGGAATCACAGAGGAATTAGGGATGGAAACTTCTTTGCTGGTGGTAGAAGCGGTCTGGTGAATTTTTAGAGAGAAGAGGCCGTCGATGTTTGAATGTAGAAAATTGTTCTGGCTGCAGCCTGCAGTATGGACTTGTTGGTGTGTGTAGCTCCCAGTGTTCTGACAGCGCGACGTTTTGGGGAAGCATGTGATTCAGCAGCTACCAGTGGGCTTCGTGCGGCGGAGATTTTGTGGCTGTTAGCGGAGTTGATAACAGAGGGTCGTTAAGAGAAGCCTACATGCAGTAGGCAAAGGAGTAATGTTTGCCGGCGGGGGACGTGCGGCGATTAACCCTGTGCGGTAGTGAAAAGGAGTTAAAAAGAAGGAAGTGTGCGGATGCGGAAAGAATGGAATAATTGTGGTAGGCTGCCGGCTGAGTAGTTTGGTGAATGTTTGGTGTGGGTCCGGCGCTGCCGATTGGATGGTGGGGCTGCAGTGTGAGTCAGATAAAAAAAAAAAACCAGGAGTAGGATCCAATGGGACTAACTGGCATGTATAGACGCGTGTAATGCAAAAGAGCTGTTTTTGGTAGCATCTCTCGCTTACGGCCATACCACCCTGAACACGCCCGATCTCGTCTGATCTTGTAAGCTGAACAGGGTAGGGTCTGGTTAGTACTTGGATGGGAGACCACCTGGGAATACCAGGTGCTGTAAGCTTTTCTCACTTTTACTTTATACAGGGGGCGCTCCACTTCACGATTAATTTAAATCTATCACTCCCCTTCCATTTTACTATTTTATATATATATATTTTTTTTTTCTCTCATTCATAAAGGCAGCTTTTAGAAACCGTTTTACTCTAAATACTTCCTGGTAATTCTAGGTGCTGTAAGCTGTTCGTGCCTTTATTCCACCAGGGCGCGATCTTCTCACAAACTTGAAGACTGTCACTCCCCATTCACGTTTTACAACTTATTGTTAATGATAAAGAGACAGCTTTTTACACACAGTTTTAAACAAAGTACTGATATTATTCCTCTTCAACTGACCGCTTTGTTTTCTATGCAAAAACCACTTCGCCACAGAAGACTCGATATTATTGGCATAGCAAGTTTTGCTCTTCTCCTTTCAAAACTTGCTAAAAGCTGTATTTAAAAGAACAGATTGGCCGGGGTAATTCACACCCTTCAATGCCAGCTTAATGTTTAGGTTAGTGGGAATCACAGAGGAATTAGGGATGGAAACTTCTTTGCTGGTGGTAGAAGCGGTCTGGTGAATTTTTAGAGAGAAGAGGCCGTCGATGTTTGAATGTAGAAAATAGTTCTGGCTGCAGCCTGCAGTATGGACTTGTTGGTGTGTGTAGCTCCCAGTGTTCTGACAGCGCGACGTTTTGGGGAAGCATGTGATTCAGCAGCTACCAGTGGGCTTCGTGCGGCGGAGATTTTGTGGCTGTTAGCGGAGTTGATAACAGAGGGTCGTTAAGAGAAGCCTACATGCAGTAGGCAAAGGAGTAATGTTTGCTGGCGGGGGACGTGCGGCGATTAACCTGTGCGGTAGTGAAAAGGAGTTAAAAAGAAGGAAGTGTGCGGATGCGGAAAGAATGGAATAATTGTGGTAGGCTGCCGGCTGAGTAGTTTGGTGAATGTTTGGTGTGGGTCCGGCGCTGCCGATTGGATGGTGGGGCTGCAGTGTGAGTCAGATAAAAAAAAAAAAAAAAACAAGAATAGGATCCAATGGGACTAACTGGCATGTATAGACGCGTGTAATGCAAAAGGGCTGTTTTTGGCAGCATCTCTTGCTTACGGCCATACCACCCTGAACACGCCTGATCTTGGAAGCTAAGCAGGGTAGGGTCTGGTTAGTACTTGGATGGGAGACCACCTGGGAATACCAGGTGCTGTAAGCTTTTCTCACTTTTACTTTATACAGGGGGCGCTCCACTTCACGATTAATTTAAATCTATCACTCCCCTTCCATTTTACTATTTTATATATATATATTTTTTTTCTCTCATTCATAAAGGCAGCTTTTAGAAACCGTTTTACTCTAAATACTTCCTGGTAATTCTTGGTGCTGTAAGCTGTTCGTGCCTTTATTCCACCAGGGCGCGATCTTCTCACAAACTTGAAGACTGTCACTCCCCATTCACGTTTTACAACTTATTGTTAATGATAAAGAGACAGCTTTTTACACACAGTTTTAAACAAAGTACTGATATTATTCCTCTTCAACTGACCGCTTTGTTTTCTATGCAAAAACCACTTCGCCACAGAAGACTCGATATTATTGGCATAGCAAGTTCTGCTCTTCTCCTTTCAAAACTTGCTAAAAGCTGTATTTAAAAGAACAGATTGGCCGGGGTAATTCACACCCTTCAATGCCAGCTTAATGTTTAGGTTAGTGGGAATCACAGAGGAATTAGGGATGGAAACTTCTTTGCTGGTGGTAGAAGCGGTCTGGTGAATTTTTAGAGAGAAGAGGCCGTCGATGTTTGAATGTAGAAAATTGTTCTGGCTGCAGCCTGCAGTATGGACTTCTTGGTGTGTGTAGCTCCCAGTGTTCTGACAGCGCGACGTTTTGGGGAAGCATGTGATTCAGCAGCTACCAGTGGGCTTCGTGCGGCGGAGATTTTGTGGCTGTTAGCGGAGTTGATAACAGAGTGTCGTTAAGAGAAGCCTGCATGCAGTAGGCAAAGGAGTAATGTTTGCCGGCGGGGGACGTGCGGCGATTAACCTGTGCGGTAGTGAAAAGGAGTTAAAAAGAAGGAAGTGTGCGGATGCGGAAAGAATGGAATAATTGTGGTAGGCTGCCGGCTGAGTAGTTTGGTGAATGTTTGGTGTGGGTCCGGCGCTGCCGATTGGATGGTGGGGCTGCAGTGTGAGTCAGATAAAAAAAAAAAAAAAACAGGAGTAGGATCCAATCCTACTAACTAACTTTTATGTATAGACGCGTGTAATGCAAAAGGGCTGTTTTTGGTAGCATCTCTCGCTTACGGCCATACCACCCTGAACACGCCCGATCTCGTCTGATCTCGGAAGCTAAGCAGGGTAGGGTCTGGTTAGTACTTGGATGGGAGACCACCTGGGAATACCAGGTGCTGTAAGCTTTTCTCACTTTTACTTTATACAGGGGGCGCTCCACTTCACGATTAATTTAAATCTATCACTCCCCTTCCATTTTACTATTTTATATATATATACATATTTTTTTTTCTCTCATTCATAAAGGCAGCTTTTACACACGTTTTACTCTAAATACTGCCTGGTAATTCTAGGTGCTGTAAGCTGTTCGTGCCTTTATTCCACCAGGGAGCGATCTTCTCACAAATTTGAAGACTGTCACTCCCCATTCACGTTTTACAACTTATTGTTAATAATAAAGAGACAGCTTTTTACACACCGTTTTAAACAAAGTACTGATATAATTCCTCTTCAACTCACCGCTTTGTTTTCTATGCAAAAACCACTTCGCCACAGAAGACTCGATATTATTGGCATAGCAAGGTCTGCTCTTCTCCTCCTTTCAAAACTTGCTAAAAGCTGTATTTAAAAGAGCAGGTTGGCCGGGGTAATTCACACCCTTCAATGCCAGCTTAATGTTTAGGTTAGTGGGAATCACAGAGGAATTAGGGATGGAAACTTCTTTGCTGGTGGTAGAAGCGGTCTGGTGAATTTTTAGAGAGAAGAGGCCGTCGATGTTTGAATGTAGAAAATTGTTCTGGCTGCAGCCTGCAGTATGGACTTCTTGGTGTGTGTAGCTCCCAGTGTTCTGACAGCGCGACGTTATGGGGAAGCATGTGATTCAGCAGCTACCAGTGGGCTTCGTGCGGCGGAGATTTTGTGGCTGTTAGCGGAGTTGATAACAGAAGGTCATTAAGAGAAGCCTGCATGCGGTAGGCAAAGGAGTAATGTTTGCCGGCGGGGGACGTGCGGCGATTAACCTGTGCGGTAGTGAAAAGGAGTTAAAGAGAAGGAAGTGTGCGGATGCGGAAAGAATGGAATAATTGTGGTAGGCTGCCGGCTGAGTAGTTTGGTGAATGTTTGGTGTGGTTCCGGCACTGCCGATTGGATGGTGGGGCTGCAGTGTGAGTCAGATAAAAAAAAAAAAAAAAACCAGGAGTAGAATCCAATGAGACTAACTGGCATGTATAGACGCGTGTAATGCAAAAGGGCTATTTTTGGTAGCGTCTCTCGCTTACGGCCATACCACCCTGAACGCGCCCGATCTCGTCTGATCTCGGAAGCTAAGCAGGCTAGGGTCTGGTTAGTACTTGGATGGGAGACCACCTGGGAATACCAGGTGCTGTAAGCTTTTCTCACTCTTACTTTATACAGGGGGCGCTCCACTTCACGATTAATTTAAATCTATCACTCCCCTTCCATTTTACTATTTTATATATTTCTTTTTTCTCTCATTCATAAAGGCAGCTTTTACACACCGTTTTACTCTAAATACTGCCTGGTAATTATAGCTGCTGTAAGCTGTTCGTGCCTTTATTCCACCAGGGAGCGATCTTCTCACAAATTTGAAGACTGTCACTCCCCATTCACGTTTTACACTGTTAGCCCGGATTTAGTTTCTACTTAAATATTAAAGCATTATATACTAAAAAGAAAAAGTTTGATGATATCACTTCATAATTTTAAGTATATTCTACTAATTTGTTGGCATAGTCCAATGTGCAAATAATGTGAAGTACAATAAGCTTAAATTGAAAAGTTATTTAACAGACCACACCTCTTCTTCCCAATTGTGATAACTGCCTATTAACAGAGTAATGAGCAGTTGCTCAAGGTATCAGTGTGTGTGTGTTTTCCTTATTTCAACAGTCCATATTGCAGCCTGCTCTTACACAGACATATAATACAAAACAAAAACAGTCTAAAACTGATTTTTTTGTTGCGGTTGTGTGGATTCAAACACCGCTGGCGAGGAACTGGAAGGTGAGTTTAACTCCCTCAGTTGTAAAAACTTCATTTAAACTTTCGTCATTTCGACGGAAATTTTTAGACACTGGCTAATTTACCTGGCTGTGCAATGTATATTTACCTAACTGTGGGGGGGAGGGTTTTGGGGGCAGCGGTGGAAACAATTTTTTAACATTTACCGGTTCGTTGGCTTTTTTTATCCACAACTAATCGATATCTAATGCTAGTGTAACCCAGCCTTAGATTGAGCTACGCATTAATATGTTCATATTATTATTTTTCTTTTTTTGTGAGTATTCCCCTTTCAGAAT
This sequence comes from Brienomyrus brachyistius, assembly GCF_023856365.1. NCBI lineage: Eukaryota > Metazoa > Chordata > Actinopteri > Osteoglossiformes > Mormyridae > Brienomyrus > Brienomyrus brachyistius. The sequence goes on from NC_064534.1 coordinate 40,845,648, forward strand.
TGAGGGAGTGTCGTAAACAAGATGCAGCGTTACGGCAGCTGGTTGTCATGGTACTCCTAGTGGGGATTCGCGGGCTTCGCCTTTAGGCTTTCACCTGGCCGGCTGCAACCGTTATTTTTTCCAAGAAGATAGCGGGAACACATGCGCCTGTTTTACGCGGTTTACCACGGCCTATTGTATCTGGTAAGTTCCTTTAAGACAACATAAGCGAATATGTATCTTAAGATGTGTATGTGACTTAAAATGCCCTATATTAAAGCTAATTCGCCGTAAACTAGCAAAATAATAAATGTGATGTCAGTGTTCAGACTTTTCCAGTCTGTTAGGTTTCTTAAGGTAAATGTTGTTAATGTTTGCTCATTTGCAGGGAAAATAAAGAGAAATTCTTAGAGTTAAGTCTAAAGACACCGATTAAATAATGGTTTGGAAGTGCAAGTATTGTCCTTTTAGCTGTGAAAAAAGAGCACAATTATTTAAACATTACAGGCTAAAACACGGAGGTTATACCAGAACCGAGCCTTTTCCTTGTTTACATCAGGAATGTCTGTGCACATTTAAATCATTAAATGCACTAAAAGTTCACCTGTCCCGCATTCACACAAAAACTCCAGATCAGCAACAAAGTACAGATATACCAACTAAGTTTAGCTGTCTGTCGTGTGGATTTACAGAGTCTTGTTCAGAGAGTGACTTTTTCACTCACCTGCATCGTGCACATCTAAAAGTAAATCATAAAGTCAGATGCCCTTATGAAGACTGTAATTTTGAAAGCAGTGTTTACTCCACCTTCAAAGCACACAAGAGTAAAGTACACAAACAACAGATCTCAAAGAGGTTTAAATCAGAAATTGTTGGTGACAATATTATAAGCCATGACAGTAATGCTTCACAAGAGCAGATGTCAGATGATGATATTGAGGACACACAAGAGTTGTCTGAGGTAACTGAATGTGATCTTCACGATTTAGAAAAACAGCTTGAGCACAACTTGGCATCTTTACTACTAAAGATGCACACTGTTTTGCACATACCAGAGAGTGCAGTGCAAGATGTGATAGAGCAGCTCTGTCAAATCAATAAGCTCTCACAACCACTTGTACAACACAGAGTCAGGGGCATATTAAACAAATATTGTGCTGACATGGATGAGACTGTTATTAAAGAGATTATCAGTGCTGTGTCAGAAAGTAACATGATGACACATTGTTCCAAAGATGGACCTTTAGGAACTGCCAAAAAAAGAGCAGCCTATGTGCGTAGAGAGTTTCCACTGGTAAATCCAATTGAATATGTTGTGGAGAAAGGCAAAAAAACTCTTGCATATGTTCCCATTGTTCCTATGCTACAGAAGTTGCTTAACAAAACTGATGTTTTAGACAAAGCTATGTCAGAAAAAGTACATGTCCCTCAGGAATTCAGATCATATACTGATGGGCAATACTTTACTGAAAATCCATTTCTTGCAAAAGATGAGTTCACAATTGCTCTTGTACTTTACATTGATGACTTTGAAGTCGCCAATCCTCTTGGAACATCAAAGCTTAAACACAAGATGTGTGCAGTATACTGGGTTATTGCAAACATACCTTCAAAATATCGGTCAACCCTCAGCTCTATCCAACTTGCTCTACTGTGCAATACCTCCACAGTCAAGGAGTGTGGTTATGCAAAAGTTTTCCAACCTCTGATCTATGATCTAAAATTATTGGAGCAGAATGGCGTTTACCTGGAGCAACTAGGTGCAAGTGTGAAAGGTACAGTCTTGTATGTTGCAGCTGACAATCTTGCTGCCCACTCTCTTGCAGGTTTCCTGGAGAGTTTTACTGTCGACAAGTTCTGCAGATTCTGTTTGGCAAGCAGTAGAGACACTCAACAACAAGAGGTATGTTCTGGTTTCTTTCAACTCCGAGACAAAGAGTCCCATGACAGGCAGGTGCAGGATATCAGAGAGGACCCTGGAATGACTCGAGCTTATGGTGTGAAAGGAGCATGTCCTTTAACTGAGAATCTTGAGCACTTTCATGTGGTCAGTGGGTACCCTCCTGACATCTTGCATGATATTTTGGAAGGTATTGTTCCAGTTGAATTGTCCCTGTGCCTTACAGACCTGATAGGCAAGACTTATTTCACCCTAGATATGCTGAATCAGGCCATCAGGTTTACATTTTAAGTAGTCATTTAGTGACAAAACAGATCGACCTCAGGTTATTGGAAAGGGATTTTCCAGTAAGGGGACCATTGGTGGAAATGGCCATGAGAACTGGTGTCTCATAAGGCTCCTTCCATTTCTCATTGGTCACTGTGTCCCTGAGGGTGACAACACTTGGGAAATTCTCATGCTGCTCAAAGATATTACTGAGCTAGCTGTAGCACCAAAGCATACAGAAGAGACGCTTAACTTTCTGGACTGTAAGATAGCAGAGCACAGGCACTTACTGCAGTCAACATTTCCAGAGTTTCGTTTAAGGCCAAAACATCACTTTGTGGAACATTATCCTCAGCTGGTAAGGAAATTTGGTCCCCTGTCTGAGGTTTGGACAATGCGGTTCGAGGGGAAGCATAAATTCTTTAAGAGGGTAATTCGCACTGCTCAGAACTTTAAAAATGTTGCCACGACACTTGCTACAAAACACCAGAAGGCAGTCAGTTACCATCTCGATTGTAGCTCATTTTTCAGACCATCAGTTGAGATGTCAAAGGTTACTCCAGTTTTGCTTGCCACCTTCCCTCACAGTGTGCAGACAGCAATTGCTCAAAACTTTACAACACCAGAGTCGGTGCTTGAAGCTGCATCTGTCAGTGTAGATGGAATCAAGTATCATCCAGGCATGATACTGTCTTCTGGGTCATGCTCTGGTCTGCCTGCATTCGTCCAGATTCACAAGATTGTTGCAGTTAATGTAGAGATTCTATTTGTCTGTCACAAATTGGCCGCATGGTACAGGGAGCATTTGAGATCTTACCAACTTCATTGTGATAGTGTTACTTCTATGTGTGTGTTGAAGATGTCAGATTTAAATGATGTCCTCCCATTATCAGCATACATGGTACAAGGAGAGCTTATGGTGACACTGAGACGATTTGTAATTTGCTAAACAGCTGTCTGTCTTTTTTTTTTTTTCTTTTAATTTTTCAGATGGCCATGGAACAGAAATTAACAATGCGGGTTATCATCTCCGAGGGTGATATAAGAAAGATGACAATGAACCCTCGACCATACATACTTGAAGATTTGATTAGCTGGCTCAAAGGCACTCTCCAAACAAACTACAATTTTACCTTACAGTACCAAGATCCTGAATTTAACAATGAATTATGCAACCTCACAGACTTGTCTGAGCTCCCAGATAAACCAACGGTCAAAATCATCCCTATCATTGAGCTTGTGCCAGTCCCTGGAGGTTCTGAATTATGTAGTGACACAGGCAGCCAAGCAGACACCGAGATCCTGTCCATCTCTTTGGATAGAAGTTCTCAGTGGCCAGCGGTATTTGAAATTCCAAAATTTCAAGTCGATGTAGATTATAGACTACGCCAAGGTAACCTGCAGTATTTCAGGGATGCAACCTTTCTTAAAGTCACAAAAGAACTAAAGCATGACATACTCGAGAAATTGGCTGAGACCATGTATGCATTTAAAGCATACCCAACAAAGGAAGATTTTGAGACTGTTGCTAAGGCTTTAGTGCAAACACACCCATGCCTTAAAGAAACTGGGTCACACTCTGGCTGGAATGGTTGGAAGAATAGCCTTAAGTTCAAAATGGGTAATTATAGAACCAAAATGCGGCAGCTGGGTCGACTTGATGTTACTGTCAATGGTGGCAAGCGAAGAAGTGACACTACAAATGGCGATCCTGCAAACACACAGATCAAGAAGCCAAAGAAAGGGGAAATAAATTTCCTGCCTGATTTTCCAGAGGGGATGACTGACCAAAACATGGAAGTAGCTCGTGAGGTTCTGGTCAATGAAATGATGAAGACAAAGCCAAGGGAATCCCTGGTTAAGAAAGAGATGGATGTGACGTTTGCTTTTCGCAGAAAGGAGATTGTCAATGAGAAGCCTGCCATCAGCCAGGTGGTGCATCGTTGGCCAGCTCTTTTTACAGAAAATCAGGTTTGTGTTTAGTGTCTACATATCATGTAGTGTTGAGTGTGTCAGATTAAAACAGTGTGAACATTGACTGATGCATTGTTTGCCATGTTTCAGGTTTATTATGAATTTGGCAGAGTGGTAGGGAAAAATCTCAGAGAGAACTTCTTGGATGCACTTGACAATTTGTCTCCAAGCCTCATGGACCTCTTCAAAAAGAAGAAAGGCCTTACTGGTCAGCTTTTGGCTGAACTTTTATACCAGACAAAGGTAAGTTAACATATCTACATCAGTCCTGTTTTCCTATGAAGCTTTTCCTCCTTATCCTTTTTGTTTCTTGTCTAATTTTTCTCTCCCCCTCTTTGCTCTTCTCTATTTCTCCCTCTTCTATTCATTTTCTACACCTTTTTTTACCTCTGCATTTTCTATTCTCATAATTTTATCTCCTATTTCCATTAAATTTTTTCCTAATCTCTTCTTGTAATTTCTTGTAAATTACAGTCAGTATCCTTATAAAGTGTTTTATTCCATGTCCACTATCGTCTAGACAACTGAGCCAACAGACGTCAGATGCCTTTGTCTTCGGGGACTGCCGGTCACCTTGGGTGATGATCCTTCTGCCTTCTTCAAGACCTGCTTTGTAAGCATATTCATTTTTATACATGTTGCAGATGCATGTGAGGGGCCGTGCAAGCACACACACTCACACACACACATACATTCTCCTCTTGCACACATTCTCCTCTCTCTCACACACACACACATTCTGCTCTCTCTCTCACACACACACACACACATTCTCCTCTCACACACACATCCTTCTCCTATCCTCCTCTCCTCTGAGAGGAGAATGTGAGTGTGAGAGGAAAATGTGTGTGAGTGCCAGAATGAATTATGGCTTGCACGGCCCCTCATAAATGCATGTTCTTTGTTTTTATTTTATTTTTAAACCATTAATCCGCACTACTATGTGCTACAGATTTATTCAGTTTTTCAGACTTGGAGTTTTTTTTATTTATTTTTACCATAAAATTGTCTGTATGTTTAATCAGTGGCATGAAATTAACTGAAAAAACTTGGCTGAAAAAAATTGGGTTCAGTTAACATTAAATATTTTGCTGTAATTGTACAGTGAAAAGGAAGCTGAACAAGCCAGGCCTCATATCTTGTATGAACAGAGTGTCTTTTACTAATATATCAGTGTACAGTGTTTATTCTTAGGGTATTTGTATTGTTAACACTTCGAAAATGTTTGTGCTAACTAACACACGATTGTACATTTGTTTCTCTGTAAGGACACAGCTGACAATGACTTGTACAGGCAAACTCCAGTGGGATTGCTTTTCATTGGTGAAGAGAACCTTAAGCTGAACCCATCCAAAGTGGGAATCATCTTGGAAGGGAATGTGGTGATGGATGATCTGGCCAACCTTCCTCAGGCCTTCTATGTCCTTTTTGGACTGATATATGCCCTGCACCTGGACTATCCCAGATACATGAAAAACACTTTTTGCTTTGTTCAGCAGGTGATGTTTAACCTGGGTAAAAGTGAGCTGCCACCAAAAATTCAGACTCTGAAAAACCAACTTGCAGTGTAAAGAGGTGTTGTTACACTATTTCTCCAGATAGGAGAAAGATTGTTTGTTCTTTTAGAAAAGGGACTTATTTGCACTGTTATGCACTTTTTTCTATTTATGTAATTGGACTGGCACTGATATGTCTGGTTTTGATTCAGATTAACAAACCAAAAACTGAGGAAAACAGTTTGCAGTGTTAAGTGGTGTTCTTAATTGTTGCACCTGATACCAGGTGCCTAGTTTTATGTCGTGCTTTTAGAAAAACAATCTGTTGTGTATGTTCACAATAAAGCATTTTACCCCTAACCGGGGTGTTTTCAACAAATGTTTCATCTGATTTCTTGACCTGAATAACTATTTATAATCCACCAGATTAAAAACTGAAATAATAATTTAATGATAATAACTGAATAAGTAAGCTACAACTAGGTATTTGGTACATTATACTTAAGATATTAAGTGTATTAATTGTGCAAAGAAGTTAACTTAGCAAAACATGTCAAGTTAAATCGATTTTGAATTGAGTGTAATGTACTTAACATTTTCAGTGAAATGAACTTAGGTTTTCATTACAAATTACTTATTTTTTTAAGGCAACCGAAGTAAATTCAACTTATCCGGGTTTACAGTGTACAACTTATTGTTAATAATAAAGAGACAGCTTTTTACACACAGTTTTAAACAAAGAGCAGGTTGGCCGGGGTAATTCACACCCTTCAATGCCAGCTTAATGTTTAGGTTAGTGGGAATCACAGAGGAATTAGGGATGGAAACTTCTTTGCTGGTGGTAGAAGCGGTCTGGTGAATTTTTAGAGAGAAGAGGCCGTCGATGTTTGAATGTAGAAAATTGTTCTGGCTGCAGCCTGCAGTATGGACTTCTTGGTGTGTGTAGCTCCCAGTGTTCTGACAGCGCGACGTTATGGGGAAGCATGTGATTCAGCAGCTACCAGTGGGCTTCGTGCGGCGGAGATTTTGTGGCTGTTAGCGGAGTTGATAACAGAAGGTCATTAAGAGAAGCCTGCATGCGGTAGGCAAAGGAGTAATGTTTGCCGGCGGGGGACGTGCGGCGATTAACCTGTGCGGTAGTGAAAAGGAGTTAAAGAGAAGGAAGTGTGCGGATGCGGAAAGAATGGAATAATTGTGGTAGGCTGCCGGCTGAGTAGTTTGGTGAATGTTTGGTGTGGTTCCGGCACTGCCGATTGGATGGTGGGGCTGCAGTGTGAGTCAGATAAAAAAAAAAAAAAAAACAGGAGTAGGATCCAATGAGACTAACTGGCATGTATAGACGCGTGTAATGCAAAAGGGCTATTTTTGGTAGCATCTCTCGCTTACGGCCATACCACCCTGAACGCGCCCGATCTCGTCTGATCTCGGAAGCTAAGCAGGCTAGGGTCTGGTTAGTACTTGGATGGGAGACCACCTGGGAATACCAGGTGCTGTAAGCTTTTCTCACTTTTACTTTATACAGGGGGCGCTCCACTTCACGATTAATTTAAATGTATCACTCCCCTTCCATTTTACTATTTTATATATTTCTTTTTTCTCTCATTCATAAAGGCAGCTTTTACACACCGTTTTACTCTAAATACTGCCTGGTAATTATAGCTGCTGTAAGCTGTTCGTGCCTTTATTCCACCAGGGAGCGATCTTCTCACAAATTTGAAGACTGTCACTCCCCATTCACGTTTTACAACTTATTGTTAATAATAAAGAGACAGCTTTTTACACAAAGTTTTAAACAAAGTACTGATATAATTCCTCTTCAACTCACCGCTTTGTTTTCTATGCAAAAACCACTTCGCCACAGAAGACTCGATATTATTGGCATAGCAAGGTCTGCTCTTCTCCTCCTTTCAAAACTTGCTAAAAGCTGTATTTAAAAGAGCAGGTTGGCCGGGGTAATTCACACCCTTCAATGCCAGCTTAATGTTTAGGTTAGTGGGAATCACAGAGGAATTAGGGATGGAAACTTCTTTGCTGGTGGTAGAAGCGGTCTGGTGAATTTTTAGAGAGAAGAGGCCGTCGATGTTTGAATGTAGAAAATTGTTCTGGCTGCAGCCTGCAGTATGGACTTCTTGGTGTGTGTAGCTCCCAGTGTTCTGACAGCGCGACGTTATGGGGAAGTATGTGATTCAGCAGCTACCAGTGGGCTTCGTGCGGCGGAGATTTTGTGGCTGTTAGCGGAGTTGATAACAGAGGGTCGTTAAGAGAAGCCTGCATGCAGTAGGCAAAGGAGTAATGTTTGACGGCGGGGGACGTGCGGCGATTAACCTGTGCGGTAGTGAAAAGGAGTTAAAGAGAAGGAAGTGTGCGGATGCGGAAAGAATGGAATAATTGTGGTAGGCTGCCGGCTGAGTAGTTTGGTGAATGTTTGGTGTGGTTCCGGCACTGCCGATTGGATGGTGGTGCTGCAGTGTGAGTCAGATAAAAAAAAAAAAAAAAAAAAACAGGAGTAGGATGCAATGGGAATAACTGGCATGTATAGACGCGTGTAATGCAAAAGGGCTGTTTTTGATAGCGTCTCTCTCTTACGGCCATACCTTCCTGAACACGCCCGATCTTGTCTGATCTTGGAAGCTAAGCAAGGTAGGGTCTGGTTAGTACTTGGATGGGAGACCACCTGGGAATACCAGGTGCTGTAAGCTTTTCTCACTTTTACGTTATACAGGGGTGGCTGTTAGCTGAGTTGATAGCAGTGGGCTCCACTTCACGATTAATTTAAATCTAGCACTCCCCTTCCATTTTACTATTTTATATATATATTTTTTTTCTCTCTTTCATAAAGCCAGCTTTCAGAAACCGTTTTACTCTAAATACTTCCTGGTAATTCTAGGTGCTGTAAGCTGTCCGTGCCTTTATTCCACCAGGGCACGATCTTCTCACAAACTTGAAGACTGTCACTCCCCATTCACGTTTTACAACTTATTGTTAATGATAAAGAGACAGCTTTTTACACACAGTTTTAAACAAAGTACTGATATAATTCCTCTTCAACTCACCGCTTTGTTTTCTATGCAAAAACCACTTCGCCACAGAAGACTCGATATTATTGGCATAGCAAGTTCTGCTCTTCTCCTTTCAAAACTTGCTGAAAGCTGTATTTAAAAGAGCAGGTTGGCCATGGTAATTCACACACTTCAATGCCAGCTTATTGTTTAGGTTAGTGGGAATCACAGAGGAATTAGGGATGGAAACTTCTTTGCTGGTGGTAGAAGCGGTCTGGTGAATTTTTAGAGAGAAGAGGCCGTCGATGTTTGAATGTAGATAATTGTTCTGGCTGCAGCCTGAAGTATGGACTTGTTGGTGTGTGTAGCTCCCAGTGTTCTGACAGCGCGACGTTTTGGGGAAGCATGTGATTCAGCAGCTACCAGTGGGCTTCGTGCGGCGGTGATTTTGTGGCTGTTAGCTGAGTTGATAGCAGTGGGTCGTTAAGAGAAGCCTGCATGCGGTAGGCAAATGAGTAATGTTTGCCGGCGGGGGACGTGCGGCGATTAACCTGTGAGGTAGTGAAAAGGACTTAAAGAGAAGGAAGTGTGCGGATGCGGAAAGAATGGAATAATTGTGGTAGGCTGCCGGCTGAGTAGTTTGGTGAATGTTTGGTGTGGGTCCGGCGCTGCCGATTGGATGGTGGGGCTGCAGTGTGAGTCAGATAAAAAAAAAAAAGAACATTAGTAGGATCCAATGGGACCAACTGGCATGTATAGAGGCGTGTAATGCAAAAGGGCTGTTTTTGGTAGCGTCTCTCGCTTACGGCCATACCACCCTGAACGCGTCCGATCTCGTCTGATCTCGGAAGCTAAGCAGTGTAGGGTCTGGTTAGTATTTGGATGGGAGACCTCCTGGGAATACCAGGTGCTGTAAGCTTATCTCACTTTTACTTTATACAGGGGGCGCTCCACTTCACGATTAATTTAAATCTATCACTCCCCTTCCATTTTACTATTTTATATATATATATATTTTTTTTTCTCTCATTCATAAAGGCAGCTTTTAGAAACCGTTTTACTCTAAATACTTCCTGGTAATTCTAGGTGCTGTAAGCTGTTCGTGCCTTTATTCCACCAGGGCGCGATCTTCTCACAAACTTGAAGACTGTCACTCCCCATTCACGTTTTACAACTTATTGTTAATAATAAAGAGACAGCTTTTTACACACAGTTTTAAACAAAGTACTGATATAATTCCTCTTCAACTCACCGCTTTGTTTTCTATGCAAAAACCACTTCGCCACAGAAGACTCGATATTATTGGCATAGCAAGGTCTGCTCTTCTCCTCCTTTCAAAACTTGCTAAAAGCTGTATTTAAAAGAGCAGGTTGGCCGGGGTAATTTACACACTTCAATGCCAGCTTAATGTTTAGGTTAGTGGGAATCACAGAGGAATTAGGGATGGAAACTTCTTTGCTGGTGGTAGAAGCGGTCTGGTGAATTTTTAGAGAGAAGAGGCCGTCGATGTTTGAATGTAGAAAATTGTTCTGGCTGCAGCCTGCAGTATGGACTTCTTGGTGTGTGTAGCTCCCAGTGTTCTGACAGCGCGACGTTTTGCGGGAAGCATGTGATTCAGCAGCTACCAGTGGGCTTCGTGCGGCGGAGATTTAGTGGCTGTTAGCTGAGTTGATAGCAGAGGGTCGTTAAGAGAAGCCTGCATGCGGTAGGCAAATGAGTAATGTTTGCCGGCGGGGGACGTGCGGCGATTAACCTGTGAGGTAGTGAAAAGGACTTAACGAGAAGGAAGTGTGCGGATGCGGAAAGAATGGAATAATTGTGGTAGGCTGCCGGCTGAGTAGTTTGGTGAATGTTTGGTGTGGCTCCGGCGCTGCCGATTGGATGGTGGTGCTGCAGTGTGAGTCAGATAAAAAAAAAAAAAACCAGGAGTAGGATCCAATGGGAATAACTGGCATGTATAGACGCGTGTAATGCAAAAGGGCTGTTTTTTGTAGCGTCTCTCGCTTATGGCCATACCTTCCTGAACACGCCCGATCTCATCTGATCTTGGAAGCTAAGCAAGGTAGGGTCTGGTTAGTACTTGGATGGGAGACCACCTGGGAATACCAGGTGCTGTAAGCTTTTCTCACTTTTACTTCATACAGGGGGCGCTCCACTTCACGATTAATTTAAATCTATCACTCCCCTTCCATTTTACTATTTTATATATATATTTTCTATTCTCTCTTTCATAAAGCCAGCTTTCAGAAACCGTTTTACTCTAAATACTTCCTGGTAATTCTAGGTGCTGTAAGGTGTTCGTGCCTTTATTCCACCAGGGCGCGATCTTCTCACAAACTTGAAGACTGTCACTCCCCATTCACGTTTTACAACTTATTGTTAATGATAAAGAGACAGCTTTTTACACACAGTTTTAAACAAAGTACTGATATTATTCCTCTTCAACTGACCGCTTTGTTTTCTATGCAAAAAGCACTTCGCCACAGAAGACTCGATATTATTGGCATAGCAAGTTCTGCTCTTCTCCTTTCAAAACTTGCTAAAAGCTGTATTTAAAAGAACAGATTGGCCGGGGTAATTCACACCCTTCAATGCCAGCTTAATGTTTAGGTTAGTGGGAATCACAGAGGAATTAGGGATGGAAACTTCTTTGCTGGTGGTAGAAGCGGTCTGGTGAATTTTTAGAGAGAAGAGGCCGTCGATGTTTGAATGTAGAAAATTGTTCTGGCTGCAGCCTGCAGTATGGACTTGTTGGTGTGTGTAGCTCCCAGTGTTCTGACAGCGCGACGTTTTGGGGAAGCATGTGATTCAGCAGCTACCAGTGGGCTTCGTGCGGCGGAGATTTTGTGGCTGTTAGCGGAGTTGATAACAGAGGGTCGTTAAGAGAAGCCTGCATGCAGTAGGCAAAGGAGTAATGTTTGCCGGCGGGGGACGTGCGGCGATTAACCTGTGCGATAGTGAAAAGGAGTTAAAAAGAAGGAAGTGTGCGGATGCGGAAAGAATGGAATAATTGTGGTAGGCTGCCGGCTGAGTAGTTTGGTGAATGTTTGGTGTGGGTCCGGCGCTGCCGATTGGATGGTGGTGCTGCAGTGTGAGTCAGATAAAAAAAAAAAAAGAACATTAGTAGGATCCAATGGGACCAACTGGCATGTATAGAGGCGTGTAATGCAAAAGGGCTGTTTTTGATAGCGTCTCTCGCTTATGGCCATACCACCCTGAACACGCCTGATCTCATCTGATCGCTGAAGCCAAGCAGGGTAGGGTCTGGTTAGTACTTGGATGGGAGACCTCCTGGGAATACCAGGTGCTGTAAGCTTTTCTCACTTTTACTTTATACAGGGGGCGCTCCACTTCACGATTAATTTAAATCTATCACTCCCCTTCCATTTTACTATTTTATATATATATATATATTTTTTTTTTCTCTCATTCATAAAGGCAGCTTTTAGAAACCGTTTTACTCTAAATACTTCATGGTAATTCTAGGTGCTGTAAGCTGTTCGTGCCTTTATTCCACCAGGGCGCGATCTTCTCACAAACTTGAAGACTGTCACTCCCCATTCACGTTTTACAACTTATTGTTAATAATAAAGAGACAGCTTTTTACACACAGTTTTAAACAAAGTACTGATATTATTCCTCTTCAACTGACCGCTTTGTTTTCTATGCAAAAACCACTTCACCACAGAAGACTCGATATTATTGGCATAGCAAGTTCTGCTCTTCTCCTTTCAAAACTTGCTAAAAGCTGTATTTAAAAGAACAGATTGGCCGGGGTAATTCACACCCTTCAATGCCAGCTTAATGTTTAGGTTAGTGGGAATCACAGAGGAATTAGGGATGGAAACTTCTTTGCTGGTGGTAGAAGTGGTCTGGTGAATTTTTAGAGAGAAGAGGCCGTCGATGTTTGAATGTAGAAAATTGTTCTGGCTGCAGCCTGCAGTATGGACTTGTTGGTGTGTGTAGCTCCCAGTGTTCTGACAGCGCGACGTTTTGGGGAAGCATGTGATTCAGCAGCTACCAGTGGGCTTCGTGCGGCGGAGATTTTGTGGCTGTTAGCGGAGTTGATAACAGAGGGTCGTTAAGAGAAGCCTGCATGCAGTAGGCAAAGGAGTAATGTTTGCCGGCGGGGGACGTGCGGCGATTAACCTGTGCGGTAGTGAAAAGGAGTTAAAAAGAAGGAAGTGTGCGGATGCGGAAAGAATGGAATAATTGTGGTAGGCTGCCGGCTGAGTAGTTTGGTGAATGTTTGGTGTGGGTCCGGCGCTGCCGATTGGATGGTGGGGCTGCAGTGTGAGTCAGATAAAAAAAAAAAAAAAACAGGAGTAGGATCCAATGGGACTAACTGGCATGTATAGAGGCGTGTAATGCAAAAGGGCTGTTTTTGGTAGCGTCTCTCGCTTGCGGCCATACCACCCTGAACACGCCCGATCTCATCTGATCTCGGAAGCTAAGCAGGCTAGGGTCTGGTTAATACTTGGATGGGAGACCTCCTGGGAATACCAGGTGCTGTAAGCTTTTCTCACTTTTACTTTATACAGGGGGCGCTCCACTTCACGATTAATTTAAATCTATCACTCCCCTTCCATTTTACTATTTTATATATATATATATATTTTTCTCTCATTCATAAAGGCAGCTTTTACACACCGTTTTACTCTAAATACTTCCTGGTAATTCTAGGTGCTGTAAGCTGTTCGTACCTTTATTCCACCAGGGCGCGATCTTCTCACAAACTTGAAGACTGTCACTCCCCATTCACGTTTTACAACTTATTGTTAATGATAAAGAGACAGCTTTTTACACACAGTTTTAAACAAAGTACTGATATTATTCCTCTTCAACTGACCGCTTTGTTTTCTATGCAAAAACCACTTCGCCACAGAAGACTCGATATTATTGGCATAGCAAGTTCTGCTCTTCTCCTTTCAAAACTTGCTAAAAGCTGTATTTAAAAGAACAGATTGGCCGGGATAATTCACACCCTTCAATGCCAGCTTAATGTTTAGGTTAGTGGGAATCACAGAGGAATTAGGGATGGAAACTTCTTTGCTGGTGGTAGAAGCGGTCTGGTGAATTTTTAGAGAGAAGAGGCCATCGATGTTTGAATGTAGAAAATTGTTCTGGCTGCAGCCTGCAGTATGGACTTGTTGGTGTGTGTAGCTCCCAGTGTTCTGACAGCACGACGTTTTGGGGAAGCATGTGATTCAGCAGCTACCAGTGGGCTTCGTGCGGCGGAGATTTTGTGGCTGTTAGCGGAGTTGATAACAGAGGGTCGTTAAGAGAAGCCTGCATGCAGTAGGCAAAGGAGTAATGTTTGCCGGCGGGGGACGTGCGGCGATTAACCTGTGCGATAGTGAAAAGGAGTTAAAAAGAAGGAAGTGTGCGGATGCGGAAAGAATGGAATAATTGTGGTAGGCTGCCGGCTGAGTAGTTTGGTGAATGTTTGGTGTGGGTCCGGCGCTGCCGATTGGATGGTGGTGCTGCAGTGTGAGTCAGATAAAAAAAAAAAAAAAACCAGGAGTAGGATCCAATGGGACTAACTGGCATGTATAGACGCGTGTAATGCAAAAGGGCTGTTTTTGGTAGCGTCTCTCGCTTATGGCCATACCACCCTGAACACGCCTGATCTCATCTGATCGTTGAAGCCAAGCAGAGTAGGGTCTGGTTAGTACTTGGATGGGAGACCTCCTGGGAATACCAGGTGCTGTAAGCTTTTCTCACTTTTACTTTATACAGGGGGCGCTCCACTTCACGATTAATTTAAATCTATCACTCCCCTTCCATTTGACTATTTTATATATATATATATTTTTTTTTTTTTCTCTCATTCATAAAGGCAGATTTTAGAAACCGTTTTACTCTAAATACTTCATGGTAATTCTAGGTGCTGTAAGCTGTTCGTGCCTTTATTCCACCAGGGCGCGATCTTCTCACAAACTTGAAGACTGTCACTCCCCATTCACGTTTTACAACTTATTGTTAATAATAAAGAGACAGCTTTTTACACACAGTTTTAAACAAAGTACTGATATTATTCCTCTTCAACTGACCGCTTTGTTTTCTATGCAAAAACCACTTCGCCACAGAAGACTCGATATTATTGGCATAGCAAGTTCTGCTCTTCTCCTTTCAAAACTTGCTAAAAGCTGTATTTAAAAGAACAGATTGGCCGGGGTAATTCACACCCTTCAATGCCAGCTTAATGTTTAGGTTAGTGGGAATCACAGAGGAATTAGGGATGGAAACTTCTTTGCTGGTGGTAGAAGTGGTCTGGTGAATTTTTAGAGAGAAGAGGCCGTCGATGTTTGAATGTAGAAAATTGTTCTGGCTGCAGCCTGCAGTATGGACTTGTTGGTGTGTGTAGCTCCCAGTGTTCTGACAGCGCGACGTTTTGGGGAAGCATGTGATTCAGCAGCTACCAGTGGGCTTCGTGCGGCGGAGATTTTGTGGCTGTTAGCGGAGTTGATAACAGAGGGTCGTTAAGAGAAGCCTGCATGCAGTAGGCAAAGGAGTAATGTTTGCCGGCGGGGGACGTGCGGCGATTAACCTGTGCGGTAGTGAAAAGGAGTTAAAAAGAAGGAAGTGTGCGGATGCGGAAAGAATGGAATAATTGTGGTAGGCTGCCGGCTGAGTAGTTTGGTGAATGTTTGGTGTGGGTCCGGCGCTGCCGATTGGATGGTGGGGCTGCAGTGTGAGTCAGATAAAAAAAAAAAAAAAACAGGAGTAGGATCCAATGGGACTAACTGGCATGTATAGAGGCGTGTAATGCAAAAGGGCTGTTTTTGGTAGCGTCTCTCGCTTGCGGCCATACCACCCTGAACACGCCCGATCTCATCTGATCTCGGAAGCTAAGCAGGCTAGGGTCTGGTTAATACTTGGATGGGAGACCTCCTGGGAATACCAGGTGCTGTAAGCTTTTCTCACTTTTACTTTATACAGGGGGCGCTCCACTTCACGATTAATTTAAATCTATCACTCCCCTTCCATTTTACTATTTTATATATATATATTTTTTTTTCTCTCATTCATAAAGGCAGCTTTTACACACCGTTTTACTCTAAATACTTCCTGGTAATTCTAGGTGCTGTAAGCTGTTCGTACCTTTATTCCACCAGGGCGCGATCTTCTCACAAACTTGAAGACTGTCACTCCCCATTCACGTTTTACAACTTATTGTTAATGATAAAGAGACAGCTTTTTACACACAGTTTTAAACAAAGTACTGATATTATTCCTCTTCAACTGACCGCTTTGTTTTCTATGCAAAAACCACTTCGCCACAGAAGACTCGATATTATTGGCATAGCAAGTTCTGCTCTTCTCCTTTCAAAACTTGCTAAAAGCTGTATTTAAAAGAACAGATTGGCCGGGGTAATTCACACCCTTCAATGCCAGCTTAATGTTTAGGTTAGTGGGAATCACAGAGGAATTAGGGATGGAAACTTCTTTGCTGGTGGTAGAAGCGGTCTGGTGAATTTTTAGAGAGAAGAGGCCGTCGATGTTTGAATGTAGAAAATTGTTCTGGCTGCAGCCTGCAGTATGGACTTGTTGGTGTGTGTAGCTCCCAGTGTTCTGACAGTGCGACGTTTTGGGGAAGCATGTGATTCAGCAGCTACCAGTGGGCTTCGTGCGGCGGAGATTTTGTGGCTGTTAGCGGAGTTGATAACAGAGGGTCGTTAAGAGAAGCCTGCATGCAGTAGGCAAAGGAGTAATGTTTGCCGGCGGGGGACGTGCGGCGATTAACCTGTGCGGTAGTGAAAAGGAGTTAAAAAGAAGGAAGTGTGCGGATGCGGAAAGAATGGAATAATTGTGGTAGGCTGCCGGCTGAGTAGTTTGGTGAATGTTTGGTGTGGGTCCGGCGCTGCCGATTGGATGGTGGGGCTGCAGTGTGAGTCAGATAAAAAAAAAAAAAAAACAGGAGTAGGATCCAATGGGACTAACTGGCATGTATAGAGGCGTGTAATGCAAAAGGGCTGTTTTTGGTAGCGTCTCTCGCTTGCGGCCATACCACCCTGAACACGCCCGATCTCATCTGATCTCGGAAGCTAAGCAGGCTAGGGTCTGGTTAATACTTGGATGGGAGACCTCCTGGGAATACCAGGTGCTGTAAGCTTTTCTCACTTTTACTTTATACAGGGGGCGCTCCACTTCACGATTAATTTAAATCTATCACTCCCCTTCCATTTTACTATTTTATATATATATATATTTTTTTCTCTCATTCATAAAGGCAGCTTTTACACACCGTTTTACTCTAAATACTTCCTGGTAATTCTAGGTGCTGTAAGCTGTTCGTACCTTTATTCCACCAGGGCGCGATCTTCTCACAAACTTGAAGACTGTCACTCCCCATTCACGTTTTACAACTTATTGTTAATGATAAAGAGACAGCTTTTTACACACAGTTTTAAACAAAGTACTGATATTATTCCTCTTCAACTGACCGCTTTGTTTTCTATGCAAAAACCACTTCGCCACAGAAGACTCGATATTATTGGCATAGCAAGTTCTGCTCTTCTCCTTTCAAAACTTGCTAAAAGCTGTATTTAAAAGAACAGATTGGCCGGGGTAATTCACACCCTTCAATGCCAGCTTAATGTTTAGGTTAGTGGGAATCACAGAGGAATTAGGGATGGAAACTTCTTTGCTGGTGGTAGAAGCGGTCTGGTGAATTTTTAGAGAGAAGAGGCCGTCGATGTTTGAATGTAGAAAATTGTTCTGGCTGCAGCCTGCAGTATGGACTTGTTGGTGTGTGTAGCTCCCAGTGTTCTGACAGCGCGACGTTTTGGGGAAGCATGTGATTCAGCAGCTACCAGTGGGCTTCGTGCAGCGGAGATTTTGTGGCTGTTAGCGGAGTTGATAACAGAGGGTCGTTAAGAGAAGCCTGCATGCAGTAGGCAAAGGAGTAATGTTTGCCGGCGGGGGACGTGCGGCGATTAACCTGTGCGGAAGTGAAAAGGAGTTAAAAAGAAGGAAGTGTGCGGATGCGGAAAGAATGGAATAATTGTGGTAGGCTGCCGGCTGAGTAGTTTGGTGAATGTTTGGTGTGGGTCCGGCGCTGCCGATTGGATGGTGGGGCTGCAGTGTGAGTCAGATAAAAAAAAAAAAAAACAGGAGTAGGATCCAATGGGACTAACTGGCATGTATAGAGGCGTGTAATGCAAAAGGGCTGTTTTTGGTAGCGTCTCTCGCTTGCGGCCATACCACCCTGAACACGCCCGATCTCATCTGATCTCGGAAGCTAAGCAGGCTAGGGTCTGGTTAATACTTGGATGGGAGACCTCCTGGGCATACCAGGTGCTGTAAGCTTTTCTCACTTTTACTTTATACAGGGGGCGCTCCACTTCACGATTAATTTAAATCTATCACTCCCCTTCCATTTTACTATTTTATATATATATATTTTTTTTTCTCTCAATCATAAAGGCAGCTTTTACACACCGTTTTACTCTAAATACTTCCTGGTAATTCTAGGTGCTGTAAGCTGTTCATACCTTTATTCCACCAGGGCGCGATCTTCTCACAAACTTGAAGACTGTCACTCCCCATTCACGTTTTACAACTTATTGTTAATGATAAAGAGACAGCTTTTTACACACAGTTTTAAACAAAGTACTGATATTATTCCTCTTCAACTGACCGCTTTGTTTTCTATGCAAAAACCACTTCGCCACAGAAGACTCGATATTATTGGCATAGCAAGTTCTGCTCTTCTCCTTTCAAAACTTGCTAAAAGCTGTATTTAAAAGAACAGATTGGCCGGGGTAATTCACACCCTTCAATGCCAGCTTAATGTTTAGGTTAGTGGGAATCACAGAGGAATTAGGGATGGAAACTTCTTTGCTAGTGGTAGAAGCGGTCTGGTGAATTTTTAGAGAGAAGAGGCCGTCGATGTTTGAATGTAGAAAATTGTTCTGGCTGCAGCCTGCAGTATGGACTTGTTGGTGTGTGTAGCTCCCAGTGTTCTGACAGCGCGACGTTTTGGGGAAGCATGTGATTCAGCAGCTACCAGTGGGCTTCGTGCGGCGGAGATTTTGTGGCTGTTAGCGGAGTTGATAACAGAGGGTCGTTAAGAGAAGCCTGCATGCAGTAGGCAAAGGAGTAATGTTTGCCGGCGGGGGACGTGCGGCGATTAACCTGTGCGGTAGTGAAAAGGAGTTAAAAAGAAGGAAGTGTGCGGATGCGGAAAGAATGGAATAATTGTGGTAGGCTGCCGGCTGAGTAGTTTGGTGAATGTTTGGTGTGGGTCCGGCGCTGCCGATTGGATGGTGGGGCTGCAGTGTGAGTCAGATAAAAAAAAAAAAAAACAGGAGTAGGATCCAATGGGACTAACTGGCATGTATAGAGGCGTGTAATGCAAAAGGGCTGTTTTTGGTAGCGTCTCTCGCTTGCGGCCATACCACCCTGAACACGCCCGATCTCATCTGATCTCGGAAGCTAAGCAGGCTAGGGTCTGGTTAATACTTGGATGGGAGACCTCCTGGGCATACCAGGTGCTGTAAGCTTTTCTCACTTTTACTTTATACAGGGGGCGCTCCACTTCACGATTAATTTAAATCTATCACTCCCCTTCCATTTTACTATTTTATATATATATATATATTTTTTTCTCTCAATCATAAAGGCAGCTTTTACACACCGTTTTACTCTAAATACTTCCTGGTAATTCTAGGTGCTGTAAGCTGTTCATACCTTTATTCCACCAGGGCGCGATCTTCTCACAAACTTGAAGACTGTCACTCCCCAGTCACGTTTTACAACTTATTGTTAATGATAAAGAGACAGCTTTTTACACACAGTTTTAAACAAAGTACTGATATTATTCCTCTTCAACTGACCGCTTTGTTTTCTATGCAAAAACCACTTCGCCACAGAAGACTCGATATTATTGGCATAGCAAGTTCTGCTCTTCTCCTTTCAAAACTTGCTAAAAGCTGTATTTAAAAGAACAGATTGGCCGGGGTAATTCACACCCTTCAATGCCAGCTTAATGTTTAGGTTAGTGGGAATCACAGAGGAATTAGGGATGGAAACTTCTTTGCTAGTGGTAGAAGCGGTCTGGTGAATTTTTAGAGAGAAGAGGCCGTCGATGTTTGAATGTAGAAAATTGTTCTGGCTGCAGCCTGCAGTATGGACTTGTTGGTGTGTGTAGCTCCCAGTGTTCTGACAGCGCGACGTTTTGGGGAAGCATGTGATTCAGCAGCTACCAGTGGGCTTCGTGCGGCGGAGATTTTGTGGCTGTTAGCGGAGTTGATAACAGAGGGTCGTTAAGAGAAGCCTGCATGCAGTAGGCAAAGGAGTAATGTTTGCCGGCGGGGGACGTGCGGCGATTAACCTGTGCGGTAGTGAAAAGGAGTTAAAAAGAAGGAAGTGTGCGGATGCGGAAAGAATGGAATAATTGTGGTAGGCTGCCGGCTGAGTAGTTTGGTGAATGTTTGGTGTGGGTCCGGCGCTGCCGATTGGATGGTGGGGCTGCAGTGTGAGTCAGATAAAAAAAAAAAAAAAACAGGAGTAGGATCCAATGGGACTAACTGGCATGTATAGAGGCGTGTAATGCAAAAGGGCTGTTTTTGGTAGCGTTTCTCGCTTGCGGCCATACCACCCTGAACACGCCCGATCTCATCTGATCTCGGAAGCTAAGCAGGCTAGGGTCTGGTTAATACTTGGATGGGAGACCTCCTGGGAATACCAGGTGCTGTAAGCTTTTCTCACTTTTACTTTATACAGGGGGCGCTCCACTTCACGATTAATTTAAATCTATCACTCCCCTTCCATTTTACTATTTTATATATATATATATATATTTTTCTCTCATTCATAAAGGCAGCTTTTACACACCGTTTTACTCTAAATACTTCCTGGTAATTCTAGGTGCTGTAAGCTGTTCGTACCTTTATTCCACCAGGGCGCGATCTTCTCACAAACTTGAAGACTGTCACTCCCCATTCACGTTTTACAACTTATTGTTAATGATAAAGAGACAGCTTTTTACACACAGTTTTAAACAAAGTACTGATATTATTCCTCTTCAACTGACCGCTTTGTTTTCTATGCAAAAAGCACTTCGCCACAGAAGACTCGATATTATTGGCATAGCAAGTTCTGCTCTTCTCCTTTCAAAACTTGCTAAAAGCTGTATTTAAAAGAACAGATTGGCCGGGGTAATTCACACCCTTCAATGCCAGCTTAATGTTTAGGTTAGTGGGAATCACAGAGGAATTAGGGATGGAAACTTCTTTGCTAGTGGTAGAAGCGGTCTGGTGAATTTTTAGAGAGAAGAGGCCGTCGATGTTTGAATGTAGAAAATTGTTCTGGCTGCAGCCTGCAGTATGGACTTGTTGGTGTGTGTAGCTCCCAGTGTTCTGACAGCGCGACGTTTTGGGGAAGCATGTGATTCAGCAGCTACCAGTGGGCTTCGTGCGGCGGAGATTTTGTGGCTGTTAGCGGAGTTGATAACAGAGGGTCGTTAAGAGAAGCCTGCATGCAGTAGGCAAAGGAGTAATGTTTGCCGGCGGGGGACGTGCGGCGATTAACCTGTGCGGTAGTGAAAAGGAGTTAAAAAGAAGGAAGTGTGCGGATGCGGAAAGAATGGAATAATTGTGGTAGGCTGCCGGCTGAGTAGTTTGGTGAATGTTTGGTGTGGGTCCGGCGCTGCCGATTGGATGGTGGGGCTGCAGTGTGAGTCAGATAAAAAAAAAAAAAAAACAGGAGTAGGATCCAATGGGACTAACTGGCATGTATAGAGGCGTGTAATGCAAAAGGGCTGTTTTTGGTAGCGTTTCTCGCTTGCGGCCATACCACCCTGAACACGCCCGATCTCATCTGATCTCGGAAGCTAAGCAGGCTAGGGTCTGGTTAATACTTGGATGGGAGACCTCCTGGGAATACCAGGTGCTGTAAGCTTTTCTCACTTTTACTTTATACAGGGGGCGCTCCACTTCACGATTAATTTAAATCTATCACTCCCCTTCCATTTTACTATTTTATATATATATATATATATTTTTCTCTCATTCATAAAGGCAGCTTTTACACACCGTTTTACTCTAAATACTTCCTGGTAATTCTAGGTGCTGTAAGCTGTTCGTACCTTTATTCCACCAGGGCGCGATCTTCTCACAAACTTGAAGACTGTCACTCCCCATTCACGTTTTACAACTTATTGTTAATGATAAAGAGACAGCTTTTTACACACAGTTTTAAACAAAGTACTGATATTATTCCTCTTCAACTGACCGCTTTGTTTTCTATGCAAAAAGCACTTCGCCACAGAAGACTCGATATTATTGGCATAGCAAGTTCTGCTCTTCTCCTTTCAAAACTTGCTAAAAGCTGTATTTAAAAGAACAGATTGGCCGGGGTAATTCACACCCTTCAATGCCAGCTTAATGTTTAGGTTAGTGGGAATCACAGAGGAATTAGGGATGGAAACTTCTTTGCTGGTGGTAGAAGCGGTCTGGTGAATTTTTAGAGAGAAGAGGCCGTCGATGTTTGAATGTAGAAAATTGTTCTGGCTGCAGCCTGCAGTATGGACTTGTTGGTGTGTGTAGCTCCCAGTGTTCTGACAGCGCGACGTTTTGGGGAAGCATGTGATTCAGCAGCTACCAGTGGGCTTCGTGCGGCGGAGATTTTGTGGCTGTTAGCGGAGTTGATAACAGAGGGTCGTTAAGAGAAGCCTGCATGCAGTAGGCAAAGGAGTAATGTTTGCCGGCGGGGGACGTGCGGCGATTAACCTGTGCGGTAGTGAAAAGGAGTTAAAAAGAAGGAAGTGTGCGGATGCGGAAAGAATGGAATAATTGTGGTAGGCTGCCGGCTGAGTAGTTTGGTGAATGTTTGGTGTGGGTCCGGCGCTGCCGATTGGATGGTGGGGCTGCAGTGTGAGTCAGATAAAAAAAAAAAAAAGAACATTAGTAGTATCCAATGGGACCAACTGGCATGTATAGAGGCGTGTAATGCAAAAGGGCTGTTTTTGGTAGCATATCTCGCTTACGGCCATACCACCCTGAACACGCCTGATCTCGTCTGATCTCGGAAGCTAAGCAGGGTAGGGTCTGGTTAGTACTTGGATGGGAGACCACCTAGGAATACCAGGTGCTGTAAGCTTTTCTCACTTTTACTTTATACAGGGGGCGCTCCACTTCACGATTAATTTAAATCTATCACTCCCCTTCCATTTTACTATTTTATATATATATTTTTTTTTTCTCTCATTCATAAAGGCAGCTTTTAGAAACCGTTTTACTCTAAATACTTCCTGGTAATTCAAGGTACTGTAAGCTGTTCGTGCCTTTATTCCACCAGGGCGCGATCTTCTCACAAACTTGAAGACTGTCACTCCCCATTCACGTTTTACAACTTATTGTTAATGATAAAGAGACAGCTTTTTACACACAGTTTTAAACAAAGTACTGATATTATTCCTCTTCAACTGACCGCTTTGTTTTCTATGCAAAAACCACTTCGCCACAGAAGACTCGATATTATTGGCATAGCAAGTTCTGCTCTTCTCCTTTCAAAACTTGCTAAAAGCTGTATTTAAAAGAAGAGATTGGACGGGGTAATTCACACCCTTCAATGCCAGCTTAATGTTTAGGTTAGTGGGAGTCACAGAGGAATTAGGGATGGAAACTTCTTTGCTGGTGGTAGAAGCGGTCTGGTGAATTTTTAGAGAGAAGAGGCCGTCGATGTCTGAATGTAGAAAATTGTTCTGGCTGCAGCCTGCATTATGGACTTGTTGGTGTGTGTAGCTCCCAGTGTTCTGACAGCGCGACGTTTTGGGGAAGCATGTGATTCAGCAGCTACCAGTGGGCTTCGTGCGGCGGAGATTTTGTGGCTGTTAGCAGAGTTGATAACAGAGGGTCGTTAAGAGAAGCCTGCATGCAGTAGGCAAAGGAGTAATGTTTGCCGGCGGGGGACGTGCGGCGATTAACCTGTGCGGTAGTGAAAAGGAGTTAAAAAGAAGGAAGTGTGCGGATGCGGAAAGAATGGAATAATTGTGGTAGGCTGCCGGCTGAGTAGTTTGGTGAATGTTTGGTGTGGGTCCGGCGCTGCCGATTGGATGGTGGTGCTGCAGTGTGAGTCAGATAAAAAAAAAAAAAACCAGGAGTAGGATCCAATGGGACTAACTGGCATGTATAGACGCGTGTAATGCAAAAGGGCTGTTTTTGGTTGCGTCTCTCGCTTATGGCCATACCACCCTGAACACACCCGATCTCATCCGATCTCGGAAGCCAAGCAGGGTAGGGTCTGGTTAGTACTTGGATGGGAGACCTCCTGGGAATACCAGGTGCTGTAAGCTTTTCTCACTTTTACTTTATACAGGGGGCGCTCCACTTCACGATTAATTTAAATCTATCACTCCCCTTCCATTTTACTATTTTATATATATATATATTTTTCTCTCATTCATAAAGGCAGCTTTTACACACCGTTTTACTCTAAATACTTCCTGGTAATTCTAGGTGCTGTAAGCTGTTCGTGCCTTTATTCCACCAGGGCGCGATCTTCTCACAAACTTGAAGACTGTCACTCCCCATTCACGTTTTACAACTTATTGTTAATGATAAAGAGACAGCTTTTTACACACAGTTTTAAACAAAGTACTGATATTATTCCTCTTCAACTGACCGCTTTGTTTTCTATGCAAAAAGCACTTCGCCACAGAAGACTCGATATTATTGGCATAGCAAGTTCTGCTCTTCTCCTTTCAAAACTTGCTAAAAGCTGTATTTAAAAGAACAGATTGGCCGGGGTAATTCACACCCTTCAATGCCAGCTTAATGTTTAGGTTAGTGGGAATCACAGAGGAATTAGGGATGGAAACTTCTTTGCTGGTGGTAGAAGCGGTCTGGTGAATTTTTAGAGAGAAGAGGCCGTCGATGTTTGAATGTAGAAAATAGGTCTGGCTGCAGCCTGCAGTATGGACTTGTTGGTGTGTGTAGCTCCCAGTGTTCTGACAGCGCGACGTTTTGGGGAAGCATGTGATTCAGCAGCTACCAGTGGGCTTCGTGCGGCGGAGATTTTGTGGCTGTTAGCGGAGTTGATAACAGAGGGTCGTTAAGAGAAGCCTGCATGCAGTAGGCAAAGGAGTAATGTTTGCCGGCGGGGGACGTGCGGCGATTAACCTGTGCGGTAGTGAAAAGGAGTTAAAAAGAAGGAAGTGTGCGGATGCGGAAAGAATGGAATAATTGTGGTAGGCTGCCGGCTGAGTAGTTTGGTGAATGTTTGGTGTGGGTCCGGCGCTGCCGATTGGATGGTGGTGCTGCAGTGTGAGTCAGATAAAAAAAAAAAAAACCAGGAGTAGGATCCAATGGGACTAACTGGCATGTATAGACGCGTGTAATGCAAAAGGGCTGTTTTTGGTCGCGTTTCTCGCTTATGGCCATACCACCCTGAACACACCCGATCTCATCCGATCTCGGAAGCCAAGCAGGGTAGGGTCTGGTTAGTACTTCGATGGGAGACCTCCTGGGAATACCAGGTGCTGTAAGCTTTTCTCACTTTTACTTTATACAGGGGACGCTCCACTTCACGATTAATTTAAATCTATCACTCCCCTTCCATTTTACTATTTTATATATATATATATTTTTCTCTCATTCATAAAGGCAGCTTTTACACACCGTTTTACTCCAAATACTTCCTGGTAATTCTAGGTGCTGTAAGCTGTTCGTGCCTTTATTCCACCAGGGCGCGATCTTCTCACAAACTTGAAGACTGTCACTCCCCATTCACGTTTTACAACTTATTGTTAATGATAAAGAGACAGCTTTTTACACACAGTTTTAAACAAAGTACTGATATTATTCCTCTTCAACTGACCGCTTTGTTTTCTATGCAAAAACCACTTCGCCACAGAAGACTCGATATTATTGGCATAGCAAGTTCTGCTCTTCTCCTTTCAAAACTTGCTAAAAGCTGTATTTAAAAGAACAGATTGGCCGGGGTAATTCACACCCTTCAATGCCAGCTTAATGTTTAGGTTAGTGGGAATCACAGAGGAATTAGGGATGGAAACTTCTTTGCTGGTGGTAGAAGCGGTCTGGTGAATTTTTAGAGAGAAGAGGCCGTCGATGTTTGAATGTAGAAAATTGTTCTGGCTGCAGCCTGCAGTATGGACTTGTTGGTGTGTGTAGCTCCCAGTGTTCTGACAGCGCGACGTTTTGGGGAAGCATGTGATTCAGCAGCTACCAGTGGGCTTCGTGCGGCGGAGATTTTGTGGCTGTTAGCGGAGTTGATAACAGAGAGTCGTTAAGAGAAGCCTGCATGCAGTAGGCAAAGGAGTAATGTTTGCCGGCGGGGGACGTGCGGCGATTAACCTGTGCGGTAGTGAAAAGGAGTTAAAAAGAAGGAAGTGTGCGGATGCGGAAAGAATGGAATAATTGTGGTAGGCTGCCGGCTGAGTAGTTTGGTGAATGTTTGGTGTGGGTCCGGCGCTGCCGATTGGATGGTGGGGCTGCAGTGTGAGTCAGATAAAAAAAAAAAAAAGAACATTAGTAGTATCCAATGGGACCAACTGGCATGTATAGAGGCGTGTAATGCAAAAGGGCTGTTTTTGGTAGCATATCTCGCTTACGGCCATACCACCCTGAACACGCCTGATCTCGTCTGATCTCGGAAGCTAAGCAGGGTAAGGTCTGGTTAGTACTTGGATGGGAGACCACCTAGGAATACCAGGTGCTGTAACTTTTTCTCACTTTTACTTTATACAGGGGGCGCTCCACTTCACGATTAATTTAAATCTATCACTCCCCTTCCATTTTACTATTTTATATATATATATTTTTTTTTCTCTCATTCATAAAGGCAGCTTTTAGAAACCGTTTTACTCTAAATACTTCCTGGTAATTCAAGGTGCTGTAAGCTGTTCGTGCCTTTATTCCACCAGGGCGCGATCTTCTCACAAACTTGAAGACTGTCACTCCCCATTCACGTTTTACAACTTATTGTTAACGATAAAGAGACAGCTTTTTACACACAGTTTTAAACAAAGTACTGATATTATTCCTCTTCAACTGACCGCTTTGTTTTCTATGCAAAAACCACTTCGCCACAGAAGACTCGATATTATTGGCATAGCAAGTTCTGCTCTTCTCCTTTCAAAACTTGCTAAAAGCTGTATTTAAAAGAAGAGATTGGACGGGGTAATTCACACCCTTCAATGCCAGCTTAATGTTTAGGTTAGTGGGAGTCACAGAGGAATTAGGGATGGAAACTTCTTTGCTGGTGGTAGAAGCGGTCTGGTGAATTTTTAGAGAGAAGAGGCCGTCGATGTTTGAATGTAGAAAATTGTTCTGGCTGCAGCCTGCATTATGGACTTGTTGGTGTGTGTAGCTCCCAGTGTTCTGACAGCGCGACGTTTTGGGGAAGCATGTGATTCAGCAGCTACCAGTGGGCTTCGTGCGGCGGAGATTTTGTGGCTGTTAGCGGATTTGATAACAGAGGGTCGTTAAGAGAAGCCTGCATGCAGTAGGCAAAGGAGTAATGTTTGCCGGCGGGGAACGTGCGGCGATTAACCTGTGCGGTAGTGAAAAGGAGTTAAAAAGAAGGAAGTGTGCGGATGCGGAAAGAATGGAATAATTGTGGTAGGCTGCCGGCTGAGTAGTTTGGTGAATGTTTGGTGTGGGTCCGGCGCTGCCGATTGGATGGTGGGGCTGCAGTGTGAGTCAGATAAAAAAAAAAAAAAGAACATTAGTAGGATCCAATGGGACCAACTGGCATGTATAGAGGCGTGTAATGCAAAAGGGCTGTTTTTGGTAGCATGTCTCGCTTACGGCCATACCACCCTGAACACACCCGATCTCGTCTGATCTCGGAAGCTAAGCAGCGTAGGGTCAGGTTAGTACTTGGATGGGAGACCACCTGGGAATACCAGGTGCTGTAAGCTTTTCTCACTTTTACTTTATACAGGGGGCGCTCCACTTCACGATTAATTTAAATCTATCACTCCCCTTCCATTTTACTATATTATATATATATTTTTTTTTTCTCTCATTCATAAAGGCAGCTTTTAGAAACCGTTTTACTCTAAATACTTCCTGGTAATTCTAGGTGCTGTAAGCTGTTCGTGCCTTTATACCACCAGGGCGCGATCTTCTCACAAACTTGAAGACTGTCACTCCCCATTCACGTTTTACAACTTATTGTTAATGATAAAGAGACAGCTTTTTACACACAGTTTTAAACAAAGTACTGATATTATTCCTCTTCAACTGACCGCTTTGTTTTCTATGCAAAAACCACTTCGCCACAGAAGACTCGATATTATTGGCATAGCAAGTTCTGCTCTTCTCCTTTCAAAACTTGCTAAAAGCTGTATTTAAAAGAACAGATTGGCCGGGGTAATTCACACCCTTCAATGCCAGCTTAATGTTTAGGTTAGTGGGAGTCACAGAGGAATTAGGGATGGAAACTTCTTTGCTGGTGGTAGAAGCGGTCTGGTGAATTTTTAGAGAGAAGAGGCCGTCGATGTTTGAATGTAGAAAATTGTTCTGGCTGCAGCCTGCAGTATGGACTTGTTGGTGTGTGTAGCTCCCAGTGTTCTGACAGCGCGACGTTTTGGGGAAGCATGTGATTCAGCAGCTACCAGTGGGCTTCGTGCGGCGGAGATTTTGTGGCTGTTAGCGGAGTTGATAACAGAGGGTCGTTAAGAGAAGCCTGCATGCAGTAGGCAAAGGAGTAATGTTTGCCGGCGGGGGACGTGCGGCGATTAACCTGTGCGGTAGTGAAAAGGAGTTAAAAAGAAGGAAGTGTGCGGATGCGGAAAGAATGGAATAATTGTGGTAGGCTGCCGGCTGAGTAGTTTGGTGAATGTTTGGTGTGGGTCCGGCGCTGCCGATTGGATGGTGGTGCTGCAGTGTGAGTCAGATAAAAAAAAAAAAAACCAGGAGTAGGATCCAATGGGACTAACTGGCATGTATAGACGCGTGTAATGCAAAAGGGCTGTTTTTGGTCACGTCTCTCACTTACGGCCATACCACCCTGAACACGCCCGATCTCATTCGATCTCGGAAGCCAAGCAGGGTAGGGTCTGGTCAGTACTTGGATGGGAGACCTCCTGGGAATACCAGGTGCTGTAAGCTTTTCTCACTTTTACTTTATACAGGGGGCGCTCCACTTCACGATTTATTTAAATCTATCACTCCCCTTCCATTTTACTATTTTATATATATATATATATTTCTCTCATTCATAAAGGCAGCTTTTACACACCGTTTTACTCTAAATACTTCCTGGTAATTCTAGGTGCTGTAAGCTGTTCATGCCTTTATTCCACCAGGGCGCGATCTTCTCACAAACTTGAAGACTGTCACTCCCCATTCACGTTTTACAACTTATTGTTAATGATAAAGAGACAGCTTTTTACACACAGTTTTAAACAAAGTACTGATATTATTCCTCTTCAACTGACCGCTTTGTTTTCTATGCAAAAACCACTTCGCCACAGAAGACTCGATATTATTGGCATAGCAAGTTCTGCTCTTCTCCTTTCAAAACTTGCTAAAAGCTGTATTTAAAAGAACAGATTGGCCGGGGTAATTCACACCCTTCAATGCCAGCTTAATGTTTAGGTTAGTGGGAATCACAGAGGAATTAGGGATGGAAACTTCTTTGCTGGTGGTAGAAGCGGTCTGGTGAATTTTTAGAGAGAAGAGGCCGTCGATGTTTGAATGTAGAAAATTGTTCTGGCTGCAGCCTGCATTATGGACTTGTTGGTGTGTGTAGCTCCCAATGTTCTGACAGCGCGACGTTTTGGGGAAGCATGTGATTCAGCAGCTACCAGTGGGCTTCGTGCGGCGGAGATTTTGTGGCTGTTAGCGGAGTTGATAACAGAGGGTCGTTAAGAGAAGCCTGCATGCAGTAGGCAAAGGAGTAATGTTTGCCGGCGGGGGACGTGCGGCGATTAACCTGTGCGGTAGTGAAAAGGAGTTAAAAAGAAGGAAGTGTGCGGATGCGGAAAGAATGGAATAATTGTGGTAGGCTGCCGGCTGAGTACTTTGGTGAATGTTTGGTGTGGGTCCGGCGCTGCCGATTGGATAGTGGGGCTGCAGTGTGAGTCAGATAAAAAAAAAAAAAAGAACATTAGTAGGATCCAATGGGACCAACTGGCATGTATAGAGGCGTGTAATGCAAAAGGGCTGTTTTTGGTAGCATGTCTCGCTTACGGCCATACCACCCTGAACACACCCGATCTCGTCTGATCTCGGAAGCTAAGCAGCGTAGGGTCAGGTTAGTACTTGGATGGGAGACCACCTGGGAATACCAGGTGCTGTAAGCTTTTCTCACTTTTACTTTATACAGGGGGCGCTCCACTTCACGATTAATTTAAATCTATCACTCCCCTTCCATTTTACTATATTATATATATTTTTTTTTTTTCTCTCATTCATAAAGGCAGCTTTTAGAAACCGTTTTACTCTAAATACTTCCTGGTAATTCTAGGTGCTGTAAGCTGTTCGTGCCTTTATACCACCAGGGCGCGATCTTCTCACAAACTTGAAGACTGTCACTCCCCATTCACGTTTTACAACTTATTGTTAATGATAAAGAGACAGCTTTTTACACACAGTTTTAAACAAAGTACTGATATTATTCCTCTTCAACTGACCGCTTTGTTTTCTATGCAAAAACCACTTCGCCACAGAAGACTCGATATTATTGGCATAGCAAGTTCTGCTCTTCTCCTTTCAAAACTTGCTAAAAGCTGTATTTAAAAGAACAGATTGGCCGGGGTAATTCACACCCTTCAATGCCAGCTTAATGTTTAGGTTAGTGGGAGTCACAGAGGAATTAGGGATGGAAACTTCTTTGCTGGTGGTAGAAGCGGTCTGGTGAATTTTTAGAGAGAAGAGGCCGTCGATGTTTGAATGTAGAAAATTGTTCTGGCTGCAGCCTGCAGTATGGACTTGTTGGTGTGTGTAGCTCCCAGTGTTCTGACAGCGCGACGTTTTGGGGAAGCATGTGATTCAGCAGCTACCAGTGGGCTTCGTGCGGCGGAGATTTTGTGGCTGTTAGCGGAGTTGATAACAGAGGGTCGTTAAGAGAAGCCTGCATGCAGTAGGCAAAGGAGTAATGTTTGCCGGCGGGGGACGTGCGGCGATTAACCTGTGCGGTAGTGAAAAGGAGTTAAAAAGAAGGAAGTGTGCGGATGCGGAAAGAATGGAATAATTGTGGTAGGCTGCCGGCTGAGTAGTTTGGTGAATGTTTGGTGTGGGTCCGGCGCTGCCGATTGGATGGTGGTGCTGCAGTGTGAGTCAGATAAAAAAAAAAAAAACCAGGAGTAGGATCCAATGGGACTAACTGGCATGTATAGACGCGTGTAATGCAAAAGGGCTGTTTTTGGTCACGTCTCTCACTTACGGCCATACCACCCTGAACACGCCCGATCTCATTCGATCTCGGAAGCCAAGCAGGGTAGGGTCTGGTCAGTACTTGGATGGGAGACCTCCTGGGAATACCAGGTGCTGTAAGCTTTTCTCACTTTTACTTTATACAGGGGGCGCTCCACTTCACGATTTATTTAAATCTATCACTCCCCTTCCATTTTACTATTTTATATATATATATATTTTTCTCTCATTCATAAAGGCAGCTTTTACACACCGTTTTACTCTAAATACTTCCTGGTAATTCTAGGTGCTGTAAGCTGTCCGTGCCTTTATTCCACCAGGGCGCGATCTTCTCACAAACTTGAAGACTGTCACTCCCCATTCACGTTTTACAACTTATTGTTAATGATAAAGAGACAGCTTTTTACACACAGTTTTAAACAAAGTACTGATATTATTCCTCTTCAACTGACCGCTTTGTTTTCTATGCAAAAACCACTTCGCCACAGAAGACTCGATATTATTGGCATAGCAAGTTCTGCTCTTCTCCTTTCAAAACTTGCTAAAAGCTGTATTTAAAAGAACAGATTGGCCGGGGTCATTCACACCCTTCAATGCCAGCTTAATGTTTAGGTTAGTGGGAATCACAGAGGAATTAGGGATGGAAACTTCTTTGCTGGTGGTAGAAGCGGTCTGGTGAATTTTTAGAGAGAAGAGGCCGTCGATGTTTGAATGTAGAAAATTGTTCTGGCTGCAGCCTGCAGTATGGACTTGTTGGTGTGTGTAGCTCCCAGTGTTCTGACAGCGCGACGTTTTGGGGAAGCATGTGATTCAGCAGCTACCAGTGGGCTTCGTGCGGCGGAGATTTTGTGGCTGTTAGCGGAGTTGATAACAGAGGGTCGTTAAGAGAAGCCTGCATGCAGTAGGCAAAGGAGTAATGTTTGCCGGCGGGGGACGTGCGGCGATTAACCTGTGCGGTAGTGAAAAGGAGTTAAAAAGGAGGAAGTGTGCGGATGCGGAAAGAATGGAATAATTGTGGTAGGCTGCCGGCTGAGTAGTTTGGTGAATGTTTGGTGTGGGTCCGGCGCTGCCGATTGGATGGTGGTGCTGCAGTGTGAGTCAGATAAAAAAAAAAAAAACCAGGAGTAGGGTCCAATGGGACTAACTGGCATGTATAGACGCGTGTAATGCAAAAGGGCTGTTTTTGGTCGCGTCTCTCGCTTATGGCCATACCACCCTGAACACACCTGATCTCATCCGATCTTGGAAGCCAAGCAGGGTAGGGTCTGGTTAGTACTTGGATGGGAGACCTCCTGGGAATACCAGGTGCTGTAAGCTTTTCTCACTTTTACTTTATACAGGGGGCGCTCCACTTCACGATTAATTTAAATCTATCACTCCCCTTCCATTTTACTATTTTATATATATATATATTTTTCTCTCATTCATAAAGGCAGCTTTTACACACCGTTTTACTCTAAATACTTCCTGGTAATTCTAGGTGCTGTAAGCTGTTCGTGCCTTTATTCCACCAGGGCGCGATCTTCTCACAAACTTGAAGACTGTCACTCCCCATTCACGTTTTACAACTTATTGTTAATGATAAAGAGACAGCTTTTTACACACAGTTTTAAACAAAGTACTGATATTATTCCTCTTCAACTGACCGCTTTGTTTTCTATGCAAAAACCACTTCGCCACAGAAGACTCGATATTATTGGCATAGCAAGCTCTGCTCTTCTCCTTTCAAAACTTGCTAAAAGCTGTATTTAAAAGAACAGATTGGCCGGGGTAATTCACACCCTTCAATGCCAACTTAATGTTTAGGTTAGTGGGAATCACAGAGGAATTAGGGATGGAAACTTCTTTGCTGGTGGTAGAAGCGGTCTGGTGAATTTTTAGAGAGAAGAGGCCGTCGATGTTTGAATGTAGAAAATTGTTCTGGCTGCAGCCTGCAGTATGGACTTGTTGGTGTGTGTAGCTCCCAGTGTTCTGACAGCGCGACGTTTTGGGGAAGCATGTGATTCAGCAGCTACCAGTGGGCTTCGTGCGGCGGAGATTTTGTGGCTGTTAGCGGAGTTGATAACAGAGGGTCGTTAAGAGAAGCCTGCATGCAGTAGGCAAAGGAGTAATGTTTGCCGGCGGGGGACGTGCGGCGATTAACCTGTGCGGTAGTGAAAAGGAGTTAAAGAGAAGGAAGTGTGCGGATGCGGAAAGAATGGAATAATTGTGGTAGGCTGCCGGCTGAGTAGTTTGGTGAATGTTTGGTGTGGGTCCGGCGCTGCCGATTGGATGGTGGGGCTGCAGTGTGAGTCAGATAAAAAAAAAAAAAAAAACATTAGTAGGATCCAATGGGACCAACTGGCATGTAAAGAGGCGTGTAATGCAAAAGGGCTGTTTTTGGTAACGTCTCTCGCTTATGGCCATGCCAGCCTGAACACGCCTGATCTCATCCGATCTCGGAAGCCAATCAGGGTAGGGTCTGGTTAGTACTTGGATGGGAGACCACTTGGAAATAACAGGTGCTGTAAGCTTTTCTCACTTTTACTTTATACAGGGGGCACTCCACTTCACGATTATTTTAAATCTATCACTCCCCTTACGTTTTACTATTTTATATATATATTTTTTTTCTCTCATTCATAAAGGCAGCTTTTACACACCGTTTAACTCTAAATACTGCCTGGTAATTCTAGGTGCTGTAAGCTGTTCGTGCCTTTATTCCACCAGGGCGCGATCTTCTCACAAACTTGAAGACTGTCACTCCCCATTCACGTTTTACAACTTATTGTTAATGATAAAGAGACAGCTTTTTACACACAGTTTTAAACAAAGTACTGATATAATTCCTCTTCAACTCACCGCTTTGTTTTCTATGCAAAAACCACTTCACCACAAAAGACTCGATATTATTGGCATAGCAAGGTCTGCTCTTCTCCTCCTTTCAAAACTTGCTAAAAGCTGTATTTAAAAGAGCAGGTTGGCCATGGTAATTCACACACTTCAATGCCAGCTTAATGTTTAGGTTAGTGGGAATCACAGAGGAATTAGGGATGGAAACTTCTTTGTTGGTGGTAGAAGCGGTCTGGTGAATTTTTAGAGAGAAGAGGCCGTCGATGTTTGAATGTAGAAAATTGTTCTGGCTGCAGCCTGCAGTATGGACTTGTTGGTGTGTGTAGCTCCCAGTGTTCTGACAGCGCGACGTTTTGGGGAAGCATGTGATTCAGCAGCTACCAGTGGGCTTCGTGCGGCGGAGATTTTGTGGCTGTTAGCAGAGTTGATAACAGAGGGTCGTTTAGAGAAGCCTGCATGCGCTAGGCAAATGAGTAATGTTTGCCGGCGGGGGACGTGCGGCGATTAACCTGTGCGGTAGTGAAAAGGACTTAAAGAGAAGGAAGTGTGCGGATGCGGAAAGAATGGAATAATTGTGGTAGGCTGCCGGCTGAGTAGTTTGGTGAATGTTTGGTGTGGGTGCGGCACTGCCGATTGGATGGTGGTGCTGCAGTGTGAGTCAGATAAAAAAAAAAAAAAACAGGAGTAGGATCCAATGGGACTAACTGGCATGTATAGAGGCGTGTAATGCTAAAGGGCTGTTTTTGGTAGCATCTCTCGCTTATGGCCATACCACCCTGAACACGCCTGATCTCGTCTGATCTCGGAAGCTAAGCGGGGTAGGGTCTGGTTAGTACTTGGATGGGAGGCTGCCTGGGAATACCACGTGCTGAAAGCTTTTCTCACTTTTACTTTATACAGGGGGCACTCCACCTCACGATTAATTTAAATCTATCACTCCCCTTCCGTTTTACTATTTTATATATTTCTTTTTTCTCTCATTCATAAAGGCAGCTTTTACACACGTTTTACTCTAAATACTGCCTGGTAATTCTAGGTGCTGTAAGCTGTTCGTGCCTTTATTCCACCAGGGCGCGATCTTCTCACAAACTTGAAGACTGTCACTCCCCATTAACGTTTTACAACTTATTGTTAATGATAAAGAGACAGCTTTTTACACACAGTTTTAAACAAAGTACTGATATTATTCCTCTTCAACTGACCGCTTTGTTTTCTATGCAAAAACCACTTCGCCACAGAAGACTCGATATTATTGGCATAGCAAGTTCTGCTCTTCTCCTTTCAAAACTTGCTAAAAGCTGTATTTAAAAGAACAGATTGGCCGGGGTAATTCACACCCTTCAATGCCAGCTTAATGTTTAGGTTAGTGGGAATCACAGAGGAATTAGGGATGGAAACTTCTTTGCTGGTGGTAGAAGCGGTCTGGTGAATTTTTAGAGAGAAGAGGCTGTCGATGTTTGAATGTAGAAAATTGTTCTGGCTGCAGCCTGCAGTATGGACTTGTTGGTGTGTGTAGCTCCCAGTGTTCTGACAGCGCGACGTTTTGCGGAAGCATGTGATTCAGCAGCTACCAGTGGGCTTCGTGCGGCGGAGATTTTGTGGCTGTTAGCGGAGTTGATTACAGAGGGTCGTTAAGAGAAGCCTGCATGCGGTAGGCAAATGAGTAATGTTTGCCGGCGGGGGACGTGCGGCGATTAACCTGTGAGGTAGTGAAAAGGACTTAAAGAGAAGGAAGTGTGCGGATGCGGAAAGAATGGAATAATTGTGGTAGGCTGCCAGCTGAGTAGTTTGGTGAATGTTTGGTGTGGGTCCGGCGCTGCCGATTGGATGGTGCTGCTGCAGTGTGAGTCAGATAAAAAAAAAAAAAAAACCAGGAGTAGGATCCAATGGGACTAACTGGCATGTATAGACGCGTGTAATGCAAAAGGGCTGTTTTTGGTAGCATCTCTCGCTTACGGCCATACCACCCTGAACACGCCCGATCTCGTCTGATCTCGGAAGCCAAGCAGGGTAGGGTCTGGTTAGTACTTGGATGGGAGACCTCCTGGGAATACCAGGTTCTGTAAGCTTTACTCACTTTCACTTTATACAGGGGGCGCTCCACTTCACGATTAATTTAAATCTAGCACTCCCCTTCCATTTTACTATTTTATATATATATATATATATTTTATCTCTCTTTCATAAAGCCAGCTTTTAGAAACCATTTTACTCTAAATACTTCCTGGTAATTCTAGGTGCTGTAAGCTGTTCGTGCCTTTATTCCACCAGGGCGCGATCTTCTCACAAACTTGAAGACTGTCACTCCCCATTCACGTTTTACAACTTATTGTTAATGATAAAGAGACAGCTTTTTACACACAGTTTTAAACAAAGTACTGATATTATTCCTCTTCAACTGACCGCTTTGTTTTCTATGCAAAAACCACTTCGCCACAGAAGACTCGATATTATTGGCATAGCAAGTTCTGCTCTTCTCCTTTCAAAACTTGCTAAAAGCTGTATTTAAAAGAACAGATTGGCCGGGGTAATTCACACCCTTCAATGCCAGCTTAATGTTTAGGTTAGTGGGAATCACAGAGGAATTAGGGATGGAAACTTCTTTGCTGGTGGTAGAAGCGGTCTGGTGAATTTTTAGAGAGAAGAGGCCGTCGATGTTTGGATGTAGAAAATTGTTCTGGCTGCAGCCTGCAGTATGGACTTGTTGGTGTGTGTAGCTCCCAATGTTCTGACAGCGCAACGTTTTGGGGAAGCATGTGATTCAACAGCTACCAGTGGGCTTCGTGCGGCGGAGATTTTGTGGCTGTTAGCGGAGTTGATTACAGAGGGTCGTTAAGAGAAGCCTGCATGCGGTAGGCAAATGAGTAATGTTTGCCGGCGGAGGACGTGCGGCGATTAACCTGTGCGGTAGTGAAAAGGAGTTAAAGAGAAGGAAGTGTGCGGATGCGGAAAGAATGGAATAATTGTGGTAGGCTGCCGGCTGAGTAGTTTGGTGAATGTTTGGTGTGGGTCCGGCGCTGCCGATTGGATGGTGGTGCTGCAGTGTGAGTCAGATAAAAAAAAAAAAAAACAGGAGTAGGATCCAATGGGACCAACTGGCATGTATAGAGGCGTGTAATGCAAAAGGGCTGTTTTTGGTAGCGTCTCTCGCTTATGGCCATACCACCCTGAACACGCCCGATCTCGTCTGATCTTGGAAGCTAAGCAGGGTAGGGTCTGGTTAGTACTTGGATGGGAGACCACCTGGGAATACCAGGTGCTGTAAGCTTTTCTCACTTTTACTTTATACAGGGGGCGCTCCACTTCACGATTAATTTAAATCTATCACTCCCCTTCCATTTTACTATTTTATATATATATTTTTATTTTCTCTCTTTCATAAAGGCAGCTTTTACACACCGTTTTACTCTAAATACTGCCTGGTAATTCTAGGTGCTGTAAGCTCTTCGTGCCTTTATTCCACCAGGGCGCGATCTTCTCACAAACTTGAAAACTGTCACTCCCCATTCACGTTTTACAACTTATTGTTAATGAATAAGAGACAGCTTTTTACACACAGTTTTAAAAAAAAGTACTGATATTATTCCTCTTCAACTGACCGCTTTGTTTTCTATGCAAAAACCACTTCGCCACAGAAGACTCGATATTATTGGCATAGCAAGTTCTGCTCTTCTCCTTTCAAAACTTGCTAAAAGCTGTATTTAAAAGAACAGATTGGCCGGGGTAATTCACACCCTTCAATGCCAGCTTAATGTTTAGGTTAGTGGGAATCACAGAGGAATTAGGGATGGAAACTTCTTTGCTGCTGGTAGAAGCGGTCTGGTGAATTTTTAGAGA
The DNA here is from genome assembly GCF_023856365.1 of Brienomyrus brachyistius. Taxonomy (NCBI): domain Eukaryota; kingdom Metazoa; phylum Chordata; class Actinopteri; order Osteoglossiformes; family Mormyridae; genus Brienomyrus; species Brienomyrus brachyistius. The sequence continues at coordinate 40,883,284 of NC_064534.1, forward strand.
GAAGAGGCCGTCGATGTTTGAATGTAGAAAATTGTTCTGGCTGCAGCCTGCAGTATGGACTTGTTGGTGTGTGTAGCTCCCAGTGTTCTGACAGCGCAACGTTTTGGGGAAGCATGTGATTCAGCAGCTACCAGTGGGCTTCGTGCGGCGGAGATTTTGTGGCTGTTAGCGGAGTTGATTACAGAGGGTCGTTAAGAGAAGCCTGCATGCGGTAGGCAAATGAGTAATGTTTGCCGGCGGGGGACGTGCGGCGATTAACCTGTGCGGTAGTGAAAAGGAGTTAAAGAGAAGGAAGTGTGCGGATGCGGAAAGAATGGAATAATTGTGGTAGGCTGCCGGCTGAGTAGTTTGGTGAATGTTTGGTGTGGGTCCGGCGCTGCCGATTGGATGGTGGTGCTGCAGTGTGAGTCAGATAAAAAAAAAAAAAAAACCAGGAGTAGGATCCAATGGGACCAACTGGCATGTATAGAGGCGTGTAATGCAAAAGGGCTGTTTTTGGTAGCGTCTCTCGCTTATGGCCATACCACCCTGAACACGCCCGATCTCGTCTGATCTCGGAAGCTAAGCAGGGTAGGGTCTGGTTAGTACTTGGATGGGAGACCACCTGGGAATACCAGGTGCTGTAAGCTTTTCTCACTTTTACTTTATACAGGGGGCGCTCCACTTCACGATTAATTTAAATCTATCACTCCCCTTCCATTTTACTATTTTATATATATATTTTTATTTTCTCTCTTTCATAAAGGCAGCTTTTACACACCGTTTTACTCTAAATACTGCCTGGTAATTCTAGGTGCTGTAAGCTCTTCGTGCCTTTATTCCACCAGGGCGCGATCTTCTCACAAACTTGAAAACTGTCACTCCCCATTCACGTTTTACAACTTATTGTTAATGAATAAGAGACAGCTTTTTACACACAGTTTTAAAAAAAAGTACTGATATTATTCCTCTTCAACTGACCGCTTTGTTTTCTATGCAAAAACCACTTCGCCACAGAAGACTCGATATTATTGGCATAGCAAGTTCTGCTCTTGTCCTTTCAAAACTTGCTAAAAGCTGTATTTAAAAGAACAGATTGGCCGGGGTAATTCACACCCTTCAATGCCAGCTTAATGTTTAGGTTAGTGGGAATCACAGAGGAATTAGGGATGGAAACTTCTTTGCTGGTGGTAGAAGCGGTCTGGTGAATTTTTAGAGAGAAGAGGCCGTCGATGTTTGAATGTAGAAAATTGTTCTGGCTGCAGCCTGCAGTATGGACTTGTTGGTGTGTGTAGCTCCCAGTGTTCTGACAGCGCAACGTTTTGGGGAAGCATGTGATTCAGCAGCTACCAGTAGGCTTCGTGCGGCGGAGATTTTGTGGCTGTTAGCGGAGTTGATTACAGAGGGTCGTTAAGAGAAGCCTGCATGCGGTAGGCAAATGAGTAATGTTTGCCGGCGGGGGACGTGCGGCGATTAACCTGTGCGGTAGTGAAAAGGAGTTAAAGAGAAGGAAGTGTGCGGATGCGGAAAGAATGGAATAATTGTGGTAGGCTGCCGGCTGAGTAGTTTGGTGAATGTTTGGTGTGGGTCCGGCGCTGCCGATTGGATGGTGGTGCTGCAGTGTGAGTCAGATAAAAAAAAAAAAAAAACCAGGAGTAGGATCCAATGGGACCAACTGGCATGTATAGAGGCGTGTAATGCAAAAGGGCTGTTTTTGGTAGCGTCTCTCGCTTATGGCCATACCACCCTGAACACGCCCGATCTCGTCTGATCTCGGAAGCTAAGCAGGGTAGGGTCTGGTTAGTACTTGGATGGGAGACCACCTGGGAATACCAGGTGCTGTAAGCTTTTCTCACTTTTACTTTATACAGGGGGCGCTCCACTTCACGATTAATTTAAATCTATCACTCCCCTTCCATTTTACTATTTTATATATATATTTTTATTTTCTCTCTTTCATAAAGGCAGCTTTTACACACCGTTTTACTCTAAATACTGCCTGGTAATTCTAGGTGCTGTAAGCTCTTCGTGCCTTTATTCCACCAGGGCGCGATCTTCTCACAAACTTGAAAACTGTCACTCCCCATTCACGTTTTACAACTTATTGTTAATGAATAAGAGACAGCTTTTTACACACAGTTTTAAAAAAAAGTACTGATATTATTCCTCTTCAACTGACCGCTTTGTTTTCTATACAAAAACCACTTCGCCACAGAAGACTCGATATTATTGGCATAGCAAGTTCTGCTCTTCTCCTTTCAAAACTTGCTAAAAGCTGTATTTAAAAGAACAGATTGGCCGGGGTAATTCACTCCCTTCAATGCCAGCTTAATGTTTAGGTTAGTGGGAATCACAGAGGAATTAGGGATGGAAACTTCTTTGCTGGTGGTAGAAGCGGTCTGGTGAATTTTTAGAGAGAAGAGGCCGTCGATGTTTGAATGTAGAAAATTGTTCTGGCTGCAGCCTGCAGTATGGACTTGTTGGTGTGTGTAGCTCCCAGTGTTCTGACAGCGCAACGTTTTGGGGAAGCATGTGATTCAGCAGCTACCAGTAGGCTTCGTGCGGCGGAGATTTTGTGGCTGTTAGCGGAGTTGATTACAGAGGGTCGTTAAGAGAAGCCTGCATGCGGTAGGCAAATGAGTAATGTTTGCCGGCGGGGGACGTGCGGCGATTAACCTGTGCGGTAGTGAAAAGGAGTTAAAGAGAAGGAAGTGTGCGGATGCGGAAAGAATGGAATAATTGTGGTAGGCTGCCGGCTGAGTAGTTTGGTGAATGTTTGGTGTGGGTCCGGCGCTGCCGATTGGATGGTGGTGCTGCAGTGTGAGTCAGATAAAAAAAAAAAAAAAACCAGGAGTAGGATCCAATGGGACCAACTGGCATGTATAGAGGCGTGTAATGCAAAAGGGCTGTTTTTGGTAGCGTCTCTCGCTTATGGCCATACCACCCTGAACACGCCCGATCTCGTCTGATCTCGGAAGCTAAGCAGGGTAGGGTCTGGTTAGTACTTGGATGGGAGACCACCTGGGAATACCAGGTGCTGTAAGCTTTTCTCACTTTTACTTTATACAGGGGGCGCTCCACTTCACGATTAATTTAAATCTATCACTCCCCTTCCATTTTACTATTTTATATATATATTTTTATTTTCTCTCTTTCATAAAGGCAGCTTTTACACACCGTTTTACTCTAAATACTGCCTGGTAATTCTAGGTGCTGTAAGCTCTTCGTGCCTTTATTCCACCAGGGCGCGATCTTCTCACTAACTTGAAAACTGTCACTCCCCATTCACGTTTTACAACTTATTGTTAATGATAAAGAGACAGCTTTTTACACACAGTTTTAAACAAAGTACTGATATTATTCCTCTTCAACTGACCGCTTTGTTTTCTATGCAAAAACCACTTCGCCACAGAAGACTCGATATTATTGGCATAGCAAGTTCTGCTCTTCTCCTTTCAAAACTTGCTAAAAGCTGTATTTAAAAGAACAGATTGGCCGGGGTAATTCACACCCTTCAATGCCAGCTTAATGTTTAGGTTAGTGGGAGTCACAGAGGAATTAGGGATGGAAACTTCTTTGCTGGTGGTAGAAGCGGTCTGGTGAATTTTTAGAGAGAAGAGGCCGTCGATGTTTGAATATAGAAAATAGTTCTGGCTGCAGCCTGCAGTATGGACTTGTTGGTGTGTGTAGCTCCCAGTGTTCTGACAGCGCGACGTTTTGGGGAAGCATGTGATTCAGCAGCTACCAGTGGGCTTCGTGCGGCGGAGATTTTGTGGCTGTTAGCGGAGTTGATAACAGAGGGTCGTTAAGAGAAGCCTGCATGCAGTAGGCAAAGGAGTAATGTTTGCCGGCGGGGGACGTGCGGCGATTAACCTGTGCGGTAGTGAAAAGGAGTTAAAAAGAAGGAAGTGTGCGGATGCGGAAAGAATGGAATAATTGTGGTAGGCTGCCGGCTGAGTAGTTTGGTGAATGTTTGGTGTGGGTCCGGCGCTGCCGATTGGATGGTGGGGCTGCAGTGTGAGTCAGATAAAAAAAAAAAAAACCAGGAGTAGGATCCAATGGGACTAACTGGCATGTATAGACGCGTGTAATGCAAAAGGGCTGTTTTTGGTAGCATCTCTCGCTTACGGCCATACCACCCTGAACACGCCCAATCTCGTCTGATCTCGGAAGCCAAGCAGCGTAGGGTCTGGTTAGTACTTGGATGGGAGACCTCCTGGGAATACCAGGTGCTGTAAGCCTTTCTCCCTTTTACTTTATACAGGGGGTGCTCCACTTCACGATTAATTTAAATCTATCACTCCCCTTCCATTTTACTATTTTATATATATATATTTTTTTTTTTCTCTCATTCCTAAAGGCAGCTTTTAGAAACCGTTTTACTCTAAATACTTCCTGGTAATTCTAGGTGCTGTAAGCTGTTCGTGCCTTTATTCCACCAGGGCGCGATCTTCTCACAAACTTGAAGACTGTCACTCCCCATTCACGTTTTACAACTTATTGTTAATGATAAAGAGACAGCTTTTTACACACAGTTTTAAACAAAGTACTGATATTATTCCTCTTCAACTCACCGCTTTGTTTTCTATGCAAAAACCACTTCGCCACAGAAGACTCGATATTATTGGCATAGCAAGTTCTGCTCTTCTCCTTTCAAAACTTGCTAAAAGCTGTATTTAAAAGAACAGATTGGCCGGGGTAATTCACACCCTTCAATGCCAGCTTAATGTTTAGGTTAGTGGGAATCACAGAGGAATTAGGGATGGAAACTTCTTTGCTGGTGGTAGAAGCGGTCTGGTGAATTTTTAGAGAGAAGAGGCCGTCGATGTTTGAATGTAGAAAATAGTTCTGGCTGCAGCCTGCAGTATGGACTTGTTGGTGTGTGTAGCTCCCAGTGTTCTGACAGCGCGACGTTTTGGGGAAGCATGTGATTCAGCAGCTACCAGTGGGCTTCGTGCAGCGGAGATTTTGTGGCTGTTAGCGGAGTTGATAACAGAGGGTCGTTAAGAGAAGCCTACATGCAGTAGGCTAATGAGTAATGTTTGCCGGCGGGGGACGTGCGGCGATTAACCTGTTCGGTAGTGAAAAGGACTTAAAGAGAAGGAAGTGTGCGGAAGCGGAAAGAATGGAATAATTGTGGTAGGCTGCCGGCTGAGTAGTTTGGTGAATGTTTGGTGTGGGTGCGGCGCTGCCGATTGGATGGTGGTGCTGCAGTGTGAGTCAGATAAAAAAAAAAAACCAGGAGTAGGATCCAATGGGACTAACTGGCATGTATAGAGGCGTGTAATGCAAAAGGGCTGTTTTTGTTTGCTTTTCTCGCTTATGGCCATACCACCCTGAACACGCCTGATCTCATCTGATCGCTGAAGCCAAGCAGGGTAGGGTCTGGTTAGTACTTGGATGGGAGACTGCCTGGGAATACCACGTGCTGTAAGCTTTTCTCACTTTTACTTTATACAGGGGGCACTCCACCTCACGATTAATTTAAATCTATCACTCCCCTTCCATTTTACTATTTTATATATTTCTTTTTTCTCTCATTCATAAAGGCAGCTTTTACACACGTTTTACTCTAAATACTGCCTGGTAATTCTAGGTGCTGTAAGCTGTTCGTGCCTTTATTCCACCAGGGCACGATCTTCTCACAAACTTGAAGACTGTCACTCCCCATTCACGTTTTACAACTTATTGTTAATGATAAAGAAACAGCTTTTTACACACAGTTTTAAACAAAGTACTGATATTATTCCTCTTCAACTGACCGCTTTGTTTTCTATGCAAAAACCACTTCGCCACAGAAGACTCGATATTATTGGCATAGCAAGTTCAGCTCTTCTCCTTTCAAAACTTGCTAAAAGCTGTATTTAAAAGAACAGATTGGCCGGGGTAATTCACACCCTTCAATGCCAGCTTAATGTTTAGGTTAGTGGGAATCACAGAGGAATTAGGGATGGAAACTTCTTTGCTGGTGGTAGAAGCGGTCTGGTGAATTTTTAGAGAGAAGAGGCCGTCGATGTTTCAATGTAGAAAATTGTTCTGGCTGCAGCCTGCAGTATGGACTTGTTGGTGTGTGTAGCTCCCAGTGTTCTGACAGCGTGACGTTTTGGGGAAGCATGTGATTCAGCAGCTACCAGTGGGCTTCGTGCGGCGGAGATTTTGTGGCTGTTAGCGGAGTTGATAACAGAGGGTCGTTAAGAGAAGCCTGCATGCAGTAGGCAAAGGAGTAATGTTTGCCGGCGGGGGATGTGCGGCGATTAACCTGTGCGGTAGTGAAAAGGAGTTAAAAAGAAGGAAGTGTGCGGATGCGGAAAGAATGGAATAATTGTGGTAGGCTGCCGGCTGAGTAGTTTGGTGAATGTTTGGTGTGGGTCCGGCGCTGCCGATTGGATGGTGGGACTGCAGTGTGAGTCAGATAAAAAAAAAAAAAAAAAACATTAGTAGGATCCAATGGGACCAACTGGCATGTATAGAGGCGTGTAATGCAAAAGGGCTGTTTTTGGTAGCGTCTCTCGCTTATGGCCATACCACCCTGAACACGCCCGATCTCATCTGATCTCGGAAGCTAAGCAGGCTAGGGTCTGGTTAGTACTTGGATGGGAGACCTCCTGGGAATACCAGGTGCTGTAAGCTTTTCTCACTTTTACTTTATACAGGGGGCGCTCCACTTCACGATTAATTTAAATCTATCACTCCCCTTCCATTTTACTATTTTATATATATATATTTTTTTTTCTCTCATTCATAAAGGCAGCTTTTAGAAACCGTTTTACTCTAAATACTTCCTGGTAATTCTAGGTGCTGTAAGCTGTTCGTGCCTTTATTCCACCAGGGCGCGATCTTCTCACAAACTTGAAGACTGTCACTCCCCATTCACGTTTTACAACTTATTGTTAATGATAAAGAGACAGCTTTTTACACACAGTTTTAAACAAAGTACTGATATTATTCCTCTTCAACTGACCGCTTTGTTTTCTATGCAAAAACCACTTCGCCACAGAAGACTCGATATTATTGGCATAGCAAGTTCTGCTCTTCTCCTTTCAAAACTTGCTAAAAGCTGTATTTAAAAGAACAGATTGGCCGGGGTAATTCACACCCTTCAATGCCAGCTTAATGTTTAGGTTAGTGGGAATCACAGAGGAATTAGGGATGGAAACTTCTTTGCTGGTGGTAGAAGCGGTCTGGTGAATTTTTAGAGAGAAGAGGCCGTCGATGTTTGAATGTAGAAAATAGTTCTGGCTGCAGCCTGCAGTATGGACTTGTTGGTGTGTGTAGCTCCCAGTGTTCTGACAGCGCGACGTTTTGGGGAAGCATGTGATTCAGCAGCTACCAGTGGGCTTCGTGCAGCGGAGATTTTGTGGCTGTTAGCGGAGTTGATAACAGAGGGTCGTTAAGAGAAGCCTACATGCAGTAGGCTAATGAGTAATGTTTGCCGGCGGGGGACGTGCGGCGATTAACCTGTTCGGTAGTGAAAAGGACTTAAAGAGAAGGAAGTGTGCGGAAGCGGAAAGAATGGAATAATTGTGGTAGGCTGCCGGCTGAGTAGTTTGGTGAATGTTTGGTGTGGGTGCGGCGCTGCCGATTGGATGGTGGTGCTGCAGTGTGAGTCAGATAAAAAAAAAAAAAAAAAACAGGAGTAGGATCCAATGGGACTAACTGGCATGTATAGACGCGTGTAATGCAAAAGGGCTGTTTTTGTTTGCTTTTCTCGCTTATGGCCATACCACCCTGAACACGCCTGATCTCATCTGATCGCTGAAGCCAAGCAGGGTAGGGTCTGGTTAGTACTTGGATGGGAGACTGCCTGGGAATACCACGTGCTGTAAGCTTTTCTCACTTTTACTTTATACAGGGGGCACTCCACCTCACGATTAATTTAAATCTATCACTCCCCTTCCGTTTTACTATTTTATATATTTCTTTTTTCTCTCATTCATAAAGGCAGCTTTTACACACGTTTTACTCTAAATACTGCCTGGTAATTCTAGGTGCTGTAAGCTGTTCGTGCCTTTATTCCACCAGGGCACGATCTTCTCACAAACTTGAAGACTGTCACTCCCCATTCACGTTTTACAACTTATTGTTAATGATAAAGAAACAGCTTTTTACACACAGTTTTAAACAAAGTACTGATATTATTCCTCTTCAACTGACCGCTTTGTTTTCTATGCAAAAACCACTTCGCCACAGAAGACTCGATATTATTGGCATAGCAAGTTCAGCTCTTCTCCTTTCAAAACTTGCTAAAAGCTGTATTTAAAAGAACAGATTGGCCGGGGTAATTCACACCCTTCAATGCCAGCTTAATGTTTAGGTTAGTGGGAATCACAGAGGAATTAGGGATGGAAACTTCTTTGCTGGTGGTAGAAGCGGTCTGGTGAATTTTTAGAGAGAAGAGGCCGTCGATGTTTCAATGTAGAAAATTGTTCTGGCTGCAGCCTGCAGTATGGACTTGTTGGTGTGTGTAGCTCCCAGTGTTCTGACAGCGTGACGTTTTGGGGAAGCATGTGATTCAGCAGCTACCAGTGGGCTTCGTGCGGCGGAGATTTTGTGGCTGTTAGCGGAGTTGATAACAGAGGGTCGTTAAGAGAAGCCTGCATGCAGTAGGCAAAGGAGTAATGTTTGCCGGCGGGGGATGTGCGGCGATTAACCTGTGCGGTAGTGAAAAGGAGTTAAAAAGAAGGAAGTGTGCGGATGCGGAAAGAATGGAATAATTGTGGTAGGCTGCCGGCTGAGTAGTTTGGTGAATGTTTGGTGTGGGTCCGGCGCTGCCGATTGGATGGTGGGACTGCAGTGTGAGTCAGATAAAAAAAAAAAAAAAAAACATTAGTAGGATCCAATGGGACCAACTGGCATGTATAGAGGCGTGTAATGCAAAAGGGCTGTTTTTGGTAGCGTCTCTCGCTTATGGCCATACCACCCTGAACACGCCCGATCTCATCTGATCTCGGAAGCTAAGCAGGCTAGGGTCTGGTTAGTACTTGGATGGGAGACCTCCTGGGAATACCAGGTGCTGTAAGCTTTTCTCACTTTTACTTTATACAGGGGGCGCTCCACTTCACGATTAATTTAAATCTATCACTCCCCTTCCATTTTACTATTTTATATATATATTTTTTTTTTTCTCTCATTCATAAAGGCAGCTTTTAGAAACCGTTTTACTCTAAATACTTCCTGGTAATTCTAGGTGCTGTAAGCTGTTCGTGCCTTTATTCCACCAGGGCGCGATCTTCTCACAAACTTGAAGACTGTCACTCCCCATTCACGTTTTACAACTTATTGTTAATGATAAAGAGACAGCTTTTTACACACAGTTTTAAACAAAGTACTGATATTATTCCTCTTCAACTGACCGCTTTGTTTTCTATGCAAAAACCACTTCGCCACAGAAGACTCGATATTATTGGCATAGCAAGTTCTGCTCTTCTCCTTTCAAAACTTGCTAAAAGCTGTATTTAATGTTTAGGTTAGTGGGAATCACAGAGGAATTAGGGATGGAAACTTCTTTGCTGGTGGTAGAAGCGGTCTGGTGAATTTTTAGAGAGAAGAGGCCGTCAATGTTTGAATGTAGAAAATTGTTCTGGCTGCAGCCTGCAGTATGGACTTGTTAGTGTGTGTAGCTCCCAGTGTTCTGACAGCGCGACGTTTTGGGGAAGCATGTGATTCAGCAGCTACCAGTGGGCTTCGTGCGGCGGAGATTTTGTGGCTGTTAGTGGAGTTGATAACAGAAGGTCATTAAGAGAAGCCTGCATGCGGTAGGCAAAGGAGTAATGTTTGCCGGCGGGGGACGTGCGGCGATTAACCTGTGCGGTAGTGAAGAGGAGTTAAAGAGAAGGAAGTGTGCGGATGCGGAAAGAATGGAATAATTGTGGTAGGCTGCCGGCTGAGTAGTTTGGTGAATGTTTGGTGTGGTTCCGGCACTGCCGATTGGATGGTTGGGCTGCAGTGTGAGTCAGATAAAAAAAAAAAAAAACAGGAGTAGGATCCAATGGGACAAACTGGCATGTATAGAGGCGTGTAATGCAAAAGGGCTGTTTTTGGTAGTTTTTCTCGCTCACGGCCGTACCACCCTGAACACGCCCGATCTCGTCTGATCTCGGAAGCCAAGCAGGGTAGGGTCTGGTTAGTACTTGGATGGGAGACCGCCTGGGAATACCAGGTGCTGTAAGCTTTTCTCACTTTTACTTTAAACGGGGGGCGCTCCACTTCACGATTAATTTAAATCTATCACTCCCCTTCCATTTTACTATTTTATATATATATATATTTTTTTCTCTCATTCATAAAGGCAGCTTTTAGAAACCGTTTTACTCTAAATACTTCCTGGTAATTCTAGGTGCTGTAAGCTGTTCGTGCCTTTATTCCACCAGGGCGCGATCTTCTCACAAACTTGAAGACTGTCACTCCCCATTCACGTTTTACAACTTATTGTTAATGATAAAGAGACAGCTTTTTACACACAGTTTTAAACAAAGTACTGATATTATTCCTCTTCAACTGACCGCTTTGTTTTCTATGCAAAAACCACTTCGCCACAGAAGACTCGATATTATTGGCATAGCAAGTTCTGCTCTTCTCCTTTCAAAACTTGCTAAAAGCTGTATTTAAAAGAACAGATTGGCCGAGGTAATTCACACCCTTCAATGCCAGCTTAATGTTTAGGTTAGTGGGAATCACAGAGGAATTACGGATGGAAACTTCTTTGCTGGTGGTAGAAGCGGTCTGGTGAATTTTTAGAGAGAAGAGGCTGTCGATGTTTGAATGTAGAAAATTGTTCTGGCTGCAGCCTGCAGTATGGACTTGTTGGTGTGTGTAGCTTCCAGTGTTCTGACAGCGCGACGTTTTGGGGAAGCATGTGATTCAGCAGCTACCAGTGGGCTTCGTGCGGCAGAGATTTTGTGGCTGTTAGCGGAGTTGATAACAGAGGGTCGTTAAGAGAAGCCTACATGCAGTAGGCAAAGGAGTAATGTTTGCCGGCGGGGGACGTGCGGCGATTAACCTGTGCGGTAGTGAAAAGGAGTTAAAAAGAAGGAAGTGTGCGGATGCGGAAAGAATGGAATAATTGTGGTAGGCTGCCGGCTGAGTAGTTTGGTGAATGTTTGGTGTGGGTCCGGCGCTGCCGATTGGATGGTGGGGCTGCAGTGTGAGTCAGATAAAAAAAAAAAAAAACCAGGAGTAGGATCCAATGGGACTAACTGGCATGTATAGAGGCGTGTAATGCAAAAGGGCTGTTTTTGGTAGCATCTCTCGCTTACGGCCATACCACCCTGAACACGTCCGATCTTGTCTGATCTCGGAAGCTAAGCAGGGTAGGGTCTGGTTTGTACCTGGATGGGAGACCACATGGGAATACCAGGTGCTGTAAGCTTTTCTCACTTTTACTTTATACAGGGGGCGCTCCACTTCACGATTAATTTAAATCTATCACTCCCCTTCCATTTTACTATTTTATATATATTTTATTTTTTTTTTCTCATTCATAAAGGCAGCTTTTAGAAACCGTTTTACTCTAAATACTTCCTGGTAATTCTAGGTGCTGTAAGCTGTTCGTGCCTTTATTCCACCAGGGCGCGATCTTCTCACAAACTTGAAGACTGTCACTCCCCATTCACGTTTTACAACTTATTGTTAATGATAAAGAGACAGCTTTTTACACACAGTTTTAAACAAAGTACTGATATTATTCCTCTTCAACTGACCGCTTTGTTTTCTATGCAAAAAGCACTTCGCCACAGAAGACTCGATATTATTGGCATAGCAAGTTCTGCTCTTCTCCTTTCAAAACTTGCTAAAAGCTGTATTTAAAAGAACAGATTGGCCGGGGTAATTCACACCCTTCAATGCCAGCTTAATGTTTAGGTTAGTGGGAATCACAGAGGAATTAGGGATGGAAACTTCTTTACTGGTGGTAGAAGCGGTCTGGTGAATTTTTAGAGAGAAGAGGCTGTCGATGTTTGAATGTAGAAAATAGGTCTGGCTGCAGCCTGCAGTATGGACTTGTTGGTGTGTGTAGCTCCCAGTGTTCTTACAGCGCGACGTTTTGGGGAAGCATGTGATTCAGCAGCTACCAGTGGGCTTCGTGCGGCGGAGATTTTGTGGCTGTTAGCGGAGTTGATAACAGAGGGTCGTTAAGAGAAGCCTGCATGCAGTAGGCAAAAGAGTAATGTTTGCCGGCGGGGGACGTGCGGCGATTAACCTGTGCGGTAGTGAAAAGGAGTTAAAAAGAAGGAAGTGTGCGGATGCGGAAAGAATGGAATAATTGTGGTAGGCTGCCGGCTGAGTAGTTTGGTGAATGTTTGGTGTGGGTCCGGCGCTGCCGATTGGATGGTGGGGCTGCAGTGTGAGTCAGATAAAAAAAAAAAAAAAGAACATTAGTAGTATCCAATGGGACCAACTGGCATGTATAGAGGCGTGTAATGCAAAAGGGCTGTTTTTGGTAGCATCTCACGCTTACGGCCATACCACCCTGAACACGCCTGATCTCGTCTGATCTCGGAAGCTAAGCAGGGTAGGGTCTGGTTAGTACTTGGATGGGAGACCACCTAGGAATACCAGGTGCTGTAAGCTTTTCTCACTTTTACTTTATACAGGGGGCGCTCCACTTCACGATTAATTTAAATCTATCACTCCCCTTCCATTTTACTATTTTATATATATATTTTTTTTTTCTGTCATTCATAAAGGCAGCTTTTAGAAACCGTTTTACTCTAAATACTTCCTGGTAATTCTAGGTGCTGTAAGCTGTTCGTGCCTTTATTCCACCAGGGCGCGATCTTCTCACAAACTTGAAGACTGTCACTCCCCATTCACGTTTTACAACTTATTGTTAATGATAAAGAGACAGCTTTTTACACACAGTTTTAAACAAAGTACTGATATTATTCCTCTTCAACTGACCGCTTTGTTTTCTATGCAAAAACCACTTCGCCACAGAATACTCGATATTATTGGCATAGCAAGTTCTGCTCTTCTCCTTTCAAAACTTGCTAAAAGCTGTATTTAAAAGAACAGATTGGCCGAGGTAATTCACACCCTTCAATGCCAGCTTAATGTTTAGGTTAGTGGGAATCACGGAGGAATTACGGATGGAAACTTCTTTGCTGGTGGTAGAAGCGGTCTGGTGAATTTTTAGAGAGAAGAGGCTGTCGATGTTTGAATGTAGAAAATTGTTCTGGCTGCAGCCTGCAGTATGGTCTTGTTGGTGTGTGTAGCTTCCAGTGTTCTGACAGCGCGACGTTTTGGGGAAGCATGTGATTCAGCAGCTACCAGTGGGCTTCGTGCGGCAGAGATTTTGTGGCTGTTAGCGGAGTTGATAACAGAGGGTCGTTAAGAGAAGCCTACATGCAGTAGGCAAAGGAGTAATGTTTGCCGGTGGGGGACGTGCGGCGATTAACCTGTGCGGTAGTGAAAAGGAGTTAAAAAGAAGGAAGTGTGCGGATGCGGAAAGAATGGAATAATTGTGGTAGGCTGCCGGCTGAGTAGTTTGGTGAATGTTTGGTGTGGGTCCGGCGCTGCCGATTGGATGGTGGGGCTGCAGTGTGAGTCAGATAAAAAAAAAAAAAACAGGAGTAGGATCCAATGGGACTAACTGGCATGTATAGACGCGTGTAATGCAAAAGGGCTGTTTTTGGTAGCATCTCTCGCTTACGGCAGCATCTCTCGCTTACGGCCATACCACCCTGAACACGTCCGATCTTGTCTGATCTTGGAAGCTAAGCAGGGTAGGGTCTGGTTAGTACTTGGATGGGAGACCACCTGGGAATACCAGGTGCTGTAAGCTTTTCTCACTTTTACTTTATACAGGGGGCGCTCCACTTCACGATTAATTTAAATCTATCACTCCCCTTCCATTTTACTATTTTATATATTTCTTTTTTCTCTCATTCATAAAGGCAGCTTTTACACACGTTTTACTCTAAATACTGCCTGGTAATTCTAGGTGCTGTAAGCTGTTCGTGCCTTTATTCCACCAGGGCACGATCTTCTCACAAACTTGAAGACTGTCACTCCCCATTCACGTTTTACAACTTATTGTTAATGATAAAGAAACAGCTTTTTACACACAGTTTTAAACAAAGTACTGATATTATTCCTCTTCAACTGACCGCTTTGTTTTCTATGCAAAAACCACTTCGCCACAGAAGACTCGATATTATTGGCATAGCAAGTTCAGCTCTTCTCCTTTCAAAACTTGCTAAAAGCTGTATTTAAAAGAACAGATTGGCCGGGGTAATTCACACCCTTCAATGCCAGCTTAATGTTTAGGTTAGTGGGAATCACAGAGGAATTAGGGATGGAAACTTCTTTGCTGGTGGTAGAAGCGGTCTGGTGAATTTTTAGAGAGAAGAGGCCGTCGATGTTTCAATGTAGAAAATTGTTCTGGCTGCAGCCTGCAGTATGGACTTGTTGGTGTGTGTAGCTCCCAGTGTTCTGACAGCGTGACGTTTTGGGGAAGCATGTGATTCAGCAGCTACCAGTGGGCTTCGTGCGGCGGAGATTTTGTGGCTGTTAGCGGAGTTGATAACAGAGGGTCGTTAAGAGAAGCCTGCATGCAGTAGGCAAAGGAGTAATGTTTGCCGGCGGGGGATGTGCGGCGATTAACCTGTGCGGTAGTGAAAAGGAGTTAAAAAGAAGGAAGTGTGCGGATGCGGAAAGAATGGAATAATTGTGGTAGGCTGCCGGCTGAGTAGTTTGGTGAATGTTTGGTGTGGGTCCGGCGCTGCCGATTGGATGGTGGGACTGCAGTGTGAGTCAGATAAAAAAAAAAAAAAAACATTAGTAGGATCCAATGGGACCAACTGGCATGTATAGAGGCGTGTAATGCAAAAGGGCTGTTTTTGGTAGCGTCTCTCGCTTATGGCCATACCACCCTGAACACGCCCGATCTCATCTGATCTCGGAAGCTAAGCAGGCTAGGGTCTGGTTAGTACTTGGATGGGAGACCTCCTGGGAATACCAGGTGCTGTAAGCTTTTCTCACTTTTACTTTATACAGGGGGCGCTCCACTTCACGATTAATTTAAATCTATCACTCCCCTTCCATTTTACTATTTTATATATATATATTTTTTTTTCTCTCATTCATAAAGGCAGCTTTTAGAAACCGTTTTACTCTAAATACTTCCTGGTAATTCTAGGTGCTGTAAGCTGTTCGTGCCTTTATTCCACCAGGGCGCGATCTTCTCACAAACTTGAAGACTGTCACTCCCCATTCACGTTTTACAACTTATTGTTAATGATAAAGAGACAGCTTTTTACACACAGTTTTAAACAAAGTACTGATATTATTCCTCTTCAACTGACCGCTTTGTTTTCTATGCAAAAACCACTTCGCCACAGAAGACTCGATATTATTGGCATAGCAAGTTCTGCTCTTCTCCTTTCAAAACTTGCTAAAAGCTGTATTTAAAAGAACAGATTGGCCGGGGTAATTCACACCCTTCAATGCCAGCTTAATGTTTAGGTTAGTGGGAATCACAGAGGAATTAGGGATGGAAACTTCTTTGCTGGTGGTAGAAGCGGTCTGGTGAATTTTTAGAGAGAAGAGGCCGTCGATGTTTGAATGTAGAAAATAGTTCTGGCTGCAGCCTGCAGTATGGACTTGTTGGTGTGTGTAGCTCCCAGTGTTCTGACAGCGCGACGTTTTGGGGAAGCATGTGATTCAGCAGCTACCAGTGGGCTTCGTGCAGCGGAGATTTTGTGGCTGTTAGCGGAGTTGATAACAGAGGGTCGTTAAGAGAAGCCTACATGCAGTAGGCTAATGAGTAATGTTTGCCGGCGGGGGACGTGCGGCGATTAACCTGTTCGGTAGTGAAAAGGACTTAAAGAGAAGGAAGTGTGCGGAAGCGGAAAGAATGGAATAATTGTGGTAGGCTGCCGGCTGAGTAGTTTGGTGAATGTTTGGTGTGGGTGCGGCGCTGCCGATTGGATGGTGGTGCTGCAGTGTGAGTCAGATAAAAAAAAAAAACCAGGAGTAGGATCCAATGGGACTAACTGGCATGTATAGAGGCGTGTAATGCAAAAGGGCTGTTTTTGTTTGCTTTTCTCGCTTATGGCCATACCACCCTGAACACGCCTGATCTCATCTGATCGCTGAAGCCAAGCAGGGTAGGGTCTGGTTAGTACTTGGATGGGAGACTGCCTGGGAATACCACGTGCTGTAAGCTTTTCTCACTTTTACTTTATACAGGGGGCACTCCACCTCACGATTAATTTAAATCTATCACTCCCCTTCCATTTTACTATTTTATATATTTCTTTTTTCTCTCATTCATAAAGGCAGCTTTTACACACGTTTTACTCTAAATACTGCCTGGTAATTCTAGGTGCTGTAAGCTGTTCGTGCCTTTATTCCACCAGGGCACGATCTTCTCACAAACTTGAAGACTGTCACTCCCCATTCACGTTTTACAACTTATTGTTAATGATAAAGAAACAGCTTTTTACACACAGTTTTAAACAAAGTACTGATATTATTCCTCTTCAACTGACCGCTTTGTTTTCTATGCAAAAACCACTTCGCCACAGAAGACTCGATATTATTGGCATAGCAAGTTCAGCTCTTCTCCTTTCAAAACTTGCTAAAAGCTGTATTTAAAAGAACAGATTGGCCGGGGTAATTCACACCCTTCAATGCCAGCTTAATGTTTAGGTTAGTGGGAATCACAGAGGAATTAGGGATGGAAACTTCTTTGCTGGTGGTAGAAGCGGTCTGGTGAATTTTTAGAGAGAAGAGGCCGTCGATGTTTCAATGTAGAAAATTGTTCTGGCTGCAGCCTGCAGTATGGACTTGTTGGTGTGTGTAGCTCCCAGTGTTCTGACAGCGTGACGTTTTGGGGAAGCATGTGATTCAGCAGCTACCAGTGGGCTTCGTGCGGCGGAGATTTTGTGGCTGTTAGCGGAGTTGATAACAGAGGGTCGTTAAGAGAAGCCTGCATGCAGTAGGCAAAGGAGTAATGTTTGCCGGCGGGGGATGTGCGGCGATTAACCTGTGCGGTAGTGAAAAGGAGTTAAAAAGAAGGAAGTGTGCGGATGCGGAAAGAATGGAATAATTGTGGTAGGCTGCCGGCTGAGTAGTTTGGTGAATGTTTGGTGTGGGTCCGGCGCTGCCGATTGGATGGTGGGACTGCAGTGTGAGTCAGATAAAAAAAAAAAAAAAAACATTAGTAGGATCCAATGGGACCAACTGGCATGTATAGAGGCGTGTAATGCAAAAGGGCTGTTTTTGGTAGCGTCTCTCGCTTATGGCCATACCACCCTGAACACGCCCGATCTCATCTGATCTCGGAAGCTAAGCAGGCTAGGGTCTGGTTAGTACTTGGATGGGAGACCTCCTGGGAATACCAGGTGCTGTAAGCTTTTCTCACTTTTACTTTATACAGGGGGCGCTCCACTTCACGATTAATTTAAATCTATCACTCCCCTTCCATTTTACTATTTTATATATATATTTTTTTTTTTCTCTCATTCATAAAGGCAGCTTTTAGAAACCGTTTTACTCTAAATACTTCCTGGTAATTCTAGGTGCTGTAAGCTGTTCGTGCCTTTATTCCACCAGGGCGCGATCTTCTCACAAACTTGAAGACTGTCACTCTCCATTCACGTTTTACAACTTATTGTTAATGATAAAGAGACAGCTTTTTACACACAGTTTTAAACAAAGTACTAATATAATTCCTCTTCAACTCCCTGCTTTGTTTTCTATGCAAAAACTACTTCGCCACAGAAGACTCGATATTATTGGCATAGCAAGTTCTGCTCTTCTCCTTTCAAAACTTGCTAAAAGCTGTATTTAAAAGAACAGATTGGCCGAGGTAATTCACACCCTTCAATGCCAGCTTAATGTTTAGGTTAGTGGGAATCACAGAGGAATTACGGATGGAAACTTCTTTGCTGGTGGTAGAAGCGGTCTGGTGAATTTTTAGAGAGAAGAGGCTGTCGATGTTTGAATGTAGAAAATTGTTCTGGCTGCAGCCTGCAGTATGGACTTGTTGGTGTGTGTAGCTTCCAGTGTTCTGACAGCGCGACGTTTTGGGGAAGCATGTGATTCAGCAGCTACCAGTGGGCTTCGTGCGGCAGAGATTTTGTGGCTGTTAGCGGAGTTGATAACAGAGGGTCGTTAAGAGAAGCCTACATGCAGTAGGCAAAGGAGTAATGTTTGCCGGCGGGGGACGTGCGGCGATTAACCTGTGCGGTAGTGAAAAGGAGTTAAAAAGAAGGAAGTGTGCGGATGCGGAAAGAATGGAATAATTGTGGTAGGCTGCCGGCTGAGTAGTTTGGTGAATGTTTGGTGTGGGTCCGGCGCTGCCGATTGGATGGTGGGGCTGCAGTGTGAGTCAGATAAAAAAAAAAAAAACCAGGAGTAGGATCCAATGGGACTAACTGGCATGTATAGAGGCGTGTAATGCAAAAGGGCTGTTTTTGGTAGCATCTCTCGCTTACGGCCATACCACCCTGAACACGTCCGATCTTGTCTGATCTCGGAAGCTAAGCAGGGTAGGGTCTGGTTTGTACCTGGATGGGAGACCACATGGGAATACCAGGTGCTGTAAGCTTTTCTCACTTTTACTTTATACAGGGGGCGCTCCACTTCACGATTAATTTAAATCTATCACTCCCCTTCCATTTTACTATTTTATATATATTTTATTTTTTTTTTCTCATTCATAAAGGCAGCTTTTAGAAACCGTTTTACT